>NC_090885.1:41278703-41298703 GCF_036669925.1 Montipora capricornis
TAAATTTGTACTGGTTTTGTGTATTTATCATCATAACAACACACAACCTTATATCCATAACCACAGTCTGTGTGTCTCTGATAAGCCTCTGTGTACGATTTATCATCATTAGGTTGGCAACCGGATATCTTTTCTGTTATAGCTTCAAAATCTGCATAAATGACGAATGGTACTGGTAGTTGTTTATGGAAATTATTGAATTTTAGTATGTTATCATCTTTTGTTGGCATTTTGATAGCTTGTGTGCCATTTACTTGTATGCAGTTTTCTTTATGATCAGTTAATACTCTTTCAGAACTGAAACATTGTAAGCAATGCATACAGAAGTGCTTCCTTTCCTTGTGTTTTGTTTGATTGTACATGAATTTGTTGAAATCTTTGATCAACACATAATGCTTGTTTTCATTTTCTGTTATAAGAAGCAGATTCATACAATCTTCATACTTTTCTTTTGACACATAAATGGGATATTTTTGTTTGTTTTCATAACCAAATACATTGATGTTAATTTCATTTTGCTTTTCTATTTTGTTGTACTGTTTGGTAGTCACTGGAAATTCAATTCCTGAATAATTCAAATTTTCAATGAATGCTTTGTCTGATTTTTTGATTCTCTGTGGGTATTTGTCTTGAGGATTAAGATGTCTTATGTGGCACCACCTGAAGCATTCATTATCCTCATTTTTCATGTTGATCAATCCTTTTGCACTGTGTTTGAGTTCATTTGGTAATTTGATGTAAGAAGATCCTTTCATTGGCTCGTATTTTACCACATTGATATAATGATTTTCAACAGATTGAATAGTCCAACCAGATCCCTCTGAAATCCAAACTGCAATCTTGTTTAGTATGACTTGTTTTGACAAAGATAAAGCTAGTTCAATTTGTGTGTCATTTGTTATTGTTTGTGGTTGACTGTTGAAATAAGCCGTTTTGATGATTTTTTCTTCTCGCCCTGTTTGCTTTTCAAATGTTACTCTAAGTGTTTCAACAAACTTTAGACCTTTCATTGATTTTAATATTTTTTCGATATGGATGGCAACAGCCTTTCTTGTATTTTGCAGTTGCATAAGTGGGTCTTTGCTGTTTTTTATGTTGATTTCATAAGACTTGGTGAACCCTTTTAAAGCTTTGTTCGTTTCTTGTATTATGGTCCTTGGTGATGGAACGGGTTGTTTTTTGGTTCTTGGAGCTGCCACTGGAGCAAAACGCTTCGTCCTTGGCGCAGGCACCGGTCTATATCCATCTCGGAACTCTGGTGGTGGAAGAATTATGTTTTCTTCATAATTTCGCACCATTTGCCGCACACTCTTACGAGGTGTCGGTATTGGCCGTCGGGGACCAACTTTTGTATCGTCTTTGGTGATTAATTTTTGATAAGATTTATCAGGTCTTTTTTGCTTAGATTTTCTAAACTGGTATGATTCATAATATTACTTGAGATATTATTTTTCATTCTCTATCTTATATAACAATCGACATTCTTTTAAATACTTTATGGATTTTTAGTTGAAACCAATCTGGTACGATTGATTTTAACTGTAAAAATTTGACAAACTATATATTTTCCAATTCATGAATTTTCATATGCAGTTTGTGTTTCTCACTTTTGAGATGCTGATGTTTTCCTCTCATGGCATAATTCTTTCCATTGTTGCATATCACACAATACCATTCTGTCTCACGACCATATTTGTTTTTTTTCTCTTGAATCTCTTTGTCAGTGAATTGTTTCTTTGGACCTCGTTTTGAAGTTTCCATATTATATACAGAGACATTATTCTTTTATATGGTTTTAATCAGAATCATCTTCAGAATCATCTTCAGATTCATCTTCAGATTCATTTGGTTTGTATTTGCTGAAAGCTTGTTTTATCTGTTGCAACATGTCGTCGTTTATGTCATCGGGATCCATTACAAAGATTTTTTTCCATCTGTTACCATGACCATTAATTTTTTATTGAAATGCACCAATTTCAATTTAACGGGTGGATGAATGACAGACAACACATCGGAATAAATCAAATCTTCCAAAAAGACTTTCAACGAAGGCTCACGAATTACATGGGACATTAAAGCATTGAATAATGATTTTGGGTTCATATACAATAGGATTATATTAGTTTTTCACTTCATCCTTGCAACAATTTCAATGGTGCCAAAAATTTACGGTATCTTTGAAATTCTCTGAATAAAAAATCCATTTTGACGTCTATGATGTGAAACATTTTCCCGATTTCTTTCTTTGGTCCTCCTGTTTTCAATGCTTTGATCAACAATGGTACTGCTTCTGAATGAACATAATGCATATAACCTGCGTTCCTGACCACTATTTCACAAATCATTTCTGTGATCACTTTTCTTACAGCCATGGTTTCAATTATTTGGCTTCCTCTGAACATATACTATATGTTTCGATTATCTTTTACACAGATTCATCACTGTCTTGTGACGCAAAAGATGCTGGCGAACTTGGGCAACTAAAATCCGATTCGCTTTCTTGTGATGAAAAACTTTCCGGTGAGGATGGTACCCAGTCAGAATCCGACAGATGGGAATCCTGATCGCTCTCATAATAGAAACCAACTTTTTCTTCATTTTCAAACTTGTCCATATAATATAAGTATATATTTTTATTTTTTTATAAGTATTTATGCGCGTTTCACCACGATTCATATGTTTTCAATGTCTTTCAATGGTATCCAACTGTTGAATTCATCACTGTATCCCTTCCATTTTACCAAAGCTTGTTTCTTTTTATAGTCTCTTCTGATCACTTTGTCAATACGGAAAATGTCCTGCTTTGCTTTTAATAATTCAGGTTCATAAAAACTGCCTTGTATCTCTTCACCTCTGAGATCTTTTAGTTTGTATGTTATTGGATTAGTGTATTGGATCTTATCAACTGTAAACACTTCTTCGGTCCAGTTTGGAGTATATCCTTTATCGAACACATTCCGTTTATACTTGGATATTCGAACCTCGTCACCTGTTTTGAATTTAGGTTTTTGTTTCAATGTTTCTGTATCACCATATAGATTGAAGTAAACGGTTCCTTCATTCCTCTTGTTAGATGCTTCAACGGGCGTCATCTTTGTGCTTGAATGTTTTGTGTTGTTGTACTGTTTTACTAGTTTGGGTAGCATATCGAGATACATTGTATTACCTTGAACTGTGAACTGCTTCCACATTTTGGACTTGATTGTTCTATTCCATCTTTCGACCACTGAGGATTTCTCTTCATTTTCAGTGGAGTACATATGTATCTTATTTTTCTCCAACAAGTCCTTCAAGTGTTTGTTATAGAACTCCTTTCCCTTATCAACCCATAAATATTGTGGTCTTCTACCTTCCTTGAATATTGTTTTAAATGCTTCAGTGACAGATTCACCTTTCTTATCCTTCAATGGGACAATCCAACCGTATTTGCTGAAAACATCAATAACCATAAGAAGATACCGATAACCTTTATTCCATTTGCTAAACTGTTGCATTTCAACTAGATCACTTGCCCATATTTCGTCAATATGATTTACGATTACACGCCGCCGAGTAAAGTTGCGTCTTATGGATGCATGTAATTCATCAGCTAATTTTTCTTGCCAGTTACCCGACGGCTTTTTCCGTTTTTTGAAACTCCAAGACCTAGTTTCTGCTTTGTATTGATAACATTTCTTGCCAACCAATGCCCCCATTGTCTTTCATTATACGGTACGTTGTCTAAAGCTTGAACCATTTTCCTATCTGCTTTGTTTTTACATTTCCTATCATCCTTGCAGACGGAATAATCAACATCGTGTTGCATTGCTATTGCATCAGTTTTTCCAGTGGGCATATCATATATTTCCAATATTTGACCAGTTTTTGGGTCATACTTCAGTTGATTTTCTAAATCATTATAAGGTCCGGTGTAATGATGCCCAGGTAATGTCCATCCGCCTTTTGGTTTCGGTAATTTACCAATAGCTTTGTGAATGTCAACAGCACCGCCATCAAGATCTTTCCTATTGGTTGTGTATTTCTTTTTGGGTCTTATTTTTGTTGACAATTGATTGAGAGCTTCTGATCCCACTTTGTGAAGTAGAGGATTCATTTTTCTCAAACCATAATCGATTGCTTTTTTCTGCAATTTTGGATCTCTCATTAATTCGGAACCATAATATCTACCCATTTCCACGGCTTTTTTGCCAAGATAAGGTACTCCTTTAGTTAAAAATAATTCTGTTCCAGTATTAGCAATATCACTGAGTAAGCCCGCTCCCAACGGGCTGTTTAGTTTCCCTGTTTTTTAACAAATTTGGTCTTTGTAATACCACATTCAGCACAAGTGCAAAAGAACATTAGTCTACCATTTTTAGCTGTTTTGTAACCTGAAGGTTCAACACATTCAGTCACTTTCTTTTGTTTAACACAATATGATTTCATAATACATATAAGTTAGATATTTCTGAAATAATATTCGATAAATCTCTCATTTTTCATTGTATCATTTATGTCGAATACTTGTAATAAATCATAATACGAATTACCCTTATTCATTTCATTCAGAAAGTATAAACAGAAATACCCACAAGTTGTTGTTTGTATGTTTTGTATCTGATTGTTTTGATGTAGCAAAGTGAGATTTTTCTTTTTAGCATGATTTACGATCTCTTGAAATGGGGGCATACCAAAACTATCGAAATAATTTATCACATTGTCTTTGACATATGTTGCAACCCAATGACTTCCGCTCATATAAGCTGGTTCAAGATTGTATATGAATAACGCCTGTTTATGGTTATGTGGAACATTTTCGTCTCTTGACAGCACATCATTGATCGGTATATTCAAATATTTACACCATTTCATTAGATCGTGGTTGGACATAGGTATTTTTTTGTGAAATTTTGGTTTCACAATATTGCCCCCAAAATGGGTATGCCATTGAATGGACTGTTTTTTCCCAATAGTAACCCTTTTCCTTTTTTGGTTGAGGATGTTTTTTTTTTTTCTACCATTACCAGTCACATATGGCGGATAACTATAAAATGGAGGGGGCATTCCAATTCTAGGTGCTCCTGTACCATCTTTTTTCGACGAAGGTGGTCTACCTACCCTCGGTGCTCCTCTTCCCGTTAGGTTTTTGACAAGATTCAAAGCCAAAGGTATTCCAATGCTAGCCAACAGAGTTCCTAGAAATCCACCTGATTGTGTTTTAGTCGGTGTTATTTTAACGCCAGATCCTGTTTGAGCCGCATTCATTATGTCTCTTTGCTGTTTGGTTGTAAACATATTCAGATATGGCATCAGTTGATTGATTGCATTGAAAGGTATCATCATGGGTAATGGTAAAGCACCGCCTTTTTGACCCGATCCTAACAATTTTTTGGCTCCAGCTTCTGCTAAACCACCAAGAGCACTCAACCCAAGGGTTTTACCAATAGCTGGAAGAGCTCTCATACCAAGTGACAATACGGTGCTCAAAAGACTTCCGCCTACTTGTTTTCTGATATTGGTCTTAGCAAGCTTAATGTCCATTCCTTTGTTCAATTGTCGATTTTTTTGCAATCGTTTTTTCACCATTGCTGGAACATAAAGAGTGTCGTTTCCATTAAGAGAATCATTTGTCAGTCTTAGAACAATTGTTTCCCTTTTATGGTAAGCATTACTCAGATTCTTTTTTTGATTATCTGAAAGTCTTACGTTGATTTCATAAAGTTCAGTCATATAATATATGTTATATAATTCCAGTTGCAAATAAATATGTGTCATTTACTTGATTTCATATTACTATTTCAGTTGTGGGCTTAAACTATCACCAATTCATTACCCACCTTGTCAATAACAACCGACTCTTCGTACAATACAACTGCATGGACATTGAAATCTGCTGCACTATTAGCATTGAGTTTGTACCTGAAAATCAACTGTTTAGGGTCTCTTGTTACTTTCTCTGCCTGATATGACAGATCGAAATAGATTAGTGGATACAGGCTGTTATAATTGGCAAGATTCAACTGGGTTCCGGTGTTGTAATCATTTTTTCGCATTGCATAAGACATCAGATCATTGAAAATTCTCACTTTGCTTTCACTGTCATATTCCGTTTCTGGGTAGAAAACACCATTGCCATATTCGAGTCTGCATGTTGTTAAATAACTGTTTGCGTTTGCTGCATTTAGTTTGAAGGTATCAAGTATATATGGATTTTGAGTTGCAACTCTGGTTTTAGCCCGTTGTAGATAAACAAAAATTGCTTTGACATTGTCAATACTGGAAGAAATCTGAAAAAAACCACTGACTCTAGCAGGTGCTGACACTGCATATAGTTCACGCTGATATGTCCATTTGTGTTCTTTCATGAAAGAGCTTACAAATTTGTCGTACATACTGTCTTTTGGTGTTAATTTTGGAACCCATAGTAGAAATCTGTTCAAAACTACTCTGCCGGCATCTGTTCCTGCTGCCATATTGATGAGTTCATTGTCGTTCTGGAGATTCAAATTGAATTGTAACTGCATAGGAACCAACATTTTATCCTGCAACTCTTCAAAAAAACTGTAACGATTGAGAGGTATGATCAAATTCACATTTTTTGCTCCTCCCGTTCCATCATTGTTGGTAGCTTGTGTAAGCACTTTTCTAGATTCATATCCTGAATTAGTATTGGCTGTCGTACCATCTGTGTCTAAATACCAAAAACTGTTTTTAGCTACGCTTCTTGAGTAATCATCAGAATATTCCAACAGATTCTTCACAAAAGTGACCTTATGTAGATTGTCAGTATCATAAACAATTTTCCCAGCACTTTTAATCATCATATGTGCAATCAATGAATGAGATCCGTTTATCACCGTTATTCTATCGGCTGCTGCATAACCAGCTCCATCTGCTATTTTTTGTAACTGGAATTGAACCTCGAAATAAGCATTGTACCAATCATAGAAAGAACTCCGGTCGTTGATGGTGAATCTATAACCGTTCTTTTCTTGATGTTGACCGTTACCTGGGGCTCGGATTACATCATCAAGTTGAAATCGCACTAACTCATTTCTTTGCAATAATTCACTTGTTCTAAAAGCCATTTATACTATTGTATTATATAATTTTGCTGTCATGTTATTTATTTGAAAAATCTACGCCTTCTTCCAGATCCTGATATCAATCTATTTAGTATCATGTCAGCGCTTTCTTCTTGCTGTTTAATGGGAGAGGATGGAACAATTGCACTTTGTGTTGTAGCTCCTTTTCTCAAATTTGCTAATTTTTTCATTATTAGGTCTCCTGACTTTTCTGCCACCGTCTTACCAATTTTATCACCTGCATGGGAAACCCCTGATTCTAATGCCTTCTTCGCCATTGGCTTGGCAATTTTCTTGAAAACAGATGATGCCACACTCTTTAATGGTTTGAAAATGTTGTCGATAATAAGCCCCGACCCTTTGTGTTGAAATACAAATTTACCAAGTTTTGGATGGTAAAACCTCTTAAATTCATACGGTTTCATTATACTTTTACATTAGATACTTTTTAGAATTAGTGAAAAAGACGTATCTGCTCCATTTAGATCCACTAATCTTCTTTTTCCATCTGTTATCATGATTCTGATTGATGAAATTGTAGTTTTGTTCACAGGATTAAATGTAACTCTTTGTGGTTCGAGGGTGAAGGAGTAACTTGGTTTTAGTACACTAGTTGAGAATGAATAAATGATGTCTGTTTCTTCGCCGTCAACTAAACTTTCGTTGACCAAATCGCAATGAATATTGAGTACGTCTGTGTCTTGACTGAGATTCGGCACTCTTGGTCCAATATGCGTTCCACTTGCTAATATCTTTTTATCAAAACCGATCAGGTCATTAAAATTACTTGCTCTTAAATCAAGTTGGTATTTTGCAGCTAATGTAACCGTGACTCTGAATGTTGTTTCGTTGAATTCAAGAGTCATCGGATACGTATCACCAGTTTTCGTCACATTTTTAATATGTCTGTCAAAGTCCGTATAATTCCATACCCCAGCTGGAAAGGTAATGTCCTTAAAAGTTGAACCATTATCGGAGCTGTATTTGATTAATTGATTTTTGTACCCAGCATTGACATTGAACCAAGTGAATGACATGTTAATGACTCTGTTAAGACCGATAACGTATTGCTTATTATTGTCTAGAGTTACAGGTCTGGTGAAATTTGTTGTAAAATCTTCTGGTTTATTATCCCCTTTATTTTTCACACTGTAAGATGATAAAACTATCTCTCGTTCCATTATATAATGAAGTTACATTAAATTTGGAAATATTGTTTGTATAATTTACCATATTGTGATTTGTTAATTGTTGTCATTTTCAATAATGTGTCCAATATAGAAACACCCATATTTCGCATGTCAATGCTTGTATTACCAGCCAATATCTCACCAATGATTAAATCCAATTTTTTTATGAGTTCTTTCGGTTTGTTGAAAAATATCACATTACCACCTTTTTGTTTTTTTCTACCAGAACCTTGCATTGTTTGCATTTTATTTTGATAATGTTTTATGTATTCATTTAGAGTTTTCATAGCGCGATCCACTCTTTTGTTTTCCTCTTGCCTATCAGCTTCCGTTATATTCCCACTTTTGTATTGCTTTGTAACGTTTCCTTTGTAGGCTTTCAATTGATTTCTTTTAAATTTAGCCGCATTGACGATCTTATTGAGATATTTTTTGTTTTTTCGTTCAGTCATTTCTTGTTGATTTATTACCTTTTCAACAGAATCATAATTTGGTATACCAAGATCACCTAATATCTCATTTTCCATATCTTCTTCATCCATTCCATAATCTATCTCATCGTCGTCATCATACTCTGGTGGTAATTCTGGTTCTTCAGGAAAGTACTTAGGATCAACATACATCTCTTTTTTTCCTTCCAGAAGATCTTGTAAAGATTCTTCATATGTTGGTGGTTTTGGCACCAGTTGTTTTTCTTGCTGTGGCAAACAGGTTGTTCAAATAGATCACCAAGATTCATATCTGGAACTTCATCCGCTATATCAATACCGTAATCAGGAACTTCTCCTTTCTTCAGTGGTCGTTTTTTCCTTGGCAACCTTAAAGCCTGATTACTATCAATAACATCATCTAATTTACTTGTAATTGGTTGGAATACTTTTGAAAATCCCTGTTGACTGGTCTTCTGATCAATATCATGCTTTGTAATTGCATTATGGACATAATTGATCTTATCCCCTAATTCAGATTTACTCTTTGCGAGTTCTTTCCACTTAAGTAAACTCATTTTTGTTATATTATTACTTTACATAAAAATGGAAATTCATATATAAAAAATAACGTTTTACACTGTGTTGAACACCATGTTGAACACCATGTTTAACTACATCATTTTATCGAAACAATGTAACGATTTAATATAAATGAAGATACCTAATTATGATACTGGTGACGATGTTGTCACAAACTTCACACAACTACATGATTTTATGCCTGATCGATCGATGCTTCCGCATGCTCATTTGTGGACCTTCTGGTTCGGGAAAAACAAACACACTGATGCATATGATTCACAATCTGTTGTATTTTGATAAAATATACCTTTATGCAAAAAACTTAGAGCAGTCAAAGTATCGGAATCTCATGAAAGAGTTCGAACCAATTAGTGATGAAGCTGGTTATGACATCATTGAAGCAAGCAATGATAAAATAATTCCTGTAAAAAATCTCAATGGTGACAATCAAAAAATTGTGATATTCGACGATTTTGTATGTGATAAAAACCAAAAACCATTAGTTGACTATTTTATACAGGGGAGACATAAAAACTGCTGCGCCATATATTTGAGTCAAAGCTACTATAAGACACCAAAAGATATTAGATTAAACTGCTCACATTTTGCCATTTATGATTTTCCGAGTACTAATGAAAAAAGTCTCATATGTCGTGAAAACAATGTCTCAAAACAATTATACGAGGAAGCAACTAGAGACCCTTTCAGTTTCATATATATTGACAAACCTGAGAAACAAGTAAAGAAGAATTTTGATGAAACAATATAAATCAATTGTATATGAGTTACTCAAATGGTAAATTACCTGAAGACACATTTTCGCATGAAAAAGTTGTCGAAATAGTAAAAGGATTGCCTGGTGTTGGTTTTAAACTTACTGATGATGGCGATTATGATATGCAGAATAAAAAACTGAGAAATTTAGATTCACCTCAAACGAATGACGATGCAACTACTAAGAGGTATGTTGGTCCGTGTACCTTCCGTCCATTTAATTTTCATCAAAATAGAAAATTGAAAATTAGGAATGACAAATTTCGATTTTCAATTTTTGATATTCAGAAAAACAGAAATCATGGGTGAATTCTTAATTCTCCTTTGTTTTGGCCTTTCACATTAACATGATTAAGCGACAAAGCTCTATCTTAGTATAGATTTCCTTTGCTTCAGATTTAATGAAAATAGAAATACCGGACAAGATTTGCTAAAATGTCTTAAAGAAACGAACATGCAAAAACCAGTTCCAAAACTGAAACTCAATTTTTGATTTCCGCAAAAACGAAAATCAAAAATTGAAAAACGGGACGAAATATGTGTGAGGGGAGGGGACGGCAATACCGGAAGTGGAAAAACCAAGATGGCGGCAAGACGGTCGACGATGCATGCATAGCGTGGAGAAAATGTAGGTGGAAAACTGCAGCGACGTTTCTGCACAACCTTCCACATTATTGTTCGTGCATTTTTTGTTTGCGTCTTTTGGCCTGATTTCACAGGAGCCTTGCTGTATTAAAATTAGACCAAAATATTGTTGGAGGCAAGTGTTTACTTCGCAGTTTGTGCCTTACAATGAATTTGCCTGAACTAATTGCACTGCATCCCCTGGTTCATTTGTGTCGTGGGATAGTAAAATTCTTCTTGAAGACCTGGCCGAAACAGCTCATAACGACCGTGCTGTGTGGACTCGCACATATCATTCGGCCAACACATTGATTATTATTTCTGCTCCCAAGCATTACTGTTTCGACTTGTTCTTCCTGTTCAGCATAAAGAAATGACTGAATGCTTTTGATGGAACGGGCTGGCGAAATTGTCCTCGGTCACCCCTTCCTGTTTCATTAATTAGACGAAATAACAAAATCTGACACTTTCAATCAATTTTATTTTCTTGAAAACAGGAACTACAATGCTTGATGCCATTCTCACTAAGCCATTCTGATGCATTTCGTGTGAGCTGTTGTAAGTCGGGCCCCGGTTGTTCAAAAGGTGTATAGCGTTATCCAACGGATAAATCACTATCCATTGGATAGCGCACTACTGGTTTCGCTATGACTTATCCACTGGATGGTGATTTATCTCGCGGATAGCGCTATCCTTCGTTTGAACAACTGGGGCCAGGGGCCCGTTTCTCGAAAGTCCCGAAACTTTACGGGCCATTTTTGGATGTCACAATTCCGTTTGTATCTCAAGAACTGAGAGGATTTAAGTCGTCAAATGTAACAGTTATTTTTCTTTTTGCCACCTTGAAAATATGTTAAGAGATCGTCTTTCCAGAACAAGCGGTTGACAGTTTCACAAATGGCTTTTCGGGCCCGAAAAGTTTTCGGGACTTGTAAGAAACGGCCCCAGGGGCCCGAAAACAGCCCGTAAAGTTTCGGGACATTCGAGAAACGGGCCCCTGGCCCCAGTTGTTCAAACGAAGCTATCCGCGACTAAATCACTATCCAGTGGATAAGTCATAGCGAAACCAGTAGTGCGCTATCCAATGGATAGTGATTTATCCGTTAGATAACGCTATACACCTTTTGAACAACCGGGGCCCGACTTACAACAGCTCACACGAAATGCATCAGAATGGCTTAGTGAGAATGGTATCAAGCATTGTAGTTCCTGTTTTAAAGAAAATAAAATTCATTGAAAGTGTCAGATTTTGTTATTTCGTCTAATTAATGAAACAGGAAGGGGTGACCGAGGACAATTTCGCCAGCCCGTTCCATCAAAAGCATTCAGTCATTTCTTTATGCTGAACAGGAAGAACAAGTCGAAACAGTAATGCTTGGGAGCAGAAATAATAATCAATGTGTTGGCCGAATGATATGTGCGAGTCCACACAGCACGGTCGTTATGAGATGTTTCAGCCAGGTCTTCAAGAAGAATTTTACTATCCCACGACACAAATGAACCAGGGGATGCAGTGCAATTAGTTCAGGCAAATTCATTGTGATATGATATGATATGATATTTTATTATTTATGCACGGTAAAATCATCAGCTAAGATTACAAACAATGCTAAAATCTAAATTACAAAAGGTAAAATTTTAAAATGATTACAATAAAATACAATTACTATAATACTATATTAATTCTAAAGCTGCTTTCCATGAATGCCGTGCTTTATACTAAAATATGTCTTTAATCAGATTTTTGAAAAGCCCAAGAGACTCTGCTTGTCTCGCTTTGAGGGGTAAGCTATTCCAGACAGTAGCACCTCTATAGCTGAAGCTGTTTCTATAATAATTTGTCCGCGGAAACGGAACATTAAGCTTTCTTTCAGAGTCTCTTAAACTATAAACAGATTCGCGGTTTGTAAATTTAGAACATAGATATTCCGGTGCTAGCCCCTGAAGACACTTATAGACCATTGTGGCCAGCGCAATTTGTTGCTGGCTAACTAGATTTTTCCAGCCTAAAATTTTGAATAGCTCGCTAGCATTTGCATCAAAATTAGAGAAGGTCAAAACTCTGGCTGCTCTATTTTGCAGTTTTTGTAATTTGTCATGTAACGTGATACCACAGTTTCCCCAGACGACATTGCAGTAGTCAAAGTGCGGTTGAAGTAAAGCGTGAGAAATAGAGCGCAATGTCGTCTGAGGAACGAGATGCCTTATACGTTTGAGGGCTCCAATTCCAGAAGCTACTTTCTTTGTCAGTTTATCGACATGGCTACTCCAGTTAAGATTATTATCAATAAGCACACCCAGGGATTTAGCAACAGAAACTTGAGTGATAGGAGCACCATTAATCTCGGGAATTGGAGGATTTGTGAGAGCATACAACCTCTGCCTTGATCCAATCAGCATAAATTCGGTTTTTGTCATGTTCAGGGTAAGTTTGTTTGCTATCAACCACTTTTTAACATTTTCTAGATCATGGTTAAGTCTTGATTCTATGTCGCCTGTATTGTCACCCGCATATGTTAGGTGGGTGTCATCTGCGTACATCCATGGCATACAATTCGTTAGACAATTTGGCAGATCATTGATATATAGCAAAAACAACAATGGACCCAAAATAGTCCCTTGAGGGACGCCGCAACTTAGTGAGCAAGTTTTAGAAAGTGATCCATTAATGGAACACTTTTGAGTGCGGTTGTCCAAATAGGACTTAAACCAGTTGTAAGAAATGCCATGTATGCCGTAATTATTTAATTTAGATAAAAGGATCTCGTGATTAACCGTATCAAAAGCTTTTTTTAGGTCTAGGAAAACAACAGCGTTTATTTTTCCTCGGTCAATGTTGTAAGCCCAAGTATCCGTAGCCCCAAGTAAAGCCGTAACGGTGGAATGAATAGAGCGAAAACCAGATTGGCATTTACATATTACGTTATGCTTTGTTAGGTACGCATATAATTGGTTATAAACTATTCTTTCGAACACTTTGGCTATAACCGGGATAACGGAAATTGGGCGGTAATTGTTTAGGTCATCACGTTCCCCTTGTTTGAATAGTGGAGTGACCCGTGCACACTTCCAGTCGTCTGGGAACACACCTACATTTAATGACTGATTGAAAATATAGCACAGCGGTTTGCAAATAAGATCCGCACATTCACGAATAAGTCGAGAAGAAATTTTGTCAAGGCCGACTGCCTTTGATTTTTTCAGTTTATTCAGCAGTGAAAATACTTCATTTGTGGAGGTTGGGCGGAACTGAAACTCCTTATCCGTGCTAGTGAGATAATTCAGATAGCTGTTGCCATCTGAAGAAGGAATATCACTAGCAAGTTTCGGGCCAATGGTAGCAAAATAACGATTAAATTCGTGCGCTATTTCTGCTGGAGCTGTTACTGATTTCTCATTTACATTCAGTTGTTGCACAGACGTTTCCACGAAATTTCGGGAAGACAGCTCATTGATGATCTGCCAGGTTTTGCGGGAATCACCCTTGTGCTCGTTTAGCATATTTTGATAATAAACTTGCTTCGCTAGCCTAGTCGCACTATTGACTTTGTTCCGCTGTCTTTTAAAGTGAACCCAATCATTAGCATTTTTTGATCTAATTGCTCTGAGTTTCAAAATATCTCGATCGTGCATCTGTTTTTTAAGCTCAGAAGTAATCCATGGGGAACCCCGCGCGCGAACACGAGTGGTTCTCAATGGAGCGTGCTTGTTAACAATAGCCAAAAAGGATTCCTTCCATTCATTCCACATATCATTTGGATTGGAAGAATTGTTTATGTGATCCCAATCTTGAGATGCAACATCGCTACGAAATTTATCACGGTCAAAACTTCGAAAATTCCTATAGGTTATATTAGTGTGACCCTTACTCTGTCCATTAATGGCTAATTTTCGATAGACATAGACCATGCTGTGATCGCTAATGCCAATATGACGCACACCTGAGCATAACACCTTGTCAGGACAGTTAGTAAAAATTAAATCAATCAATGTTGCAGAAGTTTCGGTTATTCTTGTTGGTTCTGTTATGAGTTGTTGAAGACCATAAACATCCGTGATAGTTAATAATTTGCGTGTATCGCTGTCAAACTGGGATGCGGCCATATTGCAATTTAGATCCCCTAAAAGGTAGAATTCAGTATTAAGGGAATCCAATTTCCCAATCAACTCTTCAAAAGGTGAAAATATACCAACAAGCGAATTAGGTGGTCTATACCACGTAGCAACAATAAATGATTTAGAGCGAGGTTTGCGTATTTCAATACAAAGGTTCTCAAGACTGTCCATGCAAAGATCGTTGCGCACCGAAAAGTTAATTGACTTTTTTACATAAAAGCAAACGCCCCCACCTCCATATGTAGTTCTATCACGTCTAACTATATCATAACCAGAGATACTGACCTCATTATCGGTGATGTATTCATTTAGTTTAGTCTCGTTAATTGCGAGAACATCTATATCGTTACTTACGAGAAAGATCTTGAGTTCATCAAGATGAGTGGTCAATTTATTTATATTCAGCGAGGCCAGCTTAAAACCGCGTTTGGAGGGCAATACTCGAGAACGATCAATAGGATTTTGAGTCGGACTTCTCGATGACTCCTGACTGTTGCCTTCCAACGGCACGGCATTAATGGAAGGCATAGTAAAAGTTCAATGAGCTAGACCATGATAAAAATTCTTAAAAATACGCTTGTTACCTGCAAAATTCAGGTGTAGACCTCCACGGTTTAACCCCTTTTCGTTTATATTATTGTGTTCAATAAATCTCCAATCATTCTGACGACAAAACTTCGTCAAGTGCTTGTTCACCTCTGAGACTTTATCATTAAGCTTGTCCTTTCGTGTTACAAGTCCTGAGACTATGACTTGAGCTTCGGAAGACCCCTCTATCTGTTTAGCGAGATCAACAATAGCCTCTGCAACTTCTTTAGATGTTTTGCCGTTTTTAGCCTTCAGATCGTTTGTACCTACATGTAGCACCACTTCATCAGGCTGGAGCTCTAAATTAGGCTTTAAGTAATCTCTCATGGCTTTCGTTGTGGCTCCAGAAAATGACTTTACCACCACTCGGTGCCCTACTGCTTTCGCTAATTTCTTACCGTGAATATCCTTGACCATGGAGTCCCCAATCAATAGGGTTGTAAACTTACTGCTGGCACTCCTCTCTCTGCCGACCTCACCGCGTAAATCATCGTTAGCAGAAGTTTCGCTTGGTTCACTAGGATTACTGCGAGAAGGCACAAACTGCGAAGTAAACACTTGCCTGAAGGGGTAGTTTCTAAAGAAACTGTGGTGCTGCGTCGGTGGGGAAGTAGTATACAAAAATTTGGTTTTATCAACGGAGTTGGTAATGTAAATTGGCCACCGTACAGAGATTCTAAAAGCTGACGTTTCGAGCGTTAGCCCTTCGTCAGAGCGAATCGAAGCTTTTAGAATCTCTGTACGGTGGCCAATTTACATTATCAACTCCTTTGATAAAACCAAATTTTTGTAAACACTTGCCTCCCGCTCACCTTAACAATATTTTGGTCTAATTTTTTTAATACAGCAAGGCTCCTGTGAAATCAGGCCAAAAGACGCAAACAAAAAATGTATGAACAATAATGTGGAAGGTTGTGCAGAAACGTCGCTGCAGTTTTTCACCTACATTTTCTCCACGCTATGCATGCATCGTCGACCGTCTTGCCGCCATCTTGGTTTTTCCACTTCCGGTATTGCCGTCCCCTCCCCTCACACATATTTCGTCCCGTTTTTCGTATTTGCGGAAATCAAAAATTGAGTTTCAGTTTTGCAACTGGTTTTTGCATGTTCGTTTCTTTAAGACATTTTAGCAAATCTTGTCCGGTATTTCTATTTTCATTAAATCTGAAGCAAAGGAAACCTATACCAAGATAGAGCCTTGTCGCTTAATCATGTTAATGTGAAAGGCCAAAACAAAGGAGAATTAAGAATTCACCCATGATTTCTGTTTTTCTGAATATCAAAAATTGAAAATCGAAATTTGTCATTCCTAATTTTCAATTTTCTATTTTGATGAAAATTAAATGGACGGAAGGTACACGGACCTATGTTGATTCGGAAGTTTCTAAGACATTAAAATTGGACGGAAGCAATGCAATGACTGGAGCCCTCAATATGGATAACAGACGGGTTGAAAATATCGCTCCTGCTAGACATGGTCAGAGTGACGCTGTCAGTAGTGCGCATTTGCATAACTTTTATTTTGATTTGAATACAAATGATGGAAAGATAGAAGCCCAAAATCCGATTGACATGAAAAATCAAAGAATCCAAGGAGTAAAAGATCCAATACTACATTCAGATGCTTCTAATAAATTTTACGTTGACAGCTCTTTTAATTTTAAAGCTGATAAAACGGAGCTGGCTAATTATTTGAAAAAAGATGGAAGTATTTCCGTAACTGGCAATTTTGACTTTGGAAATAATAAAATCAGCAATCTTGCTGAAGGCACTGGCAATTCTGACGCTGTTACAAAACACCAATTACAAACTGGTTTATCAACCAAACCCAATACAAATCAGGTTGTGTTGCGAGATGGTACGCAAGCAATGACTGGAAATTTGAATATAAACAACAACAAGATCATCAATCTTGCTGATCCGACGGGTGTAAATGATGCCACTGGAAAAGGTTACGTTGATCGATTATTTTTAGATTCACTTCGTTTAGACGGATCCTCTAAAATGACTGGAAATTTGGATATGTCTTTGAATAAAATAATAAATTGCGGACAACCAACCGGTGCTAGAGATGTGACAAACAAAGCTTATGTCGATTCCGAGGTTGGAAAAACATTGAAATTGGATGGAAGCGGTGTAATGACTTCTGTTCTTGACATGAACAATCAACGAATAATAAATCTCGGAAACGCCACACATAATCAAGATGCCATAACTTTGAAGCAAGTAAATGACGCTTTTTCGACTATAAGTACCGAAAACAATAAATATACAGACGAACAAATAGAAAAAAATAAGAAATATGTAGACGACGAAATAGTGAAGAGTCACATAACTACTCACACAAACAGAAAAAATGTGCTGAAATATGCTATGGATGATGGGGAATTTACAGAAGATTATGGAATACAGGATGCCAATTTAATCGACTATAATGACTCACCACATAAAAACAACAAAAAAGCATTTTCATTCAAGGTTCAAAAGGCAACAGATGGTTCCAGTCTGTTCAAAGGACGATTCGATTTCAATCTATTCAAACTGATACGTGACAATTATAGCGATAAATATACTGTGTGTTTAGAAATATATTTCCAAAAAACTGGTTTTGATGTGGAGTTTAATTCATTTCAGGTTACTTTTGAAAAAAGAAACATGAACACCGATAGAACCACTACAGTCAAAACCAACACAGATTATAAATATTATCGCTTTATCATGAACTTATCACCAGATGGTTCTTCACCAACTATCGAAAGACGGTTATATGTAACTGTTCAATCCACTTATGACAATAGAAGCCCAACTCTTTTACCCTTGTATGTCCTTATTTATGGTATAAAAGGCGAATCGAAAAACAACCTTGATTTCACAATTTATGATTATGAATTGGCTTATGAAGTTGTAAATGATCAATTTCAAATGCATGTACCAATCAATATGAATGGTAATAAAATTGTAGGGTTATTTGATAAGATATTACCGTCTTACGCCTATGGAACCACTTCAGAATCATCACTGGGTTGTGATTTCAATATTTCTAGAACAGTACCTCTAACATTTACTAAAATTTATATTGATAAAATAAAAATTTATGCTAAAAAAAATTATCCATCAGAGTCGAATCACGATATAACTTTTTATGGAGACGCTAGTGTATTTTATGACATAGATTTTTCAACAAGCAAAATACTTACTGTCAATATCAATCGATATTTTGAAAACATAACAAACATACGAATAAATTTTGATGATGACGATGGGGATGGCGTAAGATCTTATGTTTACATTGTACATTACAAAACATTACTGATTAATTGAATTATATAATGCAACAGTATATGACATTGTATGTAAAAAATTTAGATGGTACACATCTTCTTGACGACAATGGTGACAGAATCGAATACACCATTGACTATCACTCTGATGATGATTTTACCTATCAAGCTCAAGCTCAACTTTCAGTAAATGATGATGGACATATAGAAACTGACAAAAATCTCGTCGTTAAGGCTGCTACGGAAGATAACCATGTTGTCATAAAAAAACAACTCGATTTGAAGTTAGACAGATCGACTTTTATTATTTCGAACAGTCTACCTGGTATACCAGTGTTAGACAAAATCAGCATTGCATTGATTCCAGCTTTGTCAGTAGTCACAGCCGATTCAAATGATAGAGTTAGTTCATGGATTGATCCTGTAAACAATATCGATTTTTCACAACAAACCAATTCAAAAAAGCCTCTTCTTCTGAGGGATTCATTGAAAAAACGTTTTTTCATACGTTTCGATGGTAGTGATGACTATTTGGAAAAAAAATCATTTGATGTTTCTGAAATAGCGGGTAGTTCTGGTAACACATGTACAGTAATGTTGATTGTCAAAACAGAATCGATAGCCAACCAATCACAATTTCAATGGGGGCGTGGAGCCATCAGATTCGGTGTGCATTTACCATGGGGAGACGGCATAGTCTATATCGATTTTGGTTCATCATCAAATGGCCGACTTACTATGCCTTCTTTGACGAGTCTCACAGGTAATATCGAGGTGTGGACGATCCGTGTTAATCATACAAATATGGAACTTTTTAGAGGTGTTTCAACAGTGACTCCGATTAAAACAGCAACAATTTCTGCTACTCTTACAGGTTCAGCACAAGAAATATTCATTGGATGTCAGGTTCATACTGATGGCACTGCTATAAGTTTCTGTAAAATGGATTTATATGCTTTTGCCGTTTGGGCTAAATCTCTGTCTGATGATGAATTGAAAAATATGTTCAGATTCATTCAAAATCATTTCGATTTGTGATGTGGATTTTCAAAATATATAACTCAATATATATGTATATCGACAATTTATTACGATTTGTGGAATATAGTTTTCAAGAAGCAAAAGAAAAACATCCATGCATTAATGACAAAATATTAAAATCAGCACTTGTTTATCAATACCTGCACTGTTTCTATTTTAAAAGAGACATGTCTATGAATGAGATTCTTGAACTCAATGATGGTGAAATTGGTCTTCTTGGACCAGGTAGTGGCTGTCTAACATGGTTACTTGAAAAGATCTTCGGTTGGATTGATATATTAAATTCACATAGTGTATTACATGATGCTT
>NC_090885.1:41308703-41326203 GCF_036669925.1 Montipora capricornis
CGTCTTCTGCCTGTGTCACTTTATAACTCTTGACGGTGTAAATTTTGGAAGTGAGATCGTGGTGATTTAATTTAAGGAGACACATCAGATCTGTGTAACATGTTTGTGTGGAATTTTTGGGCCATGAGATCCAAACCCGGTTAAATTGTTTGGGAATATGCGCTGCAGAAACTAACGGAGGCTACGGTGAGTGTTCCATATTTGTTTTTGAAGCATGAAGTGTTCACAACGTTTGGTTAAGTTTGCACACCAGGGTATTGCCCATGCAATCTCTACAGTTTTCATCAACAAGATAATTTGGGCAGGGTTTTCTGAAATCACCTTTACAATCAATCATACATGTATTTAAAATGCGTTAATTAAACGTAACATATTCTAAGATCATTATTTGAAAGTTGTCAATCTTCTCCTTGAACCAAGGCAGCAGTTCATTTAGAGTGCTGCCACTCTACAATAGCCACTTAACCTACTGACTGCCCCCATAAAGGCAGCTGTCTAAAAGAAAACACCTTGCCAACTTGTGAAGTTGGAATGAACACAAGTACTGGCCAGAACTACATAGTAAATATTGAAGTTCTTTGTCCCTGTCTCAGGGCATTTCCTCAATGAAAAGGTAAATTGGTTGCAAGACTGGCCTCTGAGATTACACTCAGAAGAAGTTCTCGTTGCACAGTAGTGTGATCAATAACATTGTTTATTGCCATAGTGAGGCTTGATTACAGAATCATAAATACTTTCCCACCAAAATACCCTTTGCAATCAACTGATACACCATTGTTCGGGAGACTGTTGGCCTGTTAATTAATGGAACATCCATGTATGGGGAAAAGAACAATTTGCTACATGTAAATAAAAGTGCAATGTCCAAGCCCTGCTTCCTGTTAATCCTAGGATTATTGACTGGGAAATACTGCTTCAAAGTGGCACCCGAGAGACTTAATTGGTTCCACAATCTCCAAATAATAATGATCTTTCATTATTGAAATAATGCAACACGTGGTGTCAACATCTGTGTCAAAACTTGGAAGATGGTATTTTGCTTTCCCCCTTGATTGGCCATTATTTGCAAATCTATGTTCAACCCAACGTCCAAGGCAAAATTATGGTTAGACTCAAATTTAAGAACATGTGTACTCTTCACATTGTCAAACTTTTCAGTTTCTTCTTAGAACTGAATACCAGTCCTTAACCGTTTTTCAGTTATGAACTTTTTGGACCAGCACAGAACTTTAAGATGCCACATGTTGTACTTATAAAACAAAATGGGGACTACATACTCAAGCAAAAACATAACAAATGCATGTTGTTTGCACCTGCACGCAAGCTTTGTGAATGCTTTTGATCTGATGAGTTGCCAGCCCAGTAATGCTTCAGGTACATGTAGTGACGTCGAAACCCAGAACACCTCCAAACACATTCAATGACAATTTGTCACAGAAAAAACTAAAATTAAAAACAAACATCTTCTTAAGCATTGGGACCCACATGGAATAGCCCTTGCATATGTGTATTATAGTGATGACTGGATTCCATCCACTTACTATACAATCATCTTTTTAGGATAATACCACCTAGGCCAGTTGGCAGATAATGCTAGAGTGACCTTCTTGCTATACAGCTGAAAATATTAATTTTGTGAAATGCCCCATTCAGGGATGTTTCCTAGTTGTCTATGCTCTAAAGATTTTGTTTAAACTCATCAAGTACAATGTAGCATGCATGTGAGAAATGTCTCAACGTTAGATCAGTTTTGCAATATGCACTGTGTTGTCTGAACTGATCCTTGTAAAATTTTTGTAGTTTCTTGTCAATTGTTAAATATGGGGAACAAAATGGATTTACTTTCTGAAAGAAAAATGACATTAATGACGTCTCTTGATCAGGTTAGGATCTGATGAATTTTTATTTTAAAAGGCAAGCAAATCAAGGGGCAAATTAATTTTCTCTGAGCTGTTTAATGTCATTAAGTGAGCTTTCCAGGGTGAAGCACTTTTTTGCCTGCTCTCTGTACATCCTACAGTGTATAATCTTTTCACCGATTTATCTCAGTTTCTGTTGGGGCCGGCGTTCATCGCTCTTCTATAAATTTAACAAAAGATGCTGTGTAAAGAGCGAAAGATGTATTTTGCTTTCATGATAATTATAAATTCGTGTTAAGATTTGGGGAAACGTGGAGCTCAATTTGCCTTCTTGCATCTTTGCGTACTGCAACACTATCGTTGACACATGCAGCCCTTAAATGGTTTCATTCCTTTATTCCCGGCATCATTAACAATCCGTTAGATGCGGAAATTTGTCATAATTTGCTAGAAGCGGCTAAACGTAGTAAACCAGCTGTTGCTAAGAAGGAACCCATCTCTGCCGATATTATTAAGAAAATCATTGATAAGTATGCTGGTACTTCAGCTAATCTGAAAGATTTGCGTTTAGCCTGCATGTGTTCGTTAGGATTCGCGGGGTTTTTTCGTTACGATGAATTTAGTAGTATTTTGCTTAACCATCTGGAATTTTTGCCCAATCATTTGTGTGTGTTTGTGCCTCGTGCCAAGAATGATGTTTACAGAGAAGGGAATAAAGATTACATTAAGAGGTTATTTAGTAAATATTGTCCTGTTGCCCTTCTAGAAAGGTACATTCGGATGGCTGAGGTAGATCTTAATAGCAATTTACCACTCTTTAGACCGTTAAGATTGTTCAAATCTTCCAATACTTACAAGTTGTATGGAAATAAGCTCTCATACACGAGATGTAGGGAGGTATTTAAGAATTGTCTTAAGGATCTTGGCTTAGATTACAATTTGTCTGGCCTGCATAGTTTAAGATCGGGAGGAGCTACATCCTTGTTAGTAACAGCACCAGTTTATCGGAACGTTTACTTAAATTACATGGTCGCTGGAAGTCGGACTATGCTAAAGACATGTATGTCCTTGAAGACGTATCTAAACGTTTAGCATTATCTGATAATTTGGGATTGTAACTTTTATGGCACATTAACTATAATATTCTTTCGTCAAATGTATTAATAAATGTCAGCTTGGATTGCCTGAGCATCCAACCATCATTCCTTTGGTGTTGTATTTCTAAAGCATTTAAGGTGAAAATAATTTACGTTCGTTTAAGCGCAGCGAATTAGAACGTAAATAAACATTTAACCCTAAAGACTGCAATGACGTGTAACGACCTATGCATTACGCTGGATAAATACAAACAGTGATAAGCATATAAACGCACCACTGTTCGGACAGATCAACAACGTTTACGAAGGCATCCTCTTCCGTATGGAACTACTGTCGGCCAAACCTAGCATGATCAGCTCTCAAACTAGAAAGCAGATACAGACAGCTGTTTCGAGTTTGTTGGCGTGTGTCAGTGTGCCGTAGTTAAACACAATGAGCCTCAGTGACACTTCGCCTATCTCATGTGTCTCTTGTTATTTTTGCCAACGAGGCGGCCAACCCTCTGGCGTCGAGTTGGCAAATCATAGAGCCGTACGTGAGTACAGAAGAAAAATCTCATCTTAGCGTAAGGGACCCTTTTTTGACCATATTTGGGTGTAAGTAATACTCCATATTTGGGTAGTGACGTCACGTTTTTGCATGTGTCGCTTCCACCGTGTGGTTTGTGTGTTGTTTCAGCGGACGATTCAGCTAGTGAGATTGGAGGCGCTTGTAGTTGCCTTACGTGTTTGTAAATTGAATTGTGGGCAGCGGCTGATCAAGGAATAGGGTTATACCTACAAATTTCGGACAGAACGAGCGTGTTCGCTTGTCGATGAGGAGGCAGTGTGGCCCAGTGGTTAGGGCGCTTGCCTTGAAAACCGGAGATCCCGGGTTCAAGACCCGCTCTGACCATTCGTTGAATTTGATCCTGGTAGTCCCTGGTTCAACTTGCCAGCTGCACTTGTAAATAGCCAACTGGTTTGCCTCCGGCCGGTTGGGATTCTTAACAATTGTCGTTGTTCTGTTCCGTCGTTTCGTTGTGTTTCATTGGCCCTGAAAAGCCCCTATCGGGAGTGGTCAATTAAGTATGTATGTATGTATGTATGTATGTATGGATTTCGAACTAGCGTGTTCGCTTGCGAACCAGCGTGTTCAATTGTCAATTTCGAACCAGCGCGTTCGCTTGTCAATTTTAAACCAGTGCTTTCTTTCGTCGATTGCCACGTTTTTAAAGACTTCAGATCAAAGAATTGAACAAATTACTATAACACATCTTCTTATAGCACAAAGAATTGTCCTTGAACTCCAGCGTTGCGTAATTAAAACCACTCACAAGTAAGTTACTTGGACAAAGCGGGGATAGACAATATTGCTTGATTATTGCGTTCAATACATTTATTATCTGGTTAATCGCCGTTACAAGCCGACAACTAAATGTTGGGTTCTTTAGCTTAGCAGACATTGCTTTTCAGGGTTCATTCAATGGAAACCAAAGGGCAACCCTCCACTGATGATACCAGCGCCTAATCTCGTACCCAGATCTCCCACGGTCATAGGGAAGGGAGATCTGGTAAAGTTCGATTTCGAGCATGCTCAGTGCCAGCGAGGCCCGAAATACGGGCTTTTGTATCACTGCGCATGTTCGTACTCTCTGTTGTGATTTTGGGTGATTTTGCGGAATAAACATGGATTTCGAGAGTATTCTTGAAGAGATTCTTTTAGGTAGAGGACAAGGAAACCTTAAACTTAAGCCCAAACAGAAAGAAGCGCTACAGGCGATTGTTTTTGAACGGTCGAGATTGTTTAATTGTCAGAGCAACTGCAGAATCACTGAAACGAGCGCTTAGGCTTAATCATAAAGGAGTGCTATTTTCTTCACACGATCTCGTGCAAAGTGTTGTTAGCCAAACCGTAAATTGAAATCTAAAATGTTAAAGAGGATTTAGGCCTAATCACTGAAACGAACGCTTAGGCTTAATCAGTAAACGAGTGCTATTTTCTTCACGCAATCTCGTGAAAACGTGTAGTTAACCAAACTGTAAATTGAAAGCGAAAATGTTAAAGAGTGCTTAGACATAATCACTGCAACGAACGCTATTTTCTTGACACGATCTCGTGAAAAATGTAGTTAATCTAACCCTAAATTCACAATTGATCACTACTTAATTCGCGTGTCACGCTTTAAGAACGAGAAATACTGTTTTGAATAAATTACATACTTCAACTTGAATTTATTAGTTTCTGCGTCCCGCGTAGCCAGCTACGCAAAACCTTATTCGAGTGGCAGGGTACGTGGGGCTTTCGTCGGTAGCATTTACACAAATGTCGCAGATTTTTAAAATGATTTTCCTCAAATATAAAGCTTTTCCGGCGTCGGAAAAAACAAAACTATCCTCCGCACAACTGGCATTTATTCAAAACAGCACATGAGCTTGCGAAAACCAAACCTTTACTAAGTGCCCCGCGAAATAAGCGAATCGGAGCGTAGATTGCATTGCTGCAACCTTTTTTTAGTAGCCAATTAAAAAGGGTGTACTGTCGAACTTTACCAGATCTCACATTTCCAGTGACAGAGTGAGATCTGGGTACGAGATTAACCAGCGTCATTAAGAGAGAAACTATGGAACAGCCAATACCATCCTCTTCCTTCAGATAGAGAGTTGCAATAGATCGGATCACCAAGAGATCAGCCACGGCAAAAAATAACAATAAATATTTATCACTAAAGACTGCAATGCCGTGTAACGATCTATGCGTTACGTTGGATCAACACAAAAAATGATGAGGATAAACACACCACTGTTCGAACAGATCAAAAAGCGTCGGTGAAGTGTCACTGAGGCTCAATGTGTTTTAGCTACGGCGCACTGACGAGGGCCAACAAACCCGAAACAGATGTCTGCGTCTGCTTTCTAGTTTGAGCGCTAATATTAATCATCGGCTAAGTTTGGCCGACCGTAGTTACATTTTGAAGAGAACAAGAGCACCCAACGAGCAAATTAAGCCGAAATCTTTTTGAAGACATTTTTTAGCTCCTTGTAATGTTTAAAGACTATATATATAAAGAGATGTTTTTATCACCTAGAAGAATTTGATCTGTTCGGATATCTTGGCTGAAAATTGAAGTGTCCGAAAATTTCAGGGAAGGATATCTTCACTCGGTTACCTTCTAAGAACTTCCAACCGAACCATTTGCTCATCCGAAACTGCTAGGTGATCTTTTTAATTGCCAAAAAGTGCAAAAATATTTCCGAAAACGTAAGGCCGGACTACCTTTCTCTGGTTTCTAATCTTTTAGGTGATGTTTTAGTAAAGAAAGCCTCAGCTGTTTGGCAACGTAGAACCGAAATTCTTGGAACAGTTTGACTCTCCCGAACACATATTTCACCGAAGAAATATGAGAGAATGCCTTCGTGAACGTTGATTGATCTGTCCGAACAATGATGTGTTTATGCTTATCACTGTTTGTGTTGAACCAACGTAATGCATAGATCGTTACACGGCATTGCAGTCTTTAGTGTTAAATGTTTATTAGGGGGAATGTATTAATATTTTGTTTTCAAAAATATCATTCACTGGACCTATGCATACCATTTGATTCTACAATGGAGGACAAGACTCCTTGGAACGGATATGGAAAACCTTCCTTCCAGAGCCTTTACTTTTCAAATATTCAAATGTAGCATAATATGCACTTCTCTAACCACGTGGATACCGCGAATGGCCCTCCCCTCCCCCTCCAAACAACGTTGGAATGAAAAACTCTTTTAGGACAGGGTAAAGAGTACAGCCCCGCACAAACTACAACATTGCTTGGGGGGTGGGGAAAAAGGGGAGAAATAAAGGCAGATCATGTCAAGCGTCCTAAGAGTTTTGTCCCCCATTGTAGGTGAGACAGTTCAACAGTTTGTCACTCGCTTGCGGAAAGCAGCTAAAGATTGTGATTTTGGCACTGATACCACACTGAAGAAGGCCAAGGACTGAATTTAACACGCACCCTAGAGGTTGCCACAAAATACGAAAAGATAGAACCCACCTGGCTGCACTTTCAGTAAAGGGGGAAGAATCATGAAGTATTATTAAAATCAATGAGAGAAGTAACAATCCGAGCACTAGCACACAAGGGCGATGAATCCAATGGAGAGATAAGATATGTTATCGTCGTGGATTAATGAAAAATTTCGGTGGTGATCCCCACTAGCCAGCGAGAGGTAAGACATCTAGGAAGTGTCCCGGGAAAGATCATTTTGTAAAGGTTGGGAGTGACCCCGATGACAATGATTCTGGGCCCCAGTATGACTATGCATTCAGTATTAATTACAGAAGAACACTCAGAAATGTTCATCGTACAAGTAGGAGGAGTCGACCTTAAGATGTTAATAGATTCTGGGCGAACAGCAACATTATTGATGAGGGGACATGGGAACAGCTGAAGGTAAAGGGAGTGAAATGTGAATCGCAAGCTGCTACCCCAGACAAGAAGCAGTACCCATATGCGTCTAGTCAGCCACTGCCGGTTAAGGGTAGTTTTAAGTGTAGAGTGAGTGTTTGTGATAGATCCACCAAAGCTGGGGTCTAGGTAATTAAAGGTAGAGGGATGTCACTGCTTGGAAATATAATAGCCACAGAACTGGGAGTGTTAAAAGTTGGCATTAACATTGCTATGGTAACAAGTAAAGCTGACATTTTAAAACAGCAGTACCCATAGGTATTTGAAAGTGTCGGAAAATTGAAAAACAAACAGATATCCCTGGATATAGACCCCACTGTGAAACCTACTTGTAATGCACAGCGTTATAGAAAGATACCATTTAATCTACAGACTGAGAGGAAAGATCCGATATAAGACCACAGAACTGTTGGACCTCGGAATAACTGAACCAGTGGAGGGTCCCACCCACTGGGTCAACCTTGTGGTGATCGTGCCATCCGCTTATGTGTGGACATGAGACAAGCAAACCAAGAAGCTAGCGGGGTTGGTCAGCGGTGGTGAAACAAGATGGCCGCGTTTTTTCTTCGTGCCATATCTTAACACGATTCTCTGTATTTTTCTAAGCTTTCTGTTGTGTCTGTCTAATTGTCATTTTTTTGTGTTAGCATGTCTTCAAATCATATAACTGTGGAAGAACTACGAAGGACGTTCGACGAAAAGCTTGCTCCTTAAACGAAACTTTAAAAGTTGAGATTGCCGAGCTTAGATCATTTATTGAAAATGCAACCAAAAATACGATCAAGTTCTGAAGAAACTCACTGAGCAAGAAAAGGAATATAAAGAAATCAAAAAGGAGAATAAGTTCTTGAAATCTACGGTAAATGGGCAAGATTCTCAGATAAAGAAATTCCTTTTTTTATCCGCACCCTCCCCCCCCCCCCCCCCCCCCCCCATGGAAGGCATTTTTTTGTAATGTCAAGGAGGACCCTGTCGGAATCTGGAATTTCTGCCCAGTAGAGAGGGTCGGAATCGGAATCGGAATCGGAATATTTTGTTATATTCAAAAACTGACCCGTCGGAATCAATCTTCAGAGGAAAATGAGACCTGTCGGAATCATGCCTTCCATAGGAGGGGGGGGGGGGGGAGTTGCGGATAACAAAAGGAATGTCCCAATGAGTTGGAACAGTACTCGAGGAGAGAGTGCCTAGAAATCCACGGGATACCAGTCTCAGAAAGCGAAGATACGAATAAGCTGGTTATGAAAGTTGGCGAGCTTGTGGGTGTTCAAATTGAACAAGATCATATTTCAGTTTCTCGCCGGTTGCCTACCTGCAATAATTGTTACATTTGTTCGTCGTGATGTCAAGGAAAGGTTATACAAGAGTCTAAAACATCTCAAGGATTGTACCACACATGATCTTGGTTTCGTATCTAAGAAACATATCTATATAAATGAAAGTTTAATCAGGTTCCATAGTTTTCAAAGCATCTAGAGCCTCTTTTTCGTTAAGGTTTCCTTCACATGCATTTCTTTCGTAATCCTTAAGGGCCGTATCCTTTTCACCGTCAAAGAAAGCTGACATGTCAAGAACGTTGGTTACCGTGACTTTAGATTCATAGAGGTTCTTATAAAATGACGTGCACTCACATAGAATATCTCCATCGGAGTTGATGAAAGCGTTATCACTAACCTTAATGTGACTTATTGTGCTCTGTTTAAAATGCCTTTTCTCTAGACTTAAAAAGTATTTTGTATTCTTCTCTCCTTCATTGTACCATTTGGCTTTTGATCTCAAAATTGCGCCTTTTGAACGATATTCAATTATTTTTTCATACTCAAGCTTTTGTTTATCAATTTCATCCTCAAGGTGTGAGGTTTGTGACTCAGTGAGGTTTCCATTGTCGAGTTTCTCCTCTAATTTGACTATTGATTGTTCTAACTCCATTTCATGTTGTTTTGTTTGTTTCTTCCTGTGCTTTGCATAAGATAATGATTTCTCACGAACTTTTAGTTTAATCATTTCCCAAAGAAGTGAGGTGTTGACGAAGTCATCATCTCTGTATTCATCAAGCGTTTCCTGAATAGTCTCCTTAATTTGGTTGATGTAATCGAGTTCAGTCAAAAAAGATGCATTTAATTTCCATAGTCCCGGTCCCTTAGAATTTGAGTGCAGGGATAATTTTAATATTATCATAGAGTGATCTGATTTGTATCCTGGGTGGACATCAGAGAGGGCTGTAATATTAGCAACACTTTGGCTAATCAAGAAAAAGTCGAGCCCGCTGCACTGTACGTTAGTGCTGCGTCGTCTCCACGTGTACCTACTAGTATCCGGGTACAAAGCTGTCCATATATCAACTACATCAAGTTTCTCAGAGAACTCCTTGATGATTTTAAGACAGTTTTGGTGCGTTTTTGGGAGACCGCCCGATTTATCATTCTCTAGATCAAGTACAAGGTTGAAATCACCTCCTATGATAAAGTCATCAAGGTGTACAAACCAATCTAAAAAGAAAGCTGGGTTGTCATCATTTGGGGAAACGGATTGTTTCATTAACGTGCTAAGAAGATTCATTAGTAGACGAGGCACACCCAAGACTATCCACTCCGATAATGGCACCAATTTGGTTGGAGCAGCAAGAGAAATTAAACAGGCTATCGCTGCATGGAATGAGAAACATATCCAAGACCAGCTGTTACAGAAAGGATGTCAGTGGGTTTTCCAACCACCCAAAGCCTCACATGCTAGTGGGGCCTGGGAGAGGCTACTCCGAAGCACCCGCACAGCCTTGCTAGCAATACTTGGAAACAGCTTAGTGGATGAGGAAGTCCTCGCTACTGTCCTCACTGAAGTTGAAGCAATTCTTAATTCACGACCTCTTTGTGCTGCCTCTGATGACCCTGATGATCAGGAACCGTTGACACCCAACCATCTACTGTTGCAGAAAGCTGTCCACAACTTGCCACCTGGATCCTTTGTAAAGGAAGACTTATTCTCAAGAAAGAAATGGAGACAGGCTCAGATTTTGGCTGATCACTTTTGGAAGAGATGGTTGAAAGAATATATGTTGTCGTTGCAGGAGAGACAAAAGTGGCAGAAGCCGCACCGGAATGCAGAAGTCGGTGATTTGGTTCTACTCGTCGATGCCAAGGAGCCAGTGGCGAATGGGTCGAGTGAAAGCGAAGTTTCCCTCTAAAGATGGATTAGTGAGATCAGTTGAGGTCAAAACTGGAGCATCCTCGTCTTTGGTCCGACCGATTCAGAAGCTATGCTTACGTGAAGAATCTCAGAGTCTTTCTCGTTAAAATACAAGGAACTTTGAACATTGACATTGATAATGAGCTTAGCCGCAGTCGTAATTTGTGAGGAAAACCCATACCAATTTGTATGCTACACCTGTTTCGCATGGGGCGGGGTGTTGCGGCTGGGTTCCCTGTTAACATTTTCGCGCCCTTGGCATCACGTGATGTTTTTCTGGTTTTTCACCTTTTTGACACATTTGTATGCTCGGCGTGTCACCCTGTTTTTACGAGCGAATTTGTTTGCGAATTTGTCAATAAACTCAGTTAAAACGGTGACTTGCCTTTACACCTACTGATAATTTAACAAGAAGCAATCCTTTTAATTTTGAGCCGAAAACGGCAATTTTTCACCAACAAATACAAAAATAATCAATGAAGTTAATATTACAGTAAAAGATTATATTGAAAGACCTGTAGTTTTAAACAATATTGATTGGTTCATGACATTAATTTTATGTTAAGAATAATATATAACTCATTAATATATATGAACAAAAACGAATTTAAGATGAGATATGACCCAAAATCAGGTCGTTACATTAAAAAACATATCTATGGTGAGGTGAAGGGATATTTAGCAACTTAGCAAACAAATTATTTAACAAAACAACAAAAGAATTAACTAAAAAAAAACAAGTAAAAAGCTAGCTGAAACGGCTTTAACAAAAGGTTCTGAAAAAGTTAGTGATTTTGCTGGTCAATGGACAGGAGATAAAAAATACGCCTGTTAAACCAAAGAAAAAAGTGACTTTTTTAATGGAAGATAGCATTAGACCATTAGAGGCTGAGCCTGAGATTGAAGCAAATCAAACAATTTATGAACCAAAAAAGTCACAACAACTCACAGATTTTGAAATAGTCGAGAGAATGAACAGATTAATGGCTGATGGAAGACTTAGAAGAAAAAACAAAAATTATATAATGTATTAGTATAAATATGTTTAGAAACCCAAAATTTGTTGAAGGCATAAAAGATATATTTTATGAATTGGAAACGCCTTTAGTAACAGCAAACCCTGCTAATAATGCAGGTCAAAAAAGCAAAACCATCGATTTGTTGTAGATATTACTAATAGTATGTCATCATCAGATTGGTATGATGCAAGATTTCAATGTCTTTTAAGTACAAAAAATGGACGGAACAAATATCGCTGCAAATGATGCAAATGGAATAGTAAATAGCATTCATAGTATGATCAAAGACGTTTCAGTTAAAGTTGGTGATAAAAAATATATGATTGTAATGATGTACAGTGTTAACATCAAAAATTTGCTTGAATATACTAATTCTTGTGCTGAAACTACAGCTACAAATGAATATTTTTTATTTAGACACAAATAAATCAACCGAAATGTGACCTGCACAAGCTGCTTACAACAAAGGATTTCATCAAAGAAAAACTTTATTAGGTGCTTCAAATGTTGTTAATTATGAATTACCTTTGAATCGATATAGTCTGTTTGAATCACTTGAAGATAAACTTCTTCCGCAAACAAGAGTAGAAATATTGTTTGATTTGGCTTCAGATAATCAAGTGATTTAGCAAGGAGCTGATGATTCTCGTGTTGTTTTTACAAGAATGCAGTTGATTGTACCACAAATTATTTTTAAAGGTAATTGTGATGTTTTGAATGGATTTCAAAACAGGATGCAAAAGCTTAACAACGAAAACAGTTGCAAAAAAACGTCTTACAGCATAGGTGGACGCCATGATCGCTCTGTTCAATATATCCCATAGGTCCTAGCGAACATCCGATATTAATAACTTCCGGTTTATATGAACATTACATCTCTTTCCCCCTAGTGGGTAACTCTCTAGAGTAATATGGAAAGAAATAAAATAAACTTCAACTAATCAGTGTCCATGAAACTATGACTACTGACTGAAATCAAAGTCCAACAGAAACAAACGTTTTTGTACAGGCGACAGCATTGTTAACTTAACACACTATACTGTCATAGTTCAGAGCTCTTAGTTGACTAAGAATCAATGCCTACAAATCAAGAATCTGACGGGGAACTCGTCTCCTGGAGGATCTATGCAATGGTGGTTGACCAACCGGGTGAGACGCACTAGCTTGGTTCTCTGGGATGGGGCTAGATGAACTTGTAGGATTAGCTTGCATGCCATGGGAGCTCACAGGTTTTGATGCAGACGGGTCAGAAGCATGAGCACGTGTGCGTGCAGCAGGGAGCTCTTGTTGGTGTTTGATGTCAGCCGGAGAGTCGAGACCACTGTCACGGGACCGATCATCATCATGGTTGATGACTGACTGATCCAGAGTTTTAAAGAAAGAGGAATTTCTGGTAACCGTGCGATTCTCGTTCTGAGCGGTAATCATGCTGCCTTTCTTATCCACTACACTCAAAGGGGTAGGGTCGTAAACAGTTGCACCTTTAGACGCAGTAAATGGTCTCTTCACCAGTACGGTTTCTCCAGGTGAGATAGTGCTGGGTTTCACCAGAAACCCATAAGGGTTGCAACGTGTAACGCGCGTTCACAGCTTCCTAATATTCAGTGCGAACTGATTGGTTGAATGTTTCACTGCTAAGTACCATATTTGGAAACTCCTTGCTCTTGTTGTTCCAAATATCGTACTTAGCAAATTGAATATTCAAAAGCTTGTTTCCCAGCACACAAGGGGCCGTTACACGTTTCAACCCTTATGGGTTTCTGGTTTCACATAGACCTTGTTGTCAGCATGAGTCTTGAACTTGGATTTCCGCGAGAAATCGGGCTTGCGGACGATCTCTGACACAGGGTCAACGAAGTTGGTCTGTGGTAGCTTATTACGCACAGGACGTTTCAGTAACAATACTGCTGGGGCCACTCCAGTGGTTTGATGAGGAGAGGTGCGATAGTTTCTTAGAATCGCTTGCAGTTCCTTTCTCCAGTTTCTTCCTTCCACTTTAGCGGCTTTTAAGACACTTCTTCAGTGTTTTCACGAATCTCTCCACCTCACCATTGGCCCTAGGCCATAATGGGGTTACCTTGCGGTGGTTGAAACCGAGCGCATGAGCAAACTTGGCAAACTCTTCTCCGCTGAAAGGTGGACCATTGTCTGATCTAACAATCTTGGGAGTTCCGAATGTAGCAAATAGCTGATCTAACTTAGGTATGACAGCACTAGCGGACGTTGACGACACTGGTTCTACGAACGGGAACCTTGAATAATCATCAACCAGTAGAAGTAGGGTTTCACCCTCATCATGTGCAAAGTCAATGCTTACTTCATCAAAAGGGCTTTCAGGAAGAGTTGATACTTGAACAGGCTCTCTAGCGTACACTGGGGTTACAACTTGGCACGGTAAACAGGCCTTGACCTTAGTTTCAACCATCTTGTCCATGCATGGGAACCACACCTTTTCTCGCAGGAGGGCCTTAGTTTTCACTATACCCAAGTGACCTTCATGGGCGATGTCAACAATTCGTTCTTGTAGTGCAGCAGGAACTACTAAACGATCCGATTTTAACAGGACAGTGTCAGTGCAGGTTAACTGCTCCTTGACTTGCTCATAGCGGGATAGCTCAGATAATGATACACCAGGTGGCGCCTTATACCAGCAACCAGATTTCATTGCAGATATAACCGCTTGTAGCAATGGATCCGTTGCGGTTGCAGATTCTACCTCAGACAGTGTTACAGCTTTTGGTACTGCATGTCTTGTTATAAAAGAGATGTGATCTTCAGACTTAATTTCATAATGGTGAGATTCCAAGTCTCCCACTGGGTGTCTCGAGGCATAATCTGCTGGGTTTTAGGCACCAGGGCGATATTCTACTGTGAATCGGTACTGCTGTAGCTCCATGAGCCAACGCTCTATCCTGGCGGACGGTTTAGAGGTGGGGTTGTTAAACAAGGAAACCAGAGGTTGATGGTCTGTGATTACTTTAAATTCCCCTCCATAGATGAACAAGTGAAAGCGCTTTACAGCCCAGTAAACTGACAAAGCTTCACGATCAATCTGTGGATATCTCGCTTGAGTTGGTGTCAGTGGAGAACTGGCATAATGCAAAGGTGTCACTTCATTAGTCTAAACATCTTTCTGGGTCAGGACAGCACCTAAACCAATGGGACTACCATCGACAAAGATGGACGTAGGTTTCTTTGGATCAAAGTATCCAAGGGTAGTCTTGGTAGATAGTGCCGCTTTTAGGCGTTCGAATGATGACTGTTCTTCCTCAGTCCACTGCCACTTCACTCCACTACAGGTTAGCTGTCGAAGAGGCCTGGTGATTAGTGCAGAATTCTTGATGAACCTAGAGCAGAATGCAGCTGAGCTAAGGAGGCTTCGTACTTCAGATACATTGGTTGGTGGCACAACATTTTGAAGAGCTTCAACCTTTTTAGGGTCAGGTGACATGCCCTGTTCAGAAAACACATGGCCAAAGACGAGCATAGTGGGAACTCGAAACTGACACTTAGGTAAGTTTATTGTCAGACCACTCTCCTAGAGTTGACGGAACACTTGTCTCAGATGTCGGTCATGAGTATCTTGGTCTGCGCTCCCAACATAGATGTCATCACTGATGTTCTTGACGCAGGGTATGCCACGGATTGCATCACCCACCTTCTTTTGGAAGATTTCTGCTGCGCACGAGAGACCAAAATTGAGACGTTTGTATTGGAACAGTCCAACGTGTGTAGAAAACGTGCTCAGTGCTCTCGAGTCGGGAATCAATGGTATCTGCTGGTACCTTTGATTTAAGTCGATCTTACTAAACACTTTACAACCGTTCAAGTCCGACACTACGTCATCGATGGTGGGTATGATTTGTCGCTCCCTGAGGATAGCTTTGTTTAATGACCGCATGTCCACACAAATTCTAATCTCGTTCGGTTTATTCGGCTAGGACACGACAACAATTGGCGATACCCAAGGGGTGGGGCCTTCTACGCGTTCAATGATGTCATCATTTTCGAGCTGTTTGAGTTTTTCCTCCACTTGTTTTCTTACATGGAAAGGGACTCGGCGATGTTGCTGAGCCACGGGTTTGACAGATTCATCTACATGTATGCGTGCTCGTTCACTTTTGTACTTGCCCATTCCACTGGTTAGATTAGGAAATTCCTTGAGAAAATCTGGGGCATCAGGTCGTAGGCTAACAGGAGGTTCGACCGTACTAACTGCTTTAATAAGATTTAATGCTTGTGAGGTTGTCCAGCTAAGTATGGAGCTTGATGAACCCTTTGCGACATAGAATGTTTCCACGGATGAACAGCTACCACTAATGACAGTGGCTCGGAACGTTCCACACAGGGTTAGTGGATTATCAGTCATGTACGGATATACTTTGGCACTTGTTTCAACCAGTTGTGGCTTTGATTTAAGGCCTTCAAAGTCTCTCTTGCTTAAGATATTCACGGTTGCTCCTGAATCTGCCATAATGCGGATTGGTGTGTTCATGATGGTGACCTGAAAGATAGGCTTGCCAGCTTCGTGTCCCTGTGCACCAATGTTAAAAGTATACTCTTCACTGTTGTCACTATCAACACCGCCTAGAGATGACATTTCATTACTCGGAGCTCTTCAACATCTGCAGACCTGACATGGTATTTACCTCTTGACGTTTTCTTTGAGCGCGAAGATTTGGACCGATTATTGGGTTTGCCACGACGAACTTTGGAGAAATGGTTTATTTTGCCACAGTTCAAACACTTTTTACCTTGAGCAGGGCAAGTTCCTTGATGTGGGTAATTCCACACCTATTGTTACGCAATCCAGACTTTGGTAGACCACGAGAATTCTCTTTCTGCTGAACGTCGGTTGCTTTATTTCTACCATAGCCCAGTACATTGGATTGCTGTTTCTCCATCTCACTGGTCTGTTCGTCGGCGGTTTCCATGGCGCGAGCTACTTTCAACAAGTTCTCAAGATTGAGGCTCTGTTCGATTGCTTTACGTCTCAGGCGAAGCGATGAGGTTCCTTGAATAATCTGCCCCTTCATTTCCAGTTCGGGATCGGCGAATTGACACTTAGGTGCTAACAGCTGGAGACGTGTGTAAAACTCGATAATGTTTTCATCAGACGTTTGCGTTTCCTGACGAAAGACATAGACGTGATAATCCACACACGGTTTGAGGCTCGAAATGGTCAGCAAGAGCCTTTACGGCAGTCTTGTATTCGTCACTTCCTTCCGGCGGTTCTGGAACGGTAAGGGTCTCAAACACATCACAGGTTTCTTCTCCCACGTAATACAACAACATGGCTTTCTTTTGAGACGCTTGGGTAATGTTCATTCAGTGCTGTAAACATGTTTTCCAAACGCTTGACATACTTCTCAAAGCGAACGGGTACTGTATCTCTTGGTTGCAGATCAAACTCAGGAAAGGTCGGTAGGTTAACTGCCATTGCAGAGGCTGCTGAAGGCGGCGAAGGCAAAGTGGTTGATGAAGAATCTGCTGACATCGAAAACAAGGCTGATCGGTAGGATTTTCCGGTTGATTTAACACTTCAAACGCAAAGATTTCCGTTTTCGATTACTTGTATCCCATCCTCGTCGCCATTTGTGATGTTTTGAATGGATTTCAAAACAGGATGCAAAAGAATAATAACGATTTAATAAGCAGTTGCAAGAAAACGTGTTACAGCATAGGTGGACGCCATGATCGCTCTGTTCAATATATCCCATGGGTCCTAGCGAACATCCGGTTTCAATAACTTCCGGTTTATATGAACATTACAGTAATAGACAAAGTATGTATTCAAGCAATTATCTAAAATCACAAAAATGGACGTATTTGAAAGAAACTGTTTCAAGAAGCAATTCAACGCAAAATCAAAGAGGTAATTATATAATTAATTCAGGAGAAACAAAACC
>NC_090885.1:41331203-41343703 GCF_036669925.1 Montipora capricornis
TTTGTGCCTTACAATGAATTTGCCTGAATTAATTGCACTGCATCCTCTGGTTCATTTGAGTTGTGGGATAGTAAAATTCTTCTTGAAGACCTGGCTGAAACAGTTCATAACTACTGTGCTGTGTGTGGACTCACATATCACATATGAATGCTTTTGATGGAACGGGCTGGCAAAATTGTCCACGGTCACCCCTTCCTGTTTCATTAATTAGACGAAATAACAAAATCTGACACTTTCAATCAATTTTTTTTTAAAACAGGAACTACAATGCTTGATGCCATTCTCACTAAGCCATTCTTATGCATTTCGTGTGAGCTGTTGTCAGGCCCCGGTTGTTCAAAAGGTGGATAGCGTTATCTACCAGATAAATCACTATCCATTGGATAGCGCACTATTGGTTTCGCTATGACTTATCCACTGGATAGTGATTTATCCGGCGGATAGCGCCACCCTTTGTTTGAACAACTGGGGCCTGGGGCCCGTTTTTCGAAAGTCCCGAAAACTCTGCCAACCGCTTGTTTTGAAAATCCGATCTTTTAACATGTTTTCAAGGTAGCAAAAAGCAAACTGACTGCGAAATTTAACGACTTAAACCCTCTCCGTTCTTGAGATACAGAGGGAACAGTGACACCCTAAAATGGCCGGTAAAGTTTCGGGACTTTCGAGAAACGGGCCCCAGGTCTTCAAGAAGTAAATTGCTATTCGGAAACTCAAATGAACCAGGGGATGCATTGAAATTTAGGCAAACTCATTATAAGGCATAAAATGCGGAGCTAATAGTTGCGTTCGCAAGTTCACAGTAAACCTTTACCTACCGCTTATCTTAACAATATTTCGGTCTGGGTTTAATAAAGCAAGGCTCCAGTGAAATCATTATTGTACGAACAATAATTTGGGAGGTTGTGCAGAAATGTCGCTGCAGTTTTCCACGCACATTTTCTCCATGCTATGCACGTATCGTTCGACCGGCTTGCCGCCATCTTGGTTCTTCCACTTCCGGGGTTGCTATCCCCTCCCCTCACACCCATTTTGTCCTGTTTTTCAATTTGTGTTTTACGTATTTGCGGAAATCAAAAATTGATTTTGAAGTTTGATGTTCCAGTTTTGGAACTGGTTTTTGCATCTTCGTTTTTTTTAAGAAATTTTAGCAAATCTTGTCACATTTTTATTTTCATTAAATCTGAAGCAAAGGAAATCTATACTAAGATAGAACTTTGTGGCTTAATCATGTTTATGTGAAAGGCCAGAACAAAGGAGAATTAAGAATTCACCCATGATTTCTGTTTTTCTGAATATAAAAAATTGAAAAAAAATCAAGATTCGTCATTCCTAATCTTCAATTTTCTATTTTGATGAAAATTGATGGACAGAAGGTACACGGACCAATTCATAATACCAAATTTGATATGAATGATCAATGGGTCAACAATCGTTTTACAATCAATTATTTTAAAAATATCTAATTAATATATATATAATAAAATTATATTATGTTAGAGAAAGACGTCAAACTGATTGCTTACCTGAAAGTGAAAAAACTGTTTCTACTAAAAATGGACGATTAATGATAAAATGCGTTTATGCTTCTTGTGGCATAATAAAAACACGATTTTTAAAACGTATAATAATTCTGAGGGACTAATTTAAACTAATTAGTCCCTCAGAATTATAGGGGCTTTATGCAAAAAAACCACAGCCTATCATGGACGAATTTGATAGAGCAATTCTTCCTCAAAATGTGTCTGGATCTGGTTTTGCATCTAATTTAGGAAACACTGCAGCTGATCTTTTTTTAAGGAATCCCTTATCTTGGTAAAAACGCAGTTGAAATGGGAACATACTATGGATCAGAAGCTTTAAGAAGCCCAAAATTATAGCAAAAAATGATAAAAGTTGGTTCAGAAGCTCTTAATCAATTATTCAAAAACAGTTAGCAAAGCTTGGAGAATTGCATTTGAGAACTCCAACTGGTAAAAAAACACAATTACTGTGGACCTGGTACAAAACTAGACGAGAGATTGAATAGTGGTGATCCAAAATATCGTGATCCTATCAATAAATTAGATGCTATTTGCCAGCAACATGATATACCATATAGTCAAGCTGGAAATGATTTATCTAAAAAGCATGAAGCTGATGATGTCATGGTCAAATCAATAGGAGATATTCCTTTTAGTCAAAGGCCATGATTTTCAACACCAGTTAAATATACTATGCAAGCTAAAAAATTACTAGGTTTCGGTGTCCAGCCAAAAAACGTAAAAAGCCGTCGAGTAAAAAAAAAAACAAATTGTCAGAAACAGTTGGCAGATGAGCTACACAAACCCATCAAACGAAAATGTACTTAGCGGCGTGTTATTGCTAATCATATTGATGAAATAAGGGCTGCAGACTTAATTGAAATGCAGCAATTTAGTAAATGGAACAAAGGCTACGAGTATTTGCTTGCGGTAATAGATGTTTTTAGTAAATATGGATGGATCGTACCATTGAAAAATAAACAAGGAGAGACAATTAGGGAAGCATTTCAAAGCATCTTCATAAAAGGTAGAAAACCAGAATATTTGTGGACTGATAAAGGAAGTGAGTTTTATAATAAACATGTGATAGACCTCTTAGCTTAGAATAAAATAACTCTCTATTCAACAGAAAATGAAGAAAAATCATCCGTAGTCGAAAGATGGAATCGTACGATTAAAAATAAAATGTGGAAACAGTTTACTATACAAGGTAATACAGAATATTTAGACATTCTTCCTAAAATATTAAAACAGTATAATAACACTAAACACAGTTCAATAAAAATGACACCAACAGAAGCATCTAATAAAAAAGAATGAAGGAGTTGTTTATTTTAATTTATATGGTGATATGGAAACATCAAAACAGAAACAAAAATTTAAAATAGGCGATAAAGTTAGGATAAGCAAATATAAAAGAAAAACATTTGATAAAGGTTATACACCAAATTGGACTGAAGAAGTGTTTATAATCGATAAAATACAATACACTAATCCAATCACTAAAAAATAAAAGACTTGAATAATGAAGAGATACAAGGCAGTTTTTATGAACCTGAGTTATTAAAAGCCAAACAAATGTATTTAGAATTGATAAAGTCATTCGAAGAGATTATAAAAAGAAACTAGCTTTGGTTAAATGGAAAGGATACAGTGATGATTTTTACAGTTGGATACCAATGAAAGATTTGACGAATATTTAAAAAATAAAATATATAAAATTATATATAAAAACGAAATACAGAATAATAGGAATTATTGGTAAAAACCGTCACGGTAAAGATACAATTGCTGATTTTATTTCTTCAAAATATGGTCACGAAAAAATGAGTTTTGATGACCCATCAAAACAAGAATGTCATCATATTTTTGGCTTAACTTATGAACAATTATATGGTGATTTAAAAGAAACTACTGATAATTACTGGAAATGTACTCCAAGATATTTATTACAAACGGTAGGAACAAATTTGTTTAGAAATCAATTCGACACTAATATTTGGATTTACAGAATGAATCAAATTTTTGAAAAAAACCCAATTAAAAATTTTGTTATTTCTGCTGTACGTTTTCAAAATGAAGCAGATCGTGTCAAAAAACATAATGGTCTTTTAGTTGAAGTTAATAGACCTGGTCAAAAGAATAATGATAACCATATTTCAGAAAAAGGAATTTATGACATTAAAAATGATGATATTCTTATTCAAAATAGGGGTTCAATATTTGATCTGTATGAAAAAATAAGATTATTATCTCAAATATCGTAAAACATTTTATCTAATAATATAATATAATATAATATAATATAAATGGATTCACAATCTTCAGTATTGATTTATATTCATCTCAATTTGAAAGTGATTATCAAAGCGACAGTCAATTAGATCGATATGATTTAAATGACGGCTTTATTGATGATTATCAATGTAGTTTTGATGTTAATTCACATAATAATTATGAAACAGAAACAATATTTTTCATCAGATACAGAAAATTAATGAAATTTAAATATGATATATAGATGAAAAACAAATCATTGGTTTATTAAATAATTGTTGCTTAGCTTATAATCGTGTTTTAAAAAGAAACAAAAAGAAAAAAAGTTAAATTTAAGCATAAAAAAGAAATTATTCCAAATTAACACATAAAAATTATGTTCTTTATTTATTATATAAAATGTCAAAAAAAGCCGATTTTTTTTATAATAAATTTTTGCTTTTACTCCATGTACTTTTTGAAGATGAAGAAGGTAAATTTGATTTAAATTCTTGTTTACATTGTGGTAAAAAATTTATTGATAACAATGATAAAGACATTATTGATGATGACACTGATAATAGCAATCATACAAAAACACAAGACAATAGCAATGAAAATGATTCGGATTATTAAGATTACGAAAATTTAATAAATGAATTTTTTAACGTCACACCAAAAGAAAAAAGGGAAGACCAAGAAAATATATTACTGAAGAAGAAAGAAAAAATGCCACTCAAGAAAAAATAAATTGCAAACAGTTCTTGGTATTGTGATATATGTAAAACAGGAATAAATTACAAAATGAATGGAAAATGGTTGCATCTAAGAACTAAAAAGCATTAAAAATTCTGATAGCAAAAAAATGCTACGCAAATAGCACAAAATTTAATCAATGATTTAAAAGACGATCTGAAAAAAAATTCATTGACATTTTTTCTAAAGAATTTTCTCTCAATTAATCTCGTTTATCATTTGATACAATTAAAAAATTATATTAAATAATAAAATAATATTCTTTACTTAAATATATAGTAATATTATAAATTAAAATGGAAATAATAATAAAAATTCATGGCAATACTAAATATTTTACTAATGAAGAAAGGTTACAAGCCATAAAAAATTCTAAAAATAAATATATGAATAAAAAGCAATGGACCTGTGAACATTGCCAAAAAACATATCTTTTAAAAAATAAATGGAATCATCGTCAAACGAAGCTTCATAAAAACGACTGAAATCATATTGAATAATTTTTCATATAGAATTATTTTTTGTATATAAAAAGTTTAAATAAATTTAATAATTTATTTCAACTTTTGAATTTCGATAAACTACTTGAGAATAAAATTATCTACTACTAGTATATCGATGAACAAAGTAGAATTGGAAAAACTTTCAAAATCACAACTAACTAATTTGATTTTACAGCTAAATTAGAAAAATCCTAAACGAAAACCAATACCTTTACCACGCCGTAGTGTAAAAGAAATGATTCAGGATTATAAAGAAAACCTTATTCAACCTCCTTTAGAATTTAGAGATGATTATAAACCAACACCAGCTCCAAGAACTAAAAAAACAATTGAAATACAACCTGTTCAGCTGCCTAAAATGATAGTTGTTGCTTCATTGTACATATCGTATTTACCAGAGTACTTTAAAAAAGATCATAGACATACATCCCAATTGACAACGGAATCAAAACAATATCTCAAAAAAATAATAATTAAGTATGGTATTGAAACGTTTTCAACTAGATATTTTCAACTAAAAGAGTGATTGGCTCAAAATATCAAACTGATCTCGAAAAAGGTAAAAATATAATGAATATAATTGATGGAATAACAATTCATTCAATTGAATACAATGGTAAAATAACAACAGAAAAAAAAGAAAATCCTGTACCAGCACCAAGAACTATAATAAAAGGAACAAACAAAGCTTTGAAAGGCTTTACAACGTTCTATGAAATAAGCATTAAAAACAACAAAGACCCCTTAATTCAACTACAAGACACAAGAAAAGCAATTGAAATTCATATTGAAAAAAATTTAAATGAAATGAAAGGACTAGAAATTATTGAAACATTGAAGACCACGTTAAAAAAAACCAGGTCGTGAAGAAAAAACAATAAGGTCAGCTTATTTTAACAGCATAGCACAGACAGTAATAAACAAAACTCAAATTGAACTAGCTTTAAAATTATCAAAGCAACAAATATTAAACAAGGTAGCTCAATGGATTTCAGAAGGATCTGGTTGGGTTGTTTTATCAGTTGATAATCATTATCTTAATATTGTTAAATGTGAACCAATGAAAGGCAATTCTTATATTAACTACCAAATGAATTATGTAATGGTTCAAAAGGATTGATAAACTTAAAAAACAATGATAGTGAATGCTTCAGATGGTGTCATATTCGCCATCTTAATCCACAAAACAAAGATCCACAGCGAATTAAAATATCAGATAAACATTTATTCAAAATTTAGATTATCAAGGCATTGAATTTCCAGTAACTATTAAACAAATAAACACAATGGAAAAACAAAACAGTATTGAAATCAATGTATTTGGTTATGAATAAAAACAGAAATATCCCATCTATGTATCAAAAGAAAAGTATGAAGATTGTATGAATTTGTTATTAATTACAGAAAATGAAAACAAACATTATGTATTTATAAAAGACTTCAACAAATTTATGTTCAATCAAACAAAACATAAAGAAAAAAAAACACTTTTGCATGTATTGCTTGCAATGCTTCAGCTCCGAACAAGTTTTAACTGAAGACAAAGAAATATGTATTCAAATAAATGGTGAACAAGCTATCAAAATGCCTGAAAAAGGCTCAAAAGTAAAGTTCACTAATTTTCATAAACAATTACCAGTACCATTTGTAATATATGCTGATTTCGAAGCTTTAACTGAAAAAGTACATAGTTGTAAACCAAACAATGATAAATCATACACTGATGCTTATCAAAAGCATACAGATTGTGGTTATGGTTACAAAGTCATTTGCTGTTATGATGATAAATATACCAAACCAATTGAAATATATAGAGGTCCTAATTCTGTTTACAAATTCATGGAAAAAATGCTTGAAGAGGTTAAAAATTGTAAAAATGTTATCACGTACAAATTCAACAAGCAATTAAAAATGACAAAAGAAGATGAAATAAAATTTAAAAAAGCTGATTCATGCCATATTTGTAACAAAAAATTTTGTAGCATAGGCGATCCCCATAGGTACTTCCCCTAGGAACAATTGTAGTCACGTGACGATGGTGCAATAACAGTGTGCTGAGTGTTGTGTTAACTGTTGATCAGTGATTAAAAGAAACCAAAATGTTTTATTGTGGAATTGTGACGTTACATTGGTGGCAGCGGTGAACAAAACGAACTTTACGTACCCCTGGAGATAATTTGCTGGTTTGTGCAACGAATATCTTCGTTTTGTGTGGTTCTGTGTGAAAATTTTACTTGTTGTTTGCTCGTGTGGTTTCGGCGGTCTTCAGTGGCAGAAAAATCAATCGTGCACGTGGATTCAGGATTCAAAGAGTTGCACGCTATCTAACCCTTTTAAGCCGGAGAACCCGTTTACAACAGCGTCTGATTCATCTCCGGACCTGTCAGTAAATTATTTTGGAAGTTCAAGTCGCCGATTTCACTCTGCAAACCCGTTCGCATCTCAGAACGAATTGGATAATTTTTCAACTGCATGATTTGTTTACACACCACCGGAAGTTTCTCAAACCTGTTAAAAATCCTGCGGATTATGATGGTACTCAGTCGTTACGAGATTATTTGAAACACTTTGAGCGTTGCTCTGTTGTTAATGGTTGGAACAAAGAAGAAGCTGCTGTTTTCTTGGCCGGCAAAGCTCAAAAGGTGCTAAATGGCATGTCCGAAAGCGACTGTCGAAATTACGCGAAGATTGTTGACAAATTGGAACTTCGGTTTGGTGTTGAAAAACAGCGCGAGTTACACCAGGCTCGTTTGCACAACCGTCGCCAACAGGAAAATGAAAGTGTTCAAGCCCTTTCTGCAGATATCCGGTCTGTGTCAACTCTCGCTTATCAGGATTTGTCCCCTGACACTCAGGAAAGATTTGCCGTTCAGCATTTCATTGATGCTATCAAAGATGGAGACGACAGGCTTCGACTACGCAGAGACAAACCACGCACCATGGACGAAGCCCTGTCGCTGGCCTGTGAACTTAAAACATTTCGTCTCTTGGATAGAGATCGGCCAAGAAGCTCTCCAAAGGTTTGCTCTGTTGATGAAGTTCAAAGAGAGCCTGATTTGTTTCCAGCTCAGTTTGAAATGTTACGGTCTGCCCTTCAAGCACAACAACAACGTCAGGAGACTCGGCAATTTGTTCTCCAACAGTTAGTCCAGCAGTTACAGCAGCTCTCTCAGTCAATGTCTGTTAACACCTCTGAAAGCCAGCAACGCCCACCTGCCCCACGTTATTTCAGTCGAAATGGCCCTTGCTGGGATTGCAAGGAATTTGGCCATTACCGTCATACCTGCCCAGCACGCAAGTCACATGAACAAGACAATCTGGGCTCGGGAAACGCCAGCAGGGTGTCACCCAAGGGCCAGGGGGATGCCTGAGTGAGAGTGATGTTGGCCCCACTAATGTACCTAAGCAGGATATGACTTATCCCAATGTGTCGATGGAAGCTAGGTCACAAGTTGGTAATAAAGTTCAAGGACTTTATTTGCCAGGTTTTATTGGTGGAACTCGTACTATGTGGTTGATAGACACTGGTGCTGCTCGTTCAATTTTGTCGTTCAAGATTTATAATTCTCTACCTGCTAGTGCCAAGTTCAGTTTGAGTTCAAGCTAATTCTGCGATTACTCTTGCTGATGGTCAGCGAGCAAAAACACATGGTCTAGGACATGTTATGGTGCACCTGGGTACTAAAGAGTTTCATATGCATGTGATAGTGGCTGAGGTTGAAGATGAGGGCATTCTCCACTTCTATGGACTTCCTGTCACCAGTTGATTCGCATATCGACATTGTAAAAGACCAAGTGTCAATTATCGGAGAAATGTTTGAGTGTTCTGATTTCAAGAACCAGCCCCTTAGTTCAAGTTGTATCGTACGACGGTCCACAATTATTGAACCTAACACTGAGATGATTGTTCCAGTCACTGTTCATAAGCGTTCTAGTAACTTAAATCCAAAGGTATCTCCATTAGGCGTGCAATTGTTGGAGCCTTGCCTCACCTCACATTTGCAACAAAAGGACCTCCATGTTGCAAGGACTCTGGTGGATGTTAAAGAGGACAGAGAGGTCCCTTTACGTGTTTTCAATGTTTCCAACGAAGCTTACCACTTAGCTGCTGAGACTGTGGTTGCCCTGGCTAAGCAAGTTATTGATGTCACTTTACTGGAGCTTTATGAGGAGAATAACGAGAGTGTTATGGGCCAAGCCAGAGTAGTAACTCAGCATGTATCACACGAACAAGCTGTAGGAACTCTACCAGAACCCCTTCGGGAACTCCTTGGAAGGAGCACTGAGCATTTGACTGTCAGTGAAACTGAGAGACTGCACGAGTTACTGTACAATTACCAACATGTGTTTTCCTTTTCCAACGGGGACTTGGGCACTACACATAAGGTCGAGCACAGAATTGAAACAGGCAGTGTGCCCCCAATCCGATAACAGCCCCGGCACACCTCTCCATGGAAACATGATGAAATTGAACGACAAGTAACTGATCTCTTGCGGGAAGGGAAGGTGAAAGAATCATCAAGTATGAATGGAACGTGATGCTATTCGGGCTTTGTAACGCGCCAAGTACATTTTCCAGATTGATGGAACTTGTCTTGAAGGGTCTACATTGGAAAATCTGTTTGATTTACCTTGATGATGTGATTGTCATGGGGCGTACATTCGAGGAGGAGTTATATCGGCTGAAGCAAGTGTTTGAGCGACTGACCCGGGCAGCACTAAAGCTTAAGCCGAAGAAGTGTTTTCTCTTGCAGAAACGAGTTTCGTATCTCGAACATGTGGTCACAGAAGAAGGTATCGGACCAGACCCTGGAAAGGTCGAACTAGTTCGCACATGTCCCATTCCAGAAAACAGCACAGAGGTCAAAAGCTTCCTCGGACTTGCTTCTTATTACCGTCGGTTTGTCCCTGATTTCTCAACCATAGCTCAACCACTGTACAAGCTAACAGAAGCAAAGACAGAATTTGTTTGGACAGGGGAATGTCAGCTGGCTTTCGACAGCCTCAAGAGTTCGCTTACGTCCTCTGGAGTCCTTGCCTACCCGACCAGAGAGGGTACGTTTGTGCTAGACACCGACGCATCCGACCATGGAATTGGTGCAGTGTTATCACAGCTTCAAGACGGGATGGAAAGACCTATTGCATTTGCAAGTCGAACATTGTCCAAGTCTGAAAGGAACTATTGTGTGACCCGACGTGAGCTTTTGGCAATTGTAGAGTTTGTCAAGCAACATCGGCATTACCTACAAGGTACAAGATTCTGCATTCGAACTGATCATTCCCCCTTGCGCTCTGTCATTAAAGCTAAGGACCCAGAAGGTAAACTGGCACGTTGGATTAAATTCTTAAGTACGTTTGACTTTGAGATCCAGTATCGACCGGGACAACGACACCAGAATACTGGTGCACTTTCTCGTCGACCTTGCGATGACCGTTGTAGGTGGTGTAAGGGTTGGAAATCTCAGAAACTAGTGTCCTTTGTTCATGTGGGTGTCCAGACAGCAATGCATGTCCTAACCAGGACAGTGAGCAACAAGCGGAATGTAAACGTCCTGCTGGTGAGCGTTGTGTCACGGTCAGGCTGGAACCATCATGGACTTCCCACTTTATGAGGGAGCAGCGGGAAGCAGATACTGATCTTAAAGTCATCATTGGATGGAAGGAAGCCAATGAAAGGAAGCCATTGTTGGAGGAGGTTTCGCCTCAGAGCCGTGCTGTAAAGTCCTAGTGGTCACAATGGGACCGGCTGCTCTTCAGAAACCGTGTACTTTGTCGCAAATGGGAAAATGACATTGGAGATCGGACGAACAACCAGATTGTTCTTCCCGTCATTCTCCGACAGCCTGCCTTTGAGGCTCATCATAGCCACACGACTACGAGTCATCGTGGTGTGCGAAAGACCATAAACGCCCTTCAGTCTCGTTATTATTGGCCAGGCCTTACATCAGAATTTCATGGATTGGTCGCCAGTTGCCATGTTTGCGGATCAAAGAAAACGTGGGGAAGGAGGCGTCGCGCTCCTTTACAACAGTAGGTGGTAGGAGCTCCCATGGAACGCATTGCGATTGACATTCTTGGTCCAATGCCAGAAGCTCCACGAAAGAACAAGTTTGTACTGGTGGTTACTGATTACTTCACCAGATGGACTGAGAGCTACCCAATACCAAACCAGGAGGCCACTACTGTTGCTGAGAAGTTGGTGAGCGAGTTCATTTGTCGCTTTGTCGTACACCGTGAACTCCATAGCGACCAAGAAACTAACTTTGAATCAAGGGTCTTTGCTGAAATTGCAAGCTTTTAGACATCGAGAAAACTCGCACCACCCCAATGCACCCCCAGTCCGATGGACAGGTGGAACGCTTCAATAGGACCCTCGTTGAAATGTTGCGTGGCAAGATCAAGGAAGATCAGAAAGACTGGAATCTTCAGCTACCAGCTTGCATGATGGCCTATAGGGGAGTCAACAGGGGTTTCGCCTAATCTCTTAATGCTGGGTAGAGAACTGGAAGTTCCTTTGGATGCCATGACCGAGGCACCTCCCGATGCACCACCACCCAAGACGGACTACGCCCAAGCTGTTCAAAAGAGATTGGCCAGTGCTCATGATTTGGCTAGACGACATTTGAGCAAGGCAGCCATGCGCCAGAAACGGAGCTATGACAAACGTCTTGCTGGCAGACCATTTGTTATTGGTGATTCTGTTTGGCTGCACAATGTTCGGAGAAAGAAAGGGAGAAATTCCAAACTTGACTGCCCTTGGAAGGGGCCTTATATGGTAATATCAGTGTTGTCTGATGTATTGTACTGAATCCAGAAGAGCAGAAAGGCCAAGCCGAAGGTTGTTCATTCAGACCAATTAACGCCTTACCTGGGACCCCCACTGGAGAGATGGAATTTAGACTCCACTACACAACATCAACAGACAAAATGTAAAGGCAAATAAGTTTATTTTGGGACGGCTTGGCGAGAACCAACCTTAAAAGTACGTATAAAATACAGCAGTAGGTAAATAACTAGTGTACAACACTCGTAAATAAACTAGCTTTCACCAAAAGAACTTGAAAGAACTGCTACATCTGGTCGATATCGACCTGAATCCCCCATTTAAGCACGCAGGCTTAGTGTCAGTTAGACTGCCAGTAAAGCTGCCAGTTAGGCTGCCAGTTAGGCTGCCAGTTAGGCTGCCAGTTAGGCTGCCAGTTAGGCTGCCAGTTAGGCTGGGGAAACGAAATAAAACTCTGATCAACGAATAACTGGGACAGGGAACACTGAAGGACCGCAGAGGCTGAGCGCCGGGAAAAAACTGAAAATCGTTCGCTAACGTACCCGACAAGGCATGTAGGCCATTTGCCAGTTAGGCTACCAGAAAAGGCTAGGGTACGAAAACAAGGGTAAACGAATGCCTAACACCCCTTACAAGAAGTCTGTCACATTGTAAGCAATCAAACTACGTAAGGCTAGACAT
>NC_090885.1:41351203-41353703 GCF_036669925.1 Montipora capricornis
AACTTGGAAGCTAGAAGCTGAATAAAGTGTCATTGTCCTGTTTCGATGATAAGCACTATATCCATGAAAATTGTATCACAAGTTACGCTTACGGTCATTACAAAATCAACACACTAAAACAATCTGAATGATAAAGTTTACTGCTACAGTTTGCTGCTAAAGTTTACTCATAAAGTTTACTGCTAAAGTTTACTCATAAAGTTTACTCATAAAGTTTATCGAATGTCACGCTATGGTGATTATTTCCTGTTTCATTTTCTTATGCGAATATTTAAACACACTTCATGCATGCAGCTTCGCAAAATGATTTCACAAATTTGAAAAGTTTCACTGAAAATTTTCACAATTGTGAAGTGAAAATGTGAAGCTTGTGGTTGGTTAAAATTCATGGGAAAAAACTCTTCATTGGTGCGCTAGTACCCCCAACTACTATACTACTTCCGTGTTTAAGCAGCTGCAGATACGACGTCGAAGCCCTGCTAGGCCTAACAATTTGAGGAAAAACCACATCGACGAGCTTCTTGTTTTATACTGACGTACTGGTAATTACTTTCTGGTTGAAGCATCTGGTCTCTTTCTTTGGAATCGGAAGGAAGACAATAATTCAGCAAGGTCCAAAGTGGTTACCGAAGGATGGCTGGTGTTGAAACTTCATGTGCCAGCGTACGAGCGCCAGTACCTCTTTCCTTCATAACGGCAAGTTTGTCTGTGCTCCTTGCCCTAATGACAATTCCAGGCAACTTTTTAGTCTGCTTTGCTGTCTTCAAGGATCCCTATAAAAGTCTCAAGACACCTTTCACCTTCTTCGTTGTGAATCTCGCCGTATCAGACTTGATTGTGGGCGTGATGACTGAGCCGATATCTGTGTTGATTCACTTTCGCGAGGGCCTTTCTCTTGATATTGGTCATCAATTTGTTTGGTTGATCCACATGTCTTACTTTATCTCCTGCACCGCGTCAGTTTTGAACCTCGCTGCTTTGACAGCGGATCGCTATACAGCCATAAGCTACCCTTTACGGTATCGAGCAAGGTTCGGCATTAAACGTGCCATTTTCATCACAGGTTCCATTTGGTTTTTTTCTTGCTCATTGCCGTTTGTTTACTTCAAAGTTGGCTATTTGAGGTATACCTTTGTGTTTGCAAACACTGCTGTAGCTTTGACTTTAATCATTTTTCTTTTCACATACGCTCGGGTTTTGCGAGGCATGCGAGCGCATGTTTCGGAATTGAAAACAATACGACAGAGCTCACAATCAGAGGAGAATCGTGCAAGACTCAGAGCGGCTTCGAGTGACAAAAAGTTAACCCAGGTACTTATGATGATGTTAGGGATCTTCCTTTTTTGCTATACTCCATCCTGTGTTATGATTTACATAATGAATCTCTGTTTGTCTTGTGACTGCATTACTATCCATGTTTTGAGGGATCTTCAATTCATCTTCGTTTTGTTGTCCTCTGCGCTGAATCCATTTTTGTACGCTTGGCGTTTACCAAACTTTCGGAGAGCTTTTAAGAGGATTTTACTTCCACGAAGCATACAAGACGAATCATTACCTTCAAGCATGCAAGACTATAGGGGAAAAAGTGCACTTAGAACCGTAGAGTTGGTATCGTACTCTGCACGTTCTCGCCCAGATCTCCCCTAACCAGTCTCTCTTTTAGCCTCGTTAGAACTGTAACGTCAGAGCAACTGGTACATTGATGCTCTTTGAACGCAACATGCGAACAAATATGAGATGCTGTGGGATCAGTATTTCTTGGTTAGATATGTCCAATTGTTTGCGACGTTTCTGTTTTTCCAATATTAATGCAATGTTTATGTTAAAGTGAAACCTTTTATTAAATTCGTCAAAAAAAGAAAGGTTTACACTCACAGTAATAGATTCATAATCTGATGGCGTCCTTACTTCGTTTGCCATTTGTGAGGAGCTTAAGCCGACTCAGGAATTCTCGGCTGGACGTCTCCTGACGGTGTAGATATCCGTCAACAAAGGCTAAAAACATAACACAAAAGGTGTTTCGTATTCAGAAAAATGTTTAAGCATTCAGGATCGATCAGATTGTACTGTGAACTTACGTTAAGCAGAAAAAAGTAGTTAATTTTTTTATTGAATGACCATATGTAGGGGCGAGATAAATTTTGTGGGGAACACAAATCTATTTCAGTTCGTTTGCGCGCATTGACAGTGGCGGTTAGTGCTGGAACACGGAACCATTTTTCGTTCTATAGGATTTATGGATTAACTCTCTCACCCGGGGAAAAATGGTACAGCCTTTCAAATCAACTGGTTGGTCGAAATGTTAGCCAATTTGTCGAAGGAAAGTTCTTTCAGCTCTTTTGAAGCGAGATTTGTCGCCTTCAAGTGGGTAATTTTTTTCCGGGAAAATGGTGATCACGTTCCGAAATTCGGCGGGTCTAATCTGCAGGTCGCAGGTCGCAGATTAGACCCGCCGTCCGAAATTCTGGTAAAAACGTGGACGAAGCTTACGGAATAACTT
>NC_090885.1:41363703-41378703 GCF_036669925.1 Montipora capricornis
AGGAGGAAAAGACCCTTGTAAAAGAAGAGATGCTTCGATTTTTCACATTTCTTTCTGCGCAAATAAATGCCATTACGTCTTACCTAGATAAGGAAAAAGTGAATAGGGGGTTGATGTCACTCCTTCAACAGAAAGGTGATGTGTACAAAAAGAATCTGCAGTTATTGACATCTATGTGTAAAGATTTAGTTACATTTCCTAATTTTGAAGAGCCTGGGGAAACCTATCTACTGTTTAGTGAAGTTGAAGTAGAAACACCAACTGATCTCGAAAGTCTTTATGACTTTAGTCTCTTCGAAGACCTAGAATGTCATAGTACACATTTTAGAGGGTGGAATAATGAGGATTTTGACTAATAAGTAACGCTAATGTTGACAGTTTTCAAGTAAAGCATTTTTTTCTGAGTCTATATGACACGATTGTTTCAGTTACTGTTCGCTGATAGTATTTTTTCTAAATACACAGCAAGCTTGTGTTATTTTAATTTGATGATGGAGTCAACAGTTATAAACCCAGCGTTGGAATGCTGAAGTTTTACTGCATTCCTGAAAAGCAGTTTACGTCAGCAGTGTTTATACATGTATAAATTGAAGAGAAGCTATGATCCTCGCAGTTAGGCCGACGTTATAGAAATTGCGTAGAGAAGCCTGAAAAATTCATGACTTCAACAAGACTTCAACCTGTGACCTCGCGATGCCGGTGCGACACTCTAACCAACTGAGCTATGAAGCCACTGATTTTGCGAGCTACAGTGTAGCTGCGTGTCACGCGAGCTGTAGTTAGTAATTGAATGAAAAGGTCATGGGAGCTATTTATGTGAAGTGTCTGTACAAGTGGGGTGTATGCATATTATGGAAATGATTGAATTTTGCTAGATATATTTAACGAGTATGAAGAGGCCAGTAGTTCAAATAAATGAACGACTTGAGGGAAATAATTTCTCGTCAAGGAGGTCTCACTTTTAGGTTAAGAGAGTTTATTTACAGTTGTCAATTCTTGTACATGTTGTTGTTAATTGTGTGCGAAGTGGAGACTTCCTAACTCGTTCTTTGATGAACACTAAAAGATCATTTCTGTTCAGATAGTTGAAAATGTAACGGTGTTGTGATACTTCTTGAGTCGAAATGGGTACATTTTGGGCACTGAGATATAATCTATGGAGGGCAGCGGTGTTCTTCGTAGAAGGCAATTGAGAAGTGTGTACCTCGTGACGTTTCGCGGAATTTATACTCGGGCCTTCTTAAAAAAGGGCAGATTTTAGTAAACAGTGAAGGCACTATGAAATGAAGTTTGCTTCCGAAACTCACAACTACGGTAAACAAGTGCCAAGTAGACGAACGATTAACAACATATAGGAAGAAGGAACGATTAACCATTTGATAGACGAACGATTAACCATTTTATAGCGCCAGTACTGAAGAGCAGGAGGTTTAGAGTGATCGGTTTACTTGTGATGCTATTTTACATAATAGGTAAAATCGTTTATTCAGTTGAAAACTGTACAACCCTGAAAACTCTTCGTGTTGCAAACAGCCAAAGTGGTTAACCGTCATTATAAATTATCCGCACTTCATAGCTGATTAATTATGCTAAAGCACGGTTAACCAATTGCAAGACTCACCATTTCACTGAAACGGGAGAAATACGCACAAAAATGCAGTGAACTGAAACTTTGTGTTGACAATTTTTGTTAAATGGCATAAACGACAGTGCAACACTTCGGCTTGTCGGGAAATTAGGAATGCAAATGGTTAATCGTAGGTGGTTAACCGTATTCGGATTTATGATAAGTCGCCTGTTTGGTCCCACTGCTACGGCGCGTACACTAAAGAACACAGGACAAAAAATATGGATGTTTGAGTTGCTTATGATTGTAACCGTTGTTGTAAACAGACTATGGCTTTGTAACAAAACATATATTGTAGCTTAGCGGGTGAATTTCCATTGAAGTGACTAGTACAAATTACAGTACAGAGAACTCTGTTCGTTCACCATAGTTTATCCCAATGGACTCTGTTATATGCCCTGATATTGCAGTGATACGGCTTGTCTCTCTGGAAACTTTGAAATAATCAAAAGATAGTTGTTGGTTCTACAGAAATCGTTTGTTAATATCGTATACGACGGCCACGACTCGTAATGACAGCATCTAATCGCTTGCCATCTTCATCGCGCAATTTGGCCAAGCATCTCAGAAGTAAACGCCCCTGTCTACCTGTCAGTTTTCTCGGACGTCCGCGTTGTAAAGTTAAAGTCTTGCTTTTACAGCGGTTCAGGATTTTTTCTCGCGCTGTCGCTGGATTATTCTCCAAACAACTCCACGTGAAACATTACAATGTAGTGCTGTTTTTCGAATTGACATTCCCTTAACTTGGCTCAAATAAAACACACGAGCACGTGTGTTATTATCAATCCACCGCCGAGAAACCATTTTCATCGCCTTTCAGCTAAGTCCTGTATCGTGCAGTTGCAATCTCTCCCTAAATACATCTGCAACTACACAGAAAACATGTTCCAGAACATATTCGGCAACAATTAGACACATCTTCCTCATCCAAAGCATAGGAGCACTCACCCAAATGACGCGAGGACAAACGTGGCACATCCATATCTTTACACCCAAACCGCAACGAGATCTCTGTAGAACTTTCTACAGTTCTGTAATCAACACAATCCCGGTCAAAAAGATCGTGACACCAAAGCATGTTTGAACCCCCCTCCCCCGTGACAATGTTGATGGCGTAAAAACTGTCGGGCTCCTGGAAAAACGCCGTTCTCTTTGCAACATTGAATAGGGGGAAGGGGTAATCTGCTACTCAGCGTGAAGTGTCCCCTTTATTTTTGTCTGAGATTGTAGTCATATATGATTCATTTCATATATCATTTCGTGACTTGTATGATTTTTGTGTCCATCCGTGTCTTTGTGGCCATTGCTAGTTTATAAGTTCGCAGTCCAACCAAATTACTAGGTGGAAGGACAGTAAAGAGGTAATTCTAAACATCAGATTATCTACCTGGACTCCACTGAATCGAATCTTCTATGGTGAGAAGCCTATATTAACCATACCTAGATAGGATACCAGTAAGTGAATCAGTTTTCTAAAATAACTCAATAAACTTAAGTTCAACTAGTTAACTTGCTTGTCTGTGTCAGTTGCTTCACCGTAAGTTTGGTCACGCCAGTATATTCAGTCATCCAAGTGAGCTCAGTCATTCAAATCAGTAGTTTCATAATCTGAGTCGGCTAAATCACCCAGATCAATAACATAATCTGAGTCTGCCAGGTCCTCCAAATCAAGTGCATAATCTGAGTCTGCCAGGTCATCCAAGTCAATTACACAATCTGAGTCAGCTCGGTCATCCAGATCAATTGCATAATCTGAGTCTAACAGGTCATCCAAATCAAGTGCATAATCTGAGTCTACCAGGTCATCCAAATCCATTGCAGAACCTTTTTAGCTCAGAAATCCATATTAATTGCATAATCTGAGTCTGCCAGACCATCCAGATCAATTGCATAGGCTGAGACAGATCGGAAATCCAGATCAATTGCATAATCTGAGTCTGTCAGGTCAGCAAAATCAATTACATAATCTGAGTCAGCTCGATCATCTAGATTAATTGCATAAGCTGAGACAGATCGGAAATCCAGATCAGTTGCATAATCTGCGTCAGCCAGGTCATCAAAATCAATTACATAAACTGAGTCAGCTAAGAAATCCAGATCAATTGCATAATATGAGTCATCTAAGTCATCCAAGTCAGCTGATACAATTGCAAGTGAGTGGGTTACTTCCGTCAATTGTCATTTAATATTTAGGTCATGTAAGTCAGAGCGCGTTTCCTCAGGCAGATGAGGTAACCATCCTCTCCATATAATCTCTCATTTTAATTTTACCCGGTCTGTAAGATAAGGTGACCCTGGTGGCCATGTAAACGTCTCAAGGCGAGGTAACCCGTGATGCGTGAATTCGGAGTGTATAGCTTATCACTGCAAACTACCCAAATCGACCCCTTTTTTGTCGTTATTTTCTAAATATCGGAAAATCGGGGTGATTATTCGATGTGATAGTGTACAGTGTATAGCTTATCACGGCAAACTAGTGAAATCGACCCCTTTTTTGTCGTTAATTTCTAATTATCGGAAAATCGGGGTCATTATTCGATGTGTTAGTACGGGGTGTATAGCTTATCACGTCAAACTACTGAAATTGACCCTATTTTGTCGTTAATTTCTGATTATCGGAAAATCGGGGTCATTATTCGATGTATTAGTATGGAGTGTATAGCTTATCACGGCAAACTACCGAAATCGACACCTTTTTTGTCGTTATTTTCTAAATATCGGAAAATCGGGGTCATTATTCGATGTGTTAGTGTATAGTGTATAGCTTATCGGGGCAAAGTACTGAAATCGACCCCATTTTTTTTTGTCGTTATTTGATAAATATTGGAAAATCGGGGTCATAATGCGATGTGTTAGTGTGGAGTGTATAGCTTATCACGGCAAACTACTGAAATCGACCCTTTTTTTGTCGTTAATTTCTAATTATCGGAAAATCGGGGTCATCATTCGATGTGTTAGTACGGGGTGTATAGCTTATAACGGCAAACTACCGAAATCGACCCCTTTCTTTTCGCTGTTTTTATATTTCCGAAAATCGGGGTCATTGTGCGCGATATGTTAGTGCGGAGAGTACAGCTTATCACTGAGAACTTCCAAAATCAACCACGTGGGGTATATTAAATAATAGAGAGCTTTAGCAAAGACAACGGCGACGGCTACGAGAACGTCACAAATTTGCATATTTAGTGGGCAAAAACAATGGCTTTGCACGCCCTTCACGTCTGCTTTTCATTTTTGTTCATTTCTTTGCCGTCGTCAGCAAAACAACAACCTGAAATAGCTAAATTTAAGGTTTCATCAGCACTTGAGGATAAATTTTAAATTTCACTCCTAAATTAAGCCACACCTTTGCCATATTAAAAAACTTGGAATAGTCGTGAAGTGAATACAACAATGAGAATTTATGTTTTGAGATGACGTTCTTGTTGCCTTTCCCGTCGTCGTTGCCAAAGCTCCCTAGAGGGCGCGCTGGATATGTAGTGATAGATAACCAATGAGGCGAGTATCTCCGAGTCGGTTTTTATCATTTTATATCCAGCAATCCCGAGTAGAACGATTCTTTTATTAAAAACTCCAGGATCAACAACTCTTTCATGTATTGTCGACTAAAGCATCGATTTTTGCCTCGGTCAATTCTGATCCAAAACGGTTTTTGTCCGCCATTTTTTTCTCAGGGCTGCAAAAATGTTTTCAGCTCGCTTTATTGCTGACGCTTTCCTTGACCGTGATCGCCCGTGTCCGGCGAGCCAGTAAAAATGTTTGAAATTTGAGTTTTAAGAAAGGTAAATCTGGGAAACTTTTCTGCTATGCAACCACGCCAGTGATCGAAAAGCCTTGAATTTTGGTGCGAAACACTCCGAGAAACACATCGTATTGTTCGCATTGATTATTTTCGTCCTTTGTCAAAGAGGCCGTATGTTATTTTTTCATGTTCGTTAGTTAACTAGTGAAGATCTCCAAATTGATTTCTGTTGTTAAGTGACTCAATCTCATATAACATAGTTATATAAATAATAAAATGTGTTGTCGCGTTGGAATGACCTTAGCCCCCGGAATCCATAATCTCACGCATGCAATACTATTGAAATGATGTGCCTCTCATTCCAACCTTTCGAGCGAGTTCGATTTTTGTTCCAAAGTGTGAAGGAATGGAAAGCTCGAAATAGATGCGAGGAACGTCCATTTAAAAAGAAACTGACATGACCACCAAATGTAACGCAACCACATTGACCGTTGTGGACTCAAGTCAACTCGAACATATGGGCAAAACTGTCCGTGTCAGGTAGTGATTTCCCTTTGTCCTGCGAATGCACAATTGCTTTCAAATTGAATATAATCCAATTCAATTCAGTTCAACTTTTTTTTTGATACACCAGATCCTTATCAAAGGAAAAGAGACGATGAGAAGAAACCGAGGAAATTTTCCCTGAAAGGTGAGTTGTTTTGTTTGCGCGAAATAATTTGGAACGAATAGCTTTAAAATAATGAAAATCGGTCTTGTTTGGGGTACGTTTCTGAAAAAAAAAGAAAACCAAAAATGAAAAAAACCATCGAAGCTGGGTCATGCTGAGCCAAGCCTAATACACTGTAATGAAATTGGTCGATGGGAAAGCAATAAAGATAAATATTAAGGTGGCTCGATAGTTGAACTGCTATACGTGTTTGCGGTAACAATTCCTCAAAGGCCTTATCACGGTTTTCAACGCCATCTTGACGGGTAGGCAAAGCGGTGAGAAATTACAGTGTTTGGATGGGAATCCGATAGCAAATAACTTCTTCCAAAATTGAATTTCACACAATTTCTGAATCGCAACGTTAAAATACTAGGTAGAAGATTGTATTCACCAAGTTTGAAGGGTGTAGCTTGGCTAGAAGACGCTCAGTTAATTTTTTGAATTTTCCACACATTTGTCTGTAAATTTGGCTGGGTAGACAAACGTCTAGACGCAGTTCACGGGGAAACATTTGAAGACTAGTGTATGGAAAATTAAAAAAAAATAGCTCAGCGACCAACCTCGTTCCCAGGGTCTTCTCGGCTTTCAATATGGCGGCGGGTCTTGAGAAGACCCTGGCACACAGTGAACTAAAAAGATCGCTGATTGGTGCTTTTTACTGGGTTGCCTCATGGCAAACCCAGTCGAGGTCTGCGTTTAGTTTTTTTTTTTTTCTTCCGTGTCGGTAAAAGTCTTGCCTGTCACTCCCCTGGTAAGTGGTGTCTTTGTGGATAGAGCCTTCTGCGAGTATTTTCTTAGGATCGAGAGGGTAGTGGAAATGCGTAGATTTCTCTGGTGGACACAGTAGAATCATTAACTTATCCTGCAATGGCGTCGAAAGTCATGTAACGCGAATGGCGTTTTAGTGGATCCTTAAACAAAATATACCCTTATGGAGCTCAATAATAGAAAGTCAGTTGGATAAAATAGGCAGGAATCTCAAAAGCGACGAGCACTGGACTTCGACAACAATCTATCGCCCGTCGAGACGAAATCAAAGTGAGCTGCATTTACCTGAAGTACATGGTAATTTGACACGATTGAGTTTCTTGTCTTCACGCACGCAATGAAATAGGAAGAGGTTTTCGCCTCCAAGAGCAAATATGTTGTTTGTTTCAATAAATATTTCGCTGGAAAAGGATTCTGTGGTATTTTCTGCCTTTGTGAATTATAATATCATGTTGTGTATTGAATTTTCGAGCTTAAGGTTGAAATGTGATATGGGAGAAGTTTTTTAGTATTGCTCTGTAAGCAGGAAGGGTTCACAGGCCTGTTGGAAGCGTGCTTGAGTTTCAACAAAATGAGCCCCAAAATCAATGAAAACTTGTGACGCAGATGAATAATAAAGTAGCTGCTATTTCCAAGATGATGGAATTACCTGGTGATAAATAACGTCGTACGCGTCTTGGAGAGTAAATTTTGACTTTGCATAAACAAGAGTTGGGCGATTGTGATCTTTGTTTTGACTTCGCTCATTTCATTGTCAACCTTTATAACACTTGACAGAAAAAGAAACTTACAAAAACCCGGTATCTTGCCATCATTTGACACAGATGCTTCACTGTTTGGCGAGTAAACATGCCGCGGTAACTTAATCACGGCGCCCGCTGAATTCCGGCCATGTCACTTTCGATTTTGCAATTTACTTGGACGTAGCAAAAATCTCCCAAAATGTTTGTCGCTGATTGTAACTTTTTATATTCTATATTCACGGTTCAAAATTAATGTTGTTTTCATGTCGTAAATATTTTATTCTCGATCGACCGTCTGGGAAACTTCCTTCTGCTCTTTCTGAAAACTGTGTTTCAATAGTTATTTGCTTTTTCATCAATATTTGTTTTGCATAAAGCAAGCTAACAGAATCTGTACCTTACTGAGTTCGCATTTGTTAGCGTTAATAGTATTTTCGGTCAGATGTTTCTGTTTTTTATGAGGGGTTTATTGTTTTGGTCTCCCATCCTAACACTAACCCCGCGAAACAGGGTTGACTTCAATGAAGTTTAGTATTACAAAGCTTTCAGATGCTCAGAGGGCACACTTGTGGTGAAAAGAAGTTGTGAGGGAACTTGAAAATTATCAACATGTCAGCCCAGAAGCCAATGTTTGTCGCTTCTCTTTTATTTGTTATTCTTCAGAGACTGGAATGCTGTATTTCAATACCACACAATACAGTGCCTTCTGATTTTCTGTAGCACGTACCACAGGCAAACCAGTGTATGCTTCACAGAAGCATCTAGTCTCACATGAACTCTGATTGGTTTAATGTCGAAAGAAAGATGGCGGCTGGTGAGGAGAGCCAGAAGAAGAACAGAATTCGCGTTTAAATCATTTTCAAAATTGTAGCTGTTCCGTAAGAAGCAGCTGCAAATTAACAAGCATAACAGTCAAAAATAATTCACCGTTTTTTCACGTTGTACGCTGATCTACATCAGGCCTCGATTCCAATTAAAACTGCGTTGGCTTTTCACGACCTCCGGCATAGCGATCGCTCTATAATATAATGGTGTTTGAAAGACGTAACGGTAATTAAGTGATTTAATTTTTTTGGTTCATTTTGGCGTCTCACAATTGTAATTCCCTGATGCGAGTATTGTTACCAGTGTTCAATGATTGTTACAAATTATAAAATTGTGCAACAGGGTTCATAGATTATTGATGTGGTTGATTTAGCAGTTGTATGTGGTTCTGTTGACTCGTGTGACAGCTACAATGAAGGCGGGTCTGTTAAATACAGGTCAAGACTAGAGGTGTCTGCTCCAATAATCAACAACTAAGCCAAAAGTTTCCCCGAGACCTGAAACAACATTTTTGTTGAGTGATTAGCGCTAGCAGACACTTTTGGTGTTGTTTATTTGTCTGCAGCACCGTGACATGTACACTCACCTGTGGAATGTGACCTGTATTTTATTTCAATAGACCTGCTCCTGCAGTAATCCATATTCTTTCCCATCCCTTCCACACTCTTCAGCTAGTGGTGCACAGAGAGATCTAGCTTGGTCGGTTTTCATCATTGCGTTTTACTTTCATTAATAAAAAATATTAATCTCCTCACCCCAAACAAAGTGCATGTCATCTTGTAATTTTCCAAGAGAGTTATTTAAGATTGTGAAGTCTTAACAATAACAACAATAATTATTATTCTTGAAAATAATTGTAAGGCTTCTTGACATGTCAATTCGCCAACGACTTCAATTTTTGCTTCTTCTGATTTAAAAATATAAATTTGTATATTAAACAGTATTTTTTAATTTTGTACACATTACTTTTTTAGCATCACACTCGTGGGAGTTTTCTTGTACTCCAATAATTTAAGTTGAATTATTCGTTTTCAAAACATGCTTTGAAAATATTCTCTAGCATTGCTCAAGTTGTGGCATTTAATTACTGTCTGAAGATGTGGCACATCGAGTGATTTGGGGGAAGATTGCGGACTGGACAGGGGGATTGGGAAATAAAATTGAATGTGACAAAGCACAGGAAATTTGCAACTTCACCAGCAACAAGAAACTATTTCACAAAAAGAAATAGTGTTTTGTTTCTGGAATGGTAAGGGCAGGAGAAAAGATAAAATACTGTAGTGTGGGTCACTTTTTCGCTTCGTCTATTGAAACTCTCAACAAAGAAGGACAAAAATGTGGACCCAAACTCTCTGAACAGTTAGAAACCTGTCAAGGAATATTAACCATTAAAGAGAAGATAGTGAAAACTTCATATTTATGACCCATTTCGTTCACTTTCATGCTTGTCAGCATTATGATTTGCTATACTTCAGGTTCACATGTTCACAAGTTTGTTTTTACGTCTCATAGATGTTTAGATGTTCAATTACAAACTCTGTTTTGAATGGCCACTCTACTTCATTGTGTAAATAGTTCACCCTGAAGTCTAAATAGATACAATTCGTTTCTGAGTAAATGAAACGAAACAAAAATGTAGTTAATGCTTTGGCGCGCAATAAAAGACAATACACAAAACTTGGGCGTAAACGAGGGGCAGGGAATGTACTGGCAAGGCGCGGATAAAACCCACCGCCGGTATGGACCACCGAATGAGGGGCCTCGGCAACTAGCCGAGGGGGTGCCTCATGCCTGTATTGCAAGGCGGGCATAGTTGCTGGCATAATGTCCTGGGGCCAAGTTAACCCAGTCCAGCAGAGTAACAATATGCCCCCTCCCTAACGGGGCTTCAGCACAGGGCTGAAGGGGTGCCGCAGGCAGCAATTCCCCGCCCAAAACGCCGAGATAAACGAGGAGTGCCCTGTGCGAAGCCCATTTAGTGGTTTTGCTCCCCATTTTTACAGGGAGAACAAATGACCCCATCTCCACGGAGTTGCAATAGCGAAAAGCAAACATTGCCTGCCCCAAAGGTGAAAGTAGAGAACCGACGAGTGGAGATAGGGGTCGAAAGTACGACATGAGCATAAAATAAAATAATAAAAAAAAAAAAAAGAACAAACCAAAGCCAATGGGCATCGCATAGAGCCTGGAGGGGATAGGACCCTCACACAAAACAATTAACTGGAGGGGATAGGACCCTCGCACTAGACATTTGAATGGAGGGGATAGGACCCTCGCACAAAAAATTGGACTGGGAGGGATAGGACCCTCGCACTAAACATGTGACTGGAGGGGGTAGGACCCTCGCAAAAAACATTTGACTGGAGGGGATAGGACCCTCGCAAAAAACATTCGACTGGAGGGGATAGGACCCTCGCACAAAACATTAGACTGGAGGGGATAGGACCCTCACACAAAACATTCAGCTGGAGGGGATAGGACCCTGGCACAACACATTTGGCTGGAGGGGATAGGACCCTCGTGCAAAACATTTCCGTCAAAATAGTCATTTCCAATAGTACTACATGAACTTGAGAGGGCAGAAAGCCCAAGGAAAGAGAATGTCACAGAAAGCCCTCAAGTGCCGAATGGGCCTTTTTCCTTTTTTGTTTTAAAGGAGAAACATGGCATTAAGCTTAGGATAGTGCTTTCACCCATGTGATGGCTGGCATGTGGCTGAAAAAGGGGATGAAAGGCAATCGTATCGAGGAGAAATGAGGGTGGGGGGGGGGGGAAGCAAACGCACACAGCAGGCTTCCAGGGGGATGCCAACATGATTGCTGTACCCATAGGTGAAAATACTATAGGTTCAGGACGATACAGGAAAATATGAATTAAGTTATCCAAGGAACTGTCATAGATCATTACTGATTGTTAGAAAAATCCAAGTTTCAGTGAGATACTCAAGTGCTTTCAAGGATTCCAGGGGGTTGTTAGCAGGAGGAGCAAGAGGCCAATGACTGAGGAACCTGACATATTGTTTCCTTTGGAGTCCTGATGTAAGCTTGGTATGTGTTAGGATTCCAGCGACCCAGAATTTGAAGAGCCAGTTGAAAATGCCAGTGATTCTGCCAGTTGTAGCAGCACCAATACTAAAGCTGTGACAGGCAGAAGAGGAGCTGTCATTGTCACAGAGGTTTAAGAGAGACCATAAGTTGTTGGTGTGTGAAGTCTGGGTGAGATATGGTCCACAGGAGAAGCTGAAGAGTAGCTGCCCAGGGTCTTGAGTTGCAGTTTTGAGCATATAATCTTGCAGGGCAGACGATGCATAAAGGTCTGAGTTTGACCTTGCAAAACTGAGCCTGGCTGTCTTCCAGAAAGGGTCAGTTTTGGACTTTTAAATTGCAGTGTCAAATGAAGTAGGGTGAAGGATGTTGGGATGGAAAGAAATGTCTGTTCTAGCAAGGTGGGACTGAGGGTCAAAATTTCCATTGCAGGTAAATTCGCTGCTTCTTAAGAAGCCAAAAATGAAAGGGTAAATGCAGCCCATAACCCTAACCCTAAAGGAGTCAACATTTGGTAGACTTAAAAGGCTGTAACTTAGTATACTTAGATGCTATGGAGAACTGATGAGGTGATTAGGTGGCAAGCCTTCTTGCATTCCCATGGGAGAGCTTGATCCCCCTCAAACTTTTGTGAAGGACTGGCATAGCCAGAATGTCCAGGAGACAGCCAGACTCAATGTGAAGGTTGTCAAGTGCTGCCAGATAAACATAATCGTGCCGTTGGGGCCTGTATTGCACAGATTAGTAACAAAAGGGATCAGGGTGAACTTGTCAGCAGGTCGAACAGGGAGGGGGATATGGAAAGCTGATTAAAAATGAAGGGGCACTCCGTAGGCCAACGGGAAGGGCGGTGTAGGGGTAGTAGTGGTTTTTCCGGGCTATTCCCTGGAGCTCCCTCAAGGGTGAATGGGGATTATTCTGGAGGCAGGTTACGGGGTCTGAAATTGCACCTTCCTGGTTGCTAATGGGACTAAAAAATTGAGTACTGGCGACCAGAATTTCACAACTGGTCACCATTGTTAAGGTCAGATCTGTTTGCCAAGAGGTGTCTTACTTTTTATCCTGAGACTGTTTTGAAATAGAAATGAAGGAGTTTTTCCATTAACAACCTCCATAACCTCACAAGCCGTTGTTTCTCATAAAATATGTATTGCAGAGGGAAAAACGACTCAGTAAAGAGATTCAAGGACTGGTGTGAGGAATGTACCACTATGGTGGATTGTGTTTGACAGGGTGTGACTAGTGTTTCCGTAGCTGAAATTTTCGACAAACTAGGGGGCAGATAGATTTCATTATTACATGTACATTCGAGGTCGGATACCTTTCCTCTCCAAAATGTGCGCTTTTGAAAGTGAAAAGATAATGCTTGACACATACACAAGACCATGCGGTCGTTGCTTTCTGGTATCCATAAAACAAGTCAAAATGTAAAAGTTAATTTGGACCCTGGGTTAGATGTCTGTTTTAGAGGGGGAGGTTTGTGGCTGTTTTCCTGCGAAAGTCAACATCATAGGAAGGCCATGCCAAGCCCGCAACTTCCTTTGGGTAATCGAATGGTCGCTTGATAGGGGAACATCTCTACCGCCCTTTGGGGAAAAGAAGTGAGAAGTGCAGAACCGGGGGTGGATCCAGAGTAGTTCAAGTGACTTGCAGAAATCACTCAAATTTCTTCCAAACCTTATTTTTCAGCCCTTTATTGCAGTTCACGAAATCAACTATCCTTCTTGTTTTAATTTTTTTTTTTGTTGAGAAATATGACAAGAAAATCGCTCCCAATTGATCGACAGATAAACAGCTTACTTCAACAACAAATCAAAACAAATCGCGAAATTCTGAAATCCCTGTTCAAGACAATAATTTTTTGCGAAAGAAACAACATAGCCCTCAGAGGTCCACGAGATGATGATCCACAAAATGCCAGTCTTTCTGGAAACTTTCAGGCACTATTAGAATTTCGAATTGACAGCGGCGATCAAACACTGCAACGTCACTTGAAAACTGCACTCAGGAATGCGACATATTTCTTAAACCCGTCAAAACAAGATGATTACAACTGTGGGTGCTATCATAGTGAATAATTTGTCGCAGGAAATCAGGGAGAGCAATTATTTTTCTATTATGTCTGACGAAGCAGCTGACGTATCAAACAAAGAAAATCTTTCAGTGGTGATCAGATTTCTTGATTCAACCAAAACAGTCAGAGAAGGGTTTGTGGGATTCTACCTTTGTGAGGATGGAACGACAGGAGCAGCTTTCAAAGATTTAATATAGCTGATTTAGGACTATCTATGGATGACTGTCGAGGCCAATGTTATGATGGTGCGGGAAAATGGCATTCGGAGAGCACCAAATTTCAAATTTTCTAGGGGGAGCATGCCCCCAAACCCCCCTAGTTTAGTTGGTGCAAATCACTCATGAAAAATCCTGGATCCACCCCTGAGAAAACCATACAGAAAATGCCGACAAGAATTGAGCTGGGCTTACTTTTTCCGAGAGGAGGGGGGAACTCTTTGTGGTTTACCGATAAAGGAAATGGAAAGCCCGGGAAGGTCGTTATCTGAAAGGCGCGAGTTTTCTGGCAGCACCGCGACAAACTCAACATACTCACCCTTTAATGTTGCGCGTTTAACTTTGGTTGGAACATGTGCTGATGACGGCGACTGTCCTTGAAAAATGGGGAAGGAATGTTGTTGCTGGCACTGGGATGGTTGAGAAGGCTGGCGATGAAGTCGAAGTCGTCGGTGAGTAGCAAATGGCGGGAGTTTGTCGAGGTTGCACAGATTGAGGCGGAGGCTATTGAGGTTGGAGCAGGAACTGATTTGGCGGTAGATTCCTCGATTTTCGTCCACGATGATGGAAATCAGAGTGGCTAACGTGGTTGGGGACGTGTCTGTGTGTGAAGCTCTTCTTGCTTGGACGCCATCTTGGAATGAAATTTGACCGTTTTGACCGCTGTTTCAAGCAGCGCATCGTCAGGGATGGTGACAATTGCTGGTGGGTCTATATAGGATGAAACTTCTTCAGCAGAGGCACTTGAAGTAAAGGGGGTTCACGGTGGAACGTGAACGTTTCTCTGCTGGTCAGATGGACGCTTGGTGTACGCGAGCTACAAGATGGTGCGGAAGGAACAACGGTGTGAAGCCGTTCAATAAATTGTTCCCGAGTTCCAGTAATAAATAAAAGGTTTGAGATAGCAAGGGGCGTAAAAAACCGCGTTTGTGAGGTCAGCAAATTCCCCAGCAAAGATTAAATTGCTCAACGGAAAAAACAGAACTAGTTGAGCTTTGGAAATGTCAAACTGAGAAGGCTCGCATGGCGGGATGAATGAAATAGCCAAATAAGGTAGTCACGTGATGGGAAGTCACGCTCTCCTCCCAGGCGCTGCCCAGTATTTGCTTACCAGCATTAACATCTATTTTATTCTAAAATATCATTTTAAGGAATGGAGGCAAATAAAACCGTGCCATTGTTACTGCCTACAAAACAGCAGATTAAAAGCCAGTTTGATAAAACAGCAAAGATCCACCCCTAACCCTGGG
>NC_090885.1:41393703-41411203 GCF_036669925.1 Montipora capricornis
GCGCGAACATAGCTCTCTTAGGGTTCTAATATGTTCTTCCCACGTACGGGTGCGAACCAGTATATCATCCCAGTAGAAATTAACATTGGCTAGATCTTCTAGCAACTTCTTCATTGCACGCTTCAGTGTTGCTGCTGAATTGATCATTCCAAACGGCATCTTCAAGAACTCGTACGACCCGTCAGGTGTTACGAACGCCGTTTTCTGTATGTCCTCCTCTGGTGTTGGTATCTGCCAGTATCCCTTGCTAAGGTCAATTTTTGAGTAGAACTTGTCTCCGCTAAGCTTCTGAAACAAATGTTTAGCAGTCGGCATAGGCTCGGGATCAAATACAGGTAGTTTATTTAATTTCCGATGATCAACGCACACACGGTTTGTGTTGTCTTTTTTCTTCACTACAACCACAGGTGATGCATACGGAGATCTGGACTCTCTAATAACCCCCATTTTGATCATGTCAGTAATATCTCTTCTCAGTGATTCTCTGATGCTGTAAGGTACTAGATAAGGTCTTGATGTAACCGGCTCATCTAAAATGAGTTTAATATGATGCTGGACGAGATCTGTGACACCTGGTGCTTCAGTAAACAAATTCGTGAACTGTTTAGCCAGATCCATAAATTCATTGCGTTGCTCATCCGTCAGATTTGGTCCGTTTTCAACATCCTCGATCGATTCCTTTGCTACATATCCACCAAGCTCTAAAAAATCAACGTTTTCTCCCTCTGCTTCATCAGCTTTAGCTGCACAGTCGACAGCATCGTCTACACACGAAGCACCTACTCCACCAGCTACTGCTCCTTCGGCTGTAGTCTCCTCTCGCTCAAAGTACTTTTTAAGTAGATTAGCGTGGTAAACTTTCTCCTTGCCTTTTACTTTCACTTTGTAGTCATTGAGACCTACTACAGAACTAACTTCAAAGGGGCCCTTCCACTGCATAAGTAGCTTGTTATGGTCGGTAGGTAGCAGTATAAGCACTTTCTCACCTGACTGGAACTTCCTAACTTTAGACTTGCGGTCGTAATAGTGCTTTCCTTTCTGCTGGGCTTTCTCCAGTTCACTATGGGCTAGTTTAAGGGTATCTTCTAACTTCTCTCGTAATTCGAAAACGTACTGGTAACTGTTCTTTACCTCAGGCTCGTCAACTTCTTTCGTCCACAGCTGTTTGAGTATAGCCATTGGTTCTCTGACAGCTCTTCCATATAACAGATCAAACGGTGAAAAACCAGTGGACTCTTGGGGAACTTCACGATAAGCGAACAACAGCGGGTTTATGTAGCGATGCCACTGTCTTGGCTGCTCACTACACAGTCTCTTCAGCATAGATTTCATTGTTCCATTGAACTTCTCTCTCAAACCGTTACACATCGGGTGATAGGGTGTTGTTGTAAGCTGTTTAATGCTTAGTAGTCGGGTGACTTCTCTCATACAGTCAGAAACAAACTGCGTACCCAGATCACTCAAGATTTCTTCTGGTACTCCTAGACGGCTGAAGATATCTACCAATGCCTCTGCTACAGTCTCTGTGTCAATGTTCTTTAGTGGCACAGCCTCAGGGTAGCAAGTCGAAAAATCTACCAGTGTCAATATATATCTGTGTCCTTCTTCACTCGGGCGACCGATAGGACCAACAGGATCTATTGCTACTCTCTTAAAGGGTTTATCAATCAGTGGCATCTTCTCTAACGGTACCTTCGGTACTGATCCTTTACTTACGGTTTTCTGACACACGTCAAAGGACTTGCAAAATCGGGTGACGTCACCTTGAATTCCAGGCCAATAAAACGCACTCTGGATCTTGTCTGTTGTTTTCTTGATGCCCATATGACCGCCCATGATCGATCCGTGAGCTACTTCCATTATGGGGCGTCTCAACTTCTCAGGTACCATAACTTGTTTAAGCGGTTTACCACCGTTCACGTAAGGATGCTTGTATAAGCGGTACAGTACTCCAGATTTTTCTTCAAAGGAAATCTCCGCCTGACCCTTCACGAACGCATCGTCTCGATCCCAGTACTTACGCAGACTCTCATCTTCACGCTGCATCTGCTTGAGCTTCTCTCTATCCACAATAGGGTTTTCACGGGTACTAGGCACCTTCAAAGTAGTGCGTCCATCCTACATGACCCTTAAGATAAGGCGTATCAACATAAATTCTTGCTATAGGCACTTTCCTCGCTGTGTTGTCAATAAGCAACATGACGTTAAAATCTCCGGTGAACTGATCCTCGCCGACAAGGTCCTTCTTAACTACAACTCCACTGCAACCGGTATCTCTTAAAACGTCGACAGTCTTCTCTCCAACTCTGCCTTTCACAACTGGCATCTTACTTCTTACTCCAGTTAAGGGTTCAACACAGGCATTACTTAGCAACGGAACTTTCTTGCCACAGGCTAACAGAAGCTGATCATTTTGAATACAAGACTTGACTTCCTCGGGGGTAGCGTTAAGATCTGGTGACTTAACCAAACAGCCATCACTAACCTGACCACGTTGCACAGGGTTACCATCTTTACCTTGACCTCCTGACCTCCGTCCACTTGATCGACAGTTCCTCGCCTCATGACCTTGCTTGCCACATAGGAAACACTTTCTTGCTAGGGCTGGGCAGTTAATTGCTTTGTGTCCGCGGGCATTACACTTGTAACACTGGAGAGCTGTTGTATCACTCTGTAAGTTCTTTGTTTCTTCCGCCTTGGACTGTACTACCGGCTTCTTGGTCGCAGAGCTAAACAAGTGCTTTCCATGAGCTTCCAAGTATTGATCGGCGATTTTCGCTATCTGGTCAAGCGTTTCCGGGGCTCGTTCACGAAGGTGAATAGTTAACTCTTTTGGACAAGAGTCAATAAACTGTTCTTCCACAATGAGATCTTTTAGGCCTTCAAAAGAACGTTCAGTATGTGACAGTTCCAACCACCGCAACAAGTATCTCTCCAGTCGCACTATAAACTGTTCTGGGCTCTCATCAACTTCCGGCTTTGATGCTCTAAATTTACGGCGATATCCATCCTCCGTAAGGTCATATCTCTTCATAAATGCTAGCTTTACTCGGTCATAATCTTGGGCTGCTTCCTCAGATAACCGCGAATAAACTTCTAGTGCACACCCAGACAAAAGAGCACTAAGTTTCGAAGCCCATCCTGTCTTCTCCCATTTAGCTGTCGCTGCAAATCTTTCAAATCTTTGTAAATAAGCATCTAAGTCGTCCTTGCAATCGACAAATGAGGGAAGCTTGGGTGTCTTGGCCCTATCCTCTCTCACTTCAGGACGCCCGTCAGCATTCTCCACAGCTAAACGTGCAATCTCCAACTCGTGTTCTCTTTTTGCCGCTTCAATAACCTCTTTCTGTTTCAACAGCTCGGCCTCCATCTCCAACTTTCTTAGTTCGCGTTCTTGTCGTCTAGTTTCTCTCTCTTCGTCTTCTCTTCTTCTATCTTCTTCAAGTAATCGACGTTTCTCTTTCTTTTCTTCTTCAAACCGCCTACGCTTTTCTTCTCTTTCTTCCTGATCCCTTCTTCGTTCTTCTTCAAACTGTCTGCGTTTCTCTTCTTTTCCTTCCTCTTCCCTCACAAACTCGAGAAGTTTTTCTCCTTCCAACCCGAATTCTTTCCCCATCTGCAAAAGCTTTTCCATTTCCATAGCAGTATTTCACAGCAAAAACACAATATACTCTCTGGTACAGTTCTCCTTACTTTAGCTGTAACTCCTTCTTGAATTGTCCTTTCCTGGTTTCTGTAGTCGGCAAACAAATGAATTCCTCTCCCGGACAGGCCCCCAATGTTACGAGTTCGAATGTTTTGAGGAAAGGTAGTGTTATGTATGGCAATTATGTATGGCGATACCGCTGGCTCAGGATCTCTAGTTGTTCGATTATTCAGTTATTGTTTGTTAACCAATCAGAATAAACCACGCGGTCAGTTGTTGATCCAACATGGCGTCTGTGTTGTAAGAGTGTATCAAACATGGTGTCAGAATAGAGGATAACGAACGCCACTGAACCGAGCATGGCCGAAGGATACGCAAATTCGTCGTACAAATGGCCAACTATGAACTGGGCTGCTGCAGACCTGAGTAAAGAATGGGAAAGGTTCTATCAACACTGCGAATTCACGTTTGGAGGACCGCTCAGCAAATGCACTGAGAAGGAGAAAATATGCAACCTTATGAGCTTCGTCGGCGACAAAGGCCGGGAAATTACCTTACCTTTCAGTGGGAAACTGTTCGTGTTGGAACAGGAGAAAGTGCTCAAGATGTAAATGAGAGAGACATACTCGAAAGAGTCGTCGGAAAGTTCAAAGCACACCTCGAAGCCAAGAAGAACCCGATTATGGCAGCAGTTAAATTTGACCGAAGACGTCAGTTACAAGGAGAAACCTTTGACTCCTTTTTCACCGATCTTAAGCTCCTGGCGCGTGGTCTGGACATGACTGAGTCGAATAAATTGATTCGGAACGCCATCGCATGCAAATCTCTGGACGAGCGAGTCAGGCAACGCTGCTTGGAGAAAAGTAAAAACCTCACCCTTGAAATGGCAATCTATATCGGTCGGATGTTCGAAGCGACTAAGGATGGAATGCAAGTGATGTCTGGCGAAGACCCTAAAGTGGAGGTCAATAAACTTGCATGGAAGGGGGGCTCGTCCAAAAAGCCCAAAAACAAGGTACCAAAGGAGAAAAATGTGCAAGTTCCAAAATGTGATAGATGTGGATACAATGCCCACAAGCCACATGAAAAATGCCCTGCCAGAAAGGAGTCGTGCAACAAGTGTAAGAAAATTGGACATTTTGCTAATGTGTGCAGAAGCAAGAAAAGCAATGTCTACTTACTAAATGAAATGGACTATCCTGGAGAAGGCTATTCTAGTGATGAGGAGGGTCCTGAAAGTGATGTGCAACTACTTCATGTAGCAAGCCTGGAAATGAATGGCATCCGTGACAAAACAAAAACCAGTGAAAGTGATGAATGGTGGGCGGTGGTAGAAGTGGGTAACAGTACTCTGCACTGTCAACTCGACACTGGTGCCTATGCAAGTGTTATCAACACTACTCATCTCAAGCAAGTAGCACCCAGGGCCCTGATCAAACAAACCAAGAAGACCCTGGTGTCATACAGCCAACACCGAATCACGCCAAAGGGCTACGTCACTCTTCCCGTAAGATTTAAGGACAGGGAGTTAAATGTGAACTTCTATGTCATAGATAGTGAGCAGAAGCCAATATTGTCAGGTGAAGTTTGTCAAGCCCTCAACCTGGTTCAGCGGGTACATAATCTACAGGAACATGTAGATCCAAGCTTAAAGGAGCTACTCAACCAGTATCCAGATTTACTAAGTGCATCAGGAGCCATGCCTGGAACTTACTCCATCAAGATTGACCCCAAAGCAACACCAGTAGTGCATGGACCTCGTAGACAACCTGCAGCACTCCTTCCCAAGATCACAGCGAAGCTTAAGGAAATGGAAAAGGAAGGACACTTAGCCAAAGTTTCACAGCCCACTGACTGGGTTAACTCTATGGTAGTTTCAAGTCGAGGTGAAAAGATCAGGATCTGCCTTGACCCGGGTGATCTCAATAAAGCAGTAAAGCGGGAGCATTATCCAATCCCCACTGTAGAAGAAATTGCAGCCAAGATACCTGAAGCAAAAGTGTTTACAGTCCTTGATGCGAAGAGTGGGTATCTCCAGATGAAACTAGACTACGAGTCTAGTCTACTGACAACAATGAACACCCCAATAGGCAGATACAGATGGTTAAAACTACCATTTGGAATCAAATCAGCTCCAGAGCTGTACCAAAGGGCCATGGATGAAATGTTGGAGGATATTGATCACGCATATGCCATCATGGATGACATACTGATTGCAGGACGTGACATTGCCCACCACGACTCAGTCCTAAATGAAGTTCTCCACCGTGCCAGAACCTACAACCTTAAGCTGAACTTCGAGAAGGTCAAAGTGCGAAAACAACAAGTTCCATATGTGGGCCACATCATCTCAGCAGAAGGCCTTAAACCAGATCCAGAGAAAGTAAGAGCTATGAAGGACATGCCACCCCCCGAAACAAAAGAAGATGTGCGTCGGTTCCTGGGATCTATCCAGTACCTAGCCAAGTTCCTCCCAATGCTAGCTGAAGTTGAAACACCACTGCGGGAGCTGACAAGGAAAGATGTACTCTTCCACTGGGACAAGCCACAAGCAGCTGCGTTCCAGAAGCTCAAGGATATGTGCTGTGAAGCTCCTCTGTTAGCCTACTATGATGTCAGAAAAGATGTGACCATACAATGTGATGCCAGCAACAGCGCTGTGGGTGCGGTCCTACTGCAAGAGGGAAGGCCAATAGCCTACGCATCCCGAAAACTTCGACCATCAGAGCTCAACTGGGCGCCAATAGAGAAAGAAATGCTGGCCATTGTGTTCAGTACACAGAAGTTCAGAGAGTACATTCTGGGGAAAACAACCCTGGTCCAGACTGACCACAAACCCCTGGAAATGATACTGCGCAAGCCCCTGACAACAGCACCATTAAGATTGCAGGCAATGATGCTGAGAGTGAGTGGCTATGATCTAAGCGTAGAATACCTGCCAGGGAAGAAGCAAGTCCTCGCAGACACTCTCAGCCGAGCAAGTCTAAATGAGGTTCCACCGGAAGAAGAGGAGATACAAGTAAACATGTTGGAAAGAATCTCCGTGTCTGAGCCAAAGTATGCAGAACTCCAACAAAACACAGCAAATGAGCTTCATGAATTGTATGCTATGATCCAAGCCGGCTGGCCAGACACAAAGCAACAAGTCCCACACAGCATCCGCCAATACTGGGACACACGTGATGAGCTCGCGGTGCTAGATGGAGTAATCTACCGAGGAATGAGAATCGTAGTCCCCCCGTCTATGAGGCCAGCCATGCTGGAAATCATACATGGAACACATCTGGGAATCGTAAAGTGTAAGCAAAGAGCCAGGGAAGCCCTTTACTGGCCCGGCATGAGTGGGCAGATAGAAGACAAAGTCAAGGATTGTACCACGTGCCATGATTATGCCCCTGCACAACAGAAAGAGCCTCTGATGCCGAGCCCTGTTCCGGACCTGCCTTGGGAAAGAGCCGCTTCAGACATTTTCGCCTTTGAAGGTGAACATTACCTGTTGCTAGTTGATTACTTCTCCAAGTTTATTGAGGTGACCAAACTGAAGGATCTGACATCCCTGGAGACCATTGAAGTCCTGAGAGAGCATTTCAGTCGACACGGCATCCCAGCAAAACTCGTCACTGACTGTGGTAGCCAGTACACAAGTAGAGAATTTGAGACATTTGCTAAAAGCTACACCTTTGAACATGTCCTAGTAAGCCCCAAGCACCCCAAAGCAAATGGGGAGGCTGAAGCCGCAGTCAAAACAGTGAAATCTATATGGAGAAAGAACAAAGACAAGAGAAAAGCGCTACTAGAGTACAGGGCATCCCCACTCCCAGCAACTGACTTGTCCCCGTCACAGCTCTCTATGCGTCGCAGGCTTCGAACGACACTCCCAATAGCACGTGGTCTATTGGAGCCTGAAACACATAGCACCCAGAAGATAAGAGCAAGAATGAAGCATGGCAAGGACAAGCAGAAGTACTACCATGACCGCCAAGGAACCAAAGAGCTACCACCACTCAGAGCAGGCGATCATGTCAGAGTAAGACCTGAGCCAGGGTGAAAGGAGTGGAGAGCGGCTACCGTAGTCCAGAAACATGCCTTGCCCATGGCCATGGAAACATCGCTCAGCAGACAGAACCAGAGCCTGACAAGACACATGCGGCTCCCACGTCCCCAGCAAGCCCACAAGTGGACCCCGCTGCACAGGAATACCACTTAAATCCCTCACCTGCTGAGGAAATGCCAGCAGGTGGTGTGCCACCTCCAGCGGACATCGCGGAAGCTAAAGACCCGCCCTTCTATAAGACTAGAAGTGGAAGACAAGTCAGGAAACCAGTCAGACTAGACCTGTAACTAGTTGTTAGGTTACAAGGGACACTTTATGAAGCATGAACAATGACAGACACAGATGAATTAATGCTGAGATTATTATTATTTTATTTTATCCTTTTTCTTTTATTTACAGTTTTCTTTTTAGTTTTAAAGATTGTGATGTGAAGGGGGGGATGTTATGTATGGCAATTATGTATGGCGATACCGCTGGCTCAGGATCTCTGGTTGTTCGATTATTCAGTTATTGTTTGTTAACCAATCAGAATAAACCACGCGGTCAGTTGTTGATCCAACATGGGGTCTGTGTTGTAAGAGTGTATCAAACAGGTAGTTTACAAACTAAACTGAACGCAGGGTTGTCGGAACAACAACAAGAAGGTTTATTCCAAAGTGAACGTAGTTTCCACGAAGTAAACTCTGAACAACACGTACTCAATAAACTTACACGGCCTCTGCCAACTTGAATAAACACTGCTTCTGTCACACTTGACTAAACACGGCTAACGCTAACTCTCTTCGCTTGTGAAAAACTAGTTTAAAAAAAACTCCGCTAGGACTCGTCTACTTATATACTCTCACAATAAGCTTCTAGAACTTTCTAAAATAGTAAGCAATCTAATTATAGAAAGATTACAAAACACACTGATTTAGAAACGCTTACGCACGAACCTAAAAATAAACAAACTACAAACTCTCGCGAAGCTTCTAGAAAGTAACGCTAGTCACGCAATGCTATTTTTCGTAACAGACACTTACTCAGTCTCAAAAGCCTTGATCTACTTGGGAAGTGCAAATATCTTAGTCATTTGCATGCTTTAAGGATTAGAATTTCGCCAATCCGGTAATGATTGTAATTAGCATAGATAGCTGTTAATATCCGTCAACGTCACGTTCATGTTCTCTGAATGAAAAAAAGTGCGTGTTGGAGACAAAAAATTGAAGTGATCATCATCAATTTAAGCAATTGTTTTGTATAGACAGGGGCACCCAACGAGAATGTAGTTCAAAATCACTTAAAATAGCATTGTTAAACGTATTTTAGTATTTAAACAATAGATATAGGCATACTTTTATCCCCTAAAATGTTTTCATCTGTTCGGATTTCCTAGCTGAAAGTCTAGTGATCTGAAAATTATAGGGATCAAAACTTACCTTTTCGAAAATTTCAGCCGGGAAAAAGGCTCCCGAAAATTCTAGGTGACCTTTTTCGGGTAAAAATCCGCTGAAAATGGGCAATGATTTAGATGTTCGAAAATGCTAGGACAGGCAGGCAAGCAAGAAATTTGACAACAAATGTTCCGAAAATTGTAGATCTCAAATCGTCTTCCAAACAGATATTTTCCGAAAGTTGACGTTGGGTGCTCCTGTATAGACACCTCAAAATTTTCAGGTGACTTCAACGAGATTCGAACCCATGACCTCCGTGATGCCGGTGCAATTCTGATGTACCAACCATAGTTAATAGAGGGGAATGGTTATGAAACCCGACAAATTTCTTTGTTGTAGGTTTTTGTTCTCGTTTTTAGCCTTGACCGTGCACAAAACACAATAGTTGTTTACTCCATACTTCGGAACTAACCAATAGAAACGTGTTGGTTACCTAATTCATGCATAGTGTATGAGCGCAAAACAAAAGATTGTGCACGGTCGTGGACTTTCCAACCTAAATCTTGGCTGCTTTGTTTGCTCTTTTGATGTTCGCGGAGCTTCCAAACCATTCCCCTCTATTAACTATGTACCAACTGAGCTATGAAGCCACACAGTTGGGAGGAGGTCAATTTGTTGGGCTCATTTGTTAGGACTGATGAAGGAAAGAAATGTTTATTTGAAGTACGGGTTATAGCCGAAAGATTGAAGTGATACTCGCCATTCATCACTTGTCCTGATAAATGCCAACACCACCTTTCATGTTCTCTGCAATCTGAAATAAAGCTGTTTGTGTTTTTTTCGTATCTTTTTTGCGTTCTAGTTCTGCCTAATGCTGCTAAGAAAACTGATTGGAACAAATTGTTCCTCGATTACTATGTTTGCAAAATAACTGATACATGTGTGCCTGCATGATACATCCGTAGGGCCCCTTTGTTTTGGCATGGTTAATAGAGGGGAATGGTTTGGAAGCTCCGCGAACATCAAAAGAGCAAACAAAGCAGCCAAGATTTAGGTTGGAAAGTCCACGACCGTGCACAATCTTTTGTTTTGCGCTCATACACTATGCATGAATTAGGTAACCAACACGTTTCTATTGGTTAGTTCCGAAGTATGGAGTAAACAACTATTGTGTTTTGTGCACGGTCAAGGCTAAAAACGAGAACAAAAACCTACAACAAAGAAATTTGTCGGGTTTCATAACCATTCCCCTCTATTAACTATGGTTTTGGAGTCGATCATTGACAGCAGCTCGATTAAAGGGATGTCTTATATTTCGCGAACAAAGGAGCTGTTTTGATCAATCTGTGTTGTTTCGTACCCCGAAATTTTGTTCACAGATAATAATAAAAAAACAAAAGAACGAAAGAGTCTGATAAATATTCATGTTGGGAGATTGGCTCATTACAGAGAGCAATGTGAAAAATGATGTCTTCGACTAAATACTTTTTTTCCACCGTGGAAGTTGATTGTACGGACTGCTTCATTTTCTGATTGCTACAAACTTTTTTAAACTCTTTATTGCAATGAGATTTCGTACAGAAAAATATTACACCTTTCGTAAGCCTTATATCGAATCTAGGGAGCTTAGACGAGGAAGTAGAAATATCCGCTTTCCAGTCCTAACAATAGCAATTCCCTGTGTTCAAGCACTATAAGAAAGTGTCGGCAAGATGTAACGAGGTTCGGTGCATTTCTTATTTAAATTTCTTTGTTTAATTTGGTAGTTCAAATTACCTCGTTCCCAAGACCCTGGGAACGAGGTTGGAAGACTTGTTTGAGAGCCTATGAGTACCAACAACGAATGTTACGTTTAAACCTCGTTTGTACCTATTTTTGTATGCCTATTCAGCTAGCATCCAAAAAGCCAACAAAATAATTTTTAATAAATCAATGGATTTTGGTGGAAATAATATTGTTAAAAACGATGACCGTGATTACAACGATACATATGTAGCGGAAAATTAAATCAAAAGTATAAAAGCGCCTAGAACATGATGTTCTTCCAAAGAATAACTGCGTCCGGCTACTTCCACGAGTATCAAACAATTCCCAAAACGTAATGCGGCAAAAGATTTATTCAAAACTAAAGAATTTGCCGACACATTTGTTCTTTCGTAATCAGAGCATGTTCTGGCCAAGTTTCACGGAAATCCGTCAATTTTAAAAGTATTTGTTAGAAGAACGAATCCAACAAGTTTATTTGCATGTCCCGTCTCCTCAGGAAGAGAGCCACCAGCCAAAGATATACCGGAGCCCTGGCGTTCACGGTACAAGGTATTAATCCATTAGCTAACTCTTTCTCTTCTTGCAGCAGCAATAACCAGGTGATCTGGTGACGTAATTCGGAGGACTGGGGAGAAAAAATTTAAAGCGGTATCCCACAACCGCGCGCAGGACCATATAGATGCGTTTACTGTCAGCTGGCATGGACCACTCACTTATTGTTTCCCTATGGATCAAGCAGAATGCATTGTTATAATTCCAAATTGGCCGACACCACCTTATTATTCCAAAGTTATGGCAATGTTGGTCAGTCCTTCAATAGTTATTGCAAGGCGACCTCATTTACTTCCTTATTGTCAACATCCACTTTTTCCAAGGCTTCAGGCAATGGCTTGCAAGTTATCAGTAAATCCCTTGAGACTAACAACATTTTAAGACACTGCCGACATTATCCTCGCATCTTGGCTCTCAGGTACACAGAAGCAGTATCAAACCTATATCAACCAATGGCTTAACTTCTGTTGTGAAAGGGAACTTGATTCATTTCATCCCTCTGTAGCTGATATTATTCAGTTTTTGACATTGCTTGAAAAGGGTCTCAGTTATAGTTCACTGAACACTGCAAGGGGTGCACTGTCTACCATCATCACTATTAACAGTACTTCCATTGGCTGCCACCCTCTTGTAGTGCGGTATCTGAAATTAAGGTGCATTCAATTTACAGCCTCCAGTACCTCGATATAGAGAACTGTGGGATGTGTCTGTTGTGTTGAAATTTCCGAAAACTTTGTCACTAGTAGCGTCGTTGAGTGTGAAGGACCTTGACCTCAAGCTGGTTATGCTTCTTAGCTTGGTTACTGCTCAGAGAGGACAAACTTTGCACCTGCTGGATGTTATCTAATGTCTAAGAGTGATTCCAACTTTGTGTTTACGTTTAATAATCCTCTCAAGTAGTCTAATCCAAGAACGCTAGTGAAGCCTCTGGTTCTTAAGGCATGTTCTCATGATGAAGTTTGTGTGTATTTGCTACTTTAATTGAGTACCTTCAGAGGATTCGGACTCTGTGTTGATGGTTCTCAACTGTTAATCAGCTTTCGGAAACCACATAAAGCTGTATCACGAGATACAATAAGTACGTGGATAAGATCTGTTATCTGTAGCTTACCTCACATCTCGCTAATAAAATCACACTTCTCCGGCATAAGTCACGCTCAAACTCCGACGATGGTCACACGGATAAATTTACTTCTCTTTGACCAAGTTTCAAGGTCCAGCGAGTATCCATTGCTGAAAATCAGCGATGAATATTCAAATTTCAAAATCCTTCGAGCCTCGCTTTCAACGAATTTGGGCGCGGCTGGTCAACCGTTCACTTATTTGCTCTCACCGTATCGAGGCTCAAGTGAACGGTTGACCAGCCGTGTCCAAATTCGGTGTAAGCGAGCCTCGAAGGATTTTGAATATTTGAATATTCATCGCTGTTTTTCAGTGATGGATACTCGCTGGACCTTGAAAGTAAATTTATCTGTGTGGCCATCGCCGGAGTGTGAGCGTGACTGATAACGGAGAATTGTGATTTTATCGGCGAGATGTGAGGTAAGCTAACAATTACTTTCCAGCCTTTCCTTTATTTAATAGGTACGATTGACAACCCGGGAAGTTGAGAAGTCGCTCAAATCGCATTCATTCAGGCAAACAAGGTCAAATAACCACACAAGAAGTGAGAACGTCACCACCACAATAAAGTACAGCTTTTTTATTAAGAACTTTGGCGTGTAAATATCTTTTCAGTTTGTTATCGAGATTCCCATACAAATCCTTATAATTTTTTACCCTCCGAGTCTGGGACGCCTGTAGAAGCGCTTGCTGACCTACACAAGCACCCAATCTTCTATCCTGATATTAGTTTGGGCGGGGCGCCAGTGATCATTTGCGGAGTGAAACAAAGTCCCTGATCACTTCAGCTTGCCTTTGTAAACAAACTTGCTCTGAAGCGTCCACTTGCACCTAAAAAAGAGATAAAACATGTAAGCAAACAACCTCGTTCTCAGGGTCTCTCTTCTCTGCCTCCATTGTCGTTGAGAGAAGACCCTGGTTCACGCTGGTCACGTGGCACTCGTCGACAAACATTTTTCCAGTAGGGTAGTGTTTTCGTTATATTTTGATCTCGCAACCGCACCTGGGCGACAAAATACTCGTTTAACAAGGCATTTCTAAAATAAAAAGGTCAAAAGAGCTGATGTTATATTCCCACAGGAGATGAATTCCCACAAAAGCGGTCAAACTAAAAGCAAGAGCTTTTGTGATCGACAAGACGACTTCAATGTCGAGCGGCGATTGACGTTCGCTTTAAAAAAAATTAATTTCGTTAGTAGCCAAAGTTGCTTCTTCAGAACAAACACTAACATAAAAGAATACACCAAACACTACGTTTGCTTGATAAAAATGTCTCTTTTATTTTACTGCGACTAAAAATATTAAAGCGCGGTGCAGTGGTAAAAAAAATCTTAACGACATCGACAATTTACACGAAGTAGTTGAAATATAAAAATCATAAGTCAAACTGTCAACTCGCTGTACAAGATTGCGACCTTAGCAATCACGTTGTTTAACTTTCGAAAGAAAAACGAAAATCAAAGAACAAAATGAAATACCTGCACATGCTAATACAGTTTGATTTGATGGATTTGAGGTCGATATGTGACTCGAGAACTTAAATAACAACACACCGGCTGATCGCTGAACATGTTTGTTTTCCATGGATAACCGTTTCGCTTGTTTTCTTGCACGACAAAATCTTCTTTCCTTTAAAATTGTCGCAAACTATTAGCATTCTTCGTTGATCCGGACCTTCACACGGATGAAAACTTAAATAACGTGAGGATATTTTCTGTGGCGTCTGATCGATTTGACCACAACTTTTTTTCTTTCACATCGTGTTCCATATGTGTAGTACATAAAATACTGCTGTCAAACGTTTTGTCAATGGTTATCTGGCCACAAAATCAATTGCGTGCTGATTCCCTTCTTTGCAATGTCAACAAAGCCTACATTGCCACCCATCCCCTAACACACATTTCGCCAACCTCCAGATTCTGGGAGACACGTGACCAGCGTGAACCAGGGTCTTCTCTCAACGACAATGGAGGCAGAGAAGAGAGACCCTGGGAACGAGGTTGGTAAGCAAACCGGCTGAAACTGCTGCAAACGATAAATATAGGTTTTGCCCATTCCGATGTCTTGCTCCGTGAGGACAACTTCGAGCAGCGAGAAAACAGTGTTCAAGCAACCGTGGACAAACTGTCGGTGTACCTTGGATCAGATCGGCAATTAATTTCTATCAAAAGAGTATTTTCCAACACAATCCGCAAGGCCAAGGAAGCTTTCATAAGGCAGGACAATTGATCCCAACGGCCCATACACTCACGAAGGACAGCCACAGCACCGGGAACTTCATCCCCTACTCTGGGCAGTGGTGAGAGCATTCGCCTTCCACCAGTGTGGCCCGGGATCGATTCCCGGATTCTACGCCATACGTGGGCTGAGTTTGTTGGTTCTCTACTCTGCTCCGAGAGGTTTTTCCCCGGGTACTCCAGTTTTACCCTCTCCTCAAAAACCAACATTTGCAGTGGTAGCTCCGTTGGCTGGTGCGCGGCTTTCGGAGCGAGGGGTCCCCAGTTCGATCCTCGGTGACTTCAACGTCTGTTTCCACTTTTCTCTGATCCGTGTAGCTATAGCTTTAAATATCCGTGAAACGGAGCACTGACAGAGGGAGGGGGGGGGGGGGGAGGTAAAAGGCGCTCCGTCGGCTTGCATTGATACCAGTTTCGTAACTGAAGGAACTACCGACGTTAAATAAATTGATTTTTTTTTTACTCTTCTCGATTAGTGTGTGGGTTCCTTAACGTCCCACAGGGCACTTATGAACATCAAAGATCTTTATGAGACGGGGCCTACGGTTTATAGTCCTTATCCGAGAAGACTTGAAAGTCTAACCATTTGCGGATGTTATTACAAAGGCAGCACTTTCTCCTCAGTTATCTTAAGACCCTGAGTGTTGGTCCGGCCGGAGTCCAACTCGCGACCTCCCGCATGGCAGCCCGGTGCGGTTCAACTCTCTCGCTGACAGTGCAAACACGGCGAAAATCACGCTTTTCCCGAAGCCTGTAGGTAAAACTGCTAGAAAATCTCCTCCCCTTAGCAGATTTATCGGAGCGCTTTCCTGTTCTGGCTTCAACTGATAACCGTTTTTCCTCGAACTTAGAAAAGACAACGCGCTACTTATCGCTCGCTTCAGATCTGTGGTTTCTCTTGCGTGACGAACTCTGACCATCAAATAATACGTTATTGTTCATTTGACACCTACTAGACCCCATCAGCTGGTGGATGGGATTTGACTTTTGTCCTGAGAAATCATGTGCTTTCGGGCAAGCGGTTCTTTCCCCACTCGTCCCAGATCTTCCGACATCCACCCGCCCAATATGGCGACCGAAATACAAATTACCGCCTGCAAGCAGGCTACAAAGACAAACAGTTCGAAGCAAGGCTTTCTGAAGACTGTATCTTATATAAGAACAAATTAATTTTCTAGTATAAAGTACTGTATGTGATGTAATTTGGTAGGTGAAGGACAATTTTGCACTTGCTTTTATGAAGGATGTGTGCCATCTTTTCTTTTAGATATTAAGTAAGACACTGGGTTGTGGAACAGACTGAGCTGTTGTTGGCTTTGTTTAGGGGACAGAATTCAAGGAAGGCTTCCTATTTTTTCCTACTTTTTGGACACCGTCTTTCCTATTTTCCTATCATGAGTCTGAGTGTCACTTGATGCCCTGTATTTGTGATTTGATTAGACTTAGCAGGCGCCTGCTTTACATGGTAACAACGAATCCGTCTTCATCTTGCTTTTTTCATTTGTTTTGTACATGTTTCGTTTGTAAATAGCGACCGTTTCGTACTTTCCTTTCTCCCGTTGCAATTGGTTTTAATGTTTGATTTTTCACCCATTACTGTGCTATATATTTTCAAAGTTTCACAAATTGGCTTAGACCTTTTTTCCTTGTACATCCTGTTTTCCCAAATGCACGTCATGTTACAACGCTTAAGGGAGTATGTTATTTCAATTTCCTGCTCGCATGCGAACTTTTTTTTCTCAACAAGCAAGGCAAAGATTAGCCCACAACCCCTACCCCTAGAATGGACTCGCCGCTGCGTTGTAGACTTGAGTTAAATTGGGCTATAAAAGTGTTTCCATATGATCGGAGTATTCGTCATGGTAAAAATTTACTTAATGAAAGCGTTCTTTAAGAGAGAAATATTTCCAATGTAATTAAGTACGGTGCCTACTAATTCAAAGGTATTTTTGCCGTAGTTTATGATTATGCGGGAAATGTAGATCGTAACAAGTGTTGTTGAAATCGAAAAAGAAAATTGGGGTAACCAGCGGATTTTCAAAGATAATTCAGTAACAATATTCGTAAAAAGCTTTAAAATACGAAGTCATGTATGGCGTTCTTTCTCAAATTGAAGCTTAATTATCTCTGAAAAGTGCATGGTTGCCCACAATTTTCTTTTTGGATACCAATAATACTTACTAAGATCTACTTTCTCTGCAGAATTTTAAATCGCGCAAAAATATCCCTGTATTAGTAAGCATCACCGATAGGAAATCCGACTATCTCGAGATGCGCAGAACCTATGCGCAATAACAACAGTAGGCACCGTCCTTAATTGCTGCATGTTAATAGCTGCGGAACATTTCTCCATTTTAACTGGACAAGGCTTCAACGAAAAAAAAAGCTCTAATTGTAGGTAACTGTAGTTTTAATTTTTAAAAAATAATTTACAATGATGCAATCAGTGCAAGGCGTAATATTTACATAATTTGTTCAAGTTGAAAAAGTAACCGAACACTAGAAATGGGGCACACAAGAATAACAATGAAACAAGGAATATTGGTGAATGGTAGTCCAAAATCATTGCGTCCACTCAAAATTTACAAGCTCACATTGTAACACGACTCGACGTTAATCCAAGATGAATGAGTTCCAAACGTTCTAATGAAGTCTCTCACATCCTTAAGTATTTGACAACGATGCATGTCTAACTTATAGAGATGCAATACAAAACCAGAGTGGCCAGGCTTTGTTTTCTGTACTGCTA
>NC_090885.1:41441203-41443703 GCF_036669925.1 Montipora capricornis
TATTAGTAAGCATCACCGATAGGAAATCCGACTATCTCGAGATGCGCAGAACGTATGCGCAATAACAATAGTAGGTACTGTCCTTAATTGCCGCATGTTAATAGCTGCGGGACATTTCTCCATTTTAACTGGACAAGGCTTCAACGAAAAAAAGCTCTAATTGTAGGTAACTGTAGTTTTAATTTTTAAAAAATAATTTACAATGATGCAATCAGTGCAAGGCGTAATATTTACATAATTTGTTCAAGTTGAAAAAGCAACCGAACACTAGAAATAGGGCACACAAGAATAACAATGAAACAAGGAATATTGGTGAATGGTAGTCCACAATCATTGCGTCCACTCAAAATTTACAAGCTCACATTGTAACACGACTCGACGTTAATCCAAGATGAATGAGTTCCAAACGTTCTAATGAAGTCTCTCACATCCTTAAGTATTTGACAACGATGCATGTCTAACTTATAGAGATGCAATACAAAACCAGAGTGGCCAGGCTTTGTTTTCTGTACTGCTAAGTGAAGGCTTTCACAGAAGTCAAAGCTAGCATGGGAGTTTAATAATTCAAAGCGCACATAAGAGCCACGCCTCTCTTGATCCAGTGTCGCTGCGGTTGGCTGCTGGGTACCTCCACCGGTAGAACAAAGTTCGTGGAATGACCCGTTGTGGATAATGTACCTACAGGAGAGAAAACATGGAAGACATACTTAATTTCAGTTCTTTTATTTCCCTACAACAACAACACAATAACAGCTCTGTCATCGTACCATGCGAAATAACATGACTTGAAAAAATGCGCTTAATATCAGCCGAGTCGGAAAAAAACTATAATACTCTTTGTTGGTCCCCCCATGCTTTTGCATAAGCATTGTTTCCTTTTTCTCTTGGGCCTATTTAAAATTTGGGGGGACAAACAAAGAGTATTATGGTATTAAAGGGCTTTATTAAAACACTCTAAACAACAAACGTGTTTAGTTACAATGATATAAATAAAGTGATACAGACAACTAATTAATCCCATGGTATTTTTCGCTTCGGCCAATTGTTACACTAGATTTTGTCCATAACGCTTGTGTTAAAAAAATAATAATAACTCGGTAGCCTTCGTTTTATCGCTGGAAAGTGACAAGCGAGTTTAGTCGATTGAGCTACTTTCTCAGTTGGAAAAAGCAAGGGGGCTCTAAACCCTCTCCAGGAATTCTCTTACTTTGTAGGAAGAGTTATCTCATCCTGATGACAGAAACAGGGATCACGAAGTTCGTCTTCGAGATACAAGCCGGCGTTGAAATAATAATAATAATAATAATAATAATAATAATAATAATAATAATAATAATAATAATAATAATAATAATAATAATAATAATAATAAGTCTAGATCTTGTGATAAAATTGATTAAAAAGACAAACGCAACTAGATTCATTTTGACAACGTTTCGACATCGTCCGATGTCATCGTCAGGCAATGAATTTTAATCGGATGAAGCATAACTTATAGTACAAGAACAATAGAACAATAGAACAATATATACAATAGTACGCTAACAAAAAATGTGAAATCTAAGTAAATAGTTTTGCCCTGACAGAGTCTGACTGTACATTAAGTGATGGTTTCAATTCTTTGATGTAGAACATCTCATGAATTAAGCAATCAAATTTCGATGCGCATTTCTTTAAGACACTAAAACTCGCCGCTGGGGGTGCTGTTGTTTGGCCATGATCTGCTAGGCGGTGCCTCCCGATAGCTGGATATAGATCTACAGCCAGTTTTTGTCAGCCGCAAGCTCGAGGATGTCCTTAAATTCCGTGAGCCCAAACCATCATTAGTCAGCCAACAACTAGTCGTCTACAAATTTCAATGTGGCTCGTGTGATGCGAGCTATGTTGGCTATACAGCTCGTCACTTGCATCAACGAATTGAGGAACATAGATACTCAGCTATCGGGAGGCACCGCCTAGTAGATCATGGCCAAACAACAGCACCCCCAGCGGCGAGTTTTAGTGTCTTAAAGAAATGCGCATCGAAATTTGATTGCTTAATTCATGAGATGTTCTACATCAAAGAATTGAAACCATCACTTAATGTACAGTCAGACTCTGTCAGGGCAAAACTATTTACTTAGATTTCACATTTTTTGTTAGCATACTATTGTATATATTGTTCTATTGTTCTATTGTTCTTGTACTATAAGTTATGCTTCATCCGATTAAAATTCATTGCCTGACGATGACATCGGACAATGTCGAAACGTTGTCAAAATGAATCTAGTTGCGTTTGTCTTTTTAATCAATAATAATAATAATAATAATAATAATAATAATAATAATAATAATAATAATAATAATAATACTGATTGACTACCGAAAAGCTTATGACACACTCATGGATTAAGGAGTGTCTAGATTGGTTTTGGGTCGCATCAAACGTGAAGAACCTGCTCTTCAAGAGCATGGAGCAGTCCATGTCAACACCTATCGGGGAAGTCAAGTTCAATAGAGG
>NC_090885.1:41458703-41486203 GCF_036669925.1 Montipora capricornis
CACTGTCTCTGAACTATGTTACTGACACTGAACTCGACCAATGAAAATCAGTACAGTGATTGATTTGGCCAATCAGAACAGCCACAGGAAATCAAACGAGACAAATACATGCAGCCGGCTCATTTCTGTGTTTCACTTCTCCACCGACATGTTAGAGAAGAGAAAGATGATTTATCCACGTTTCTTCAAATTCTCTCTTGCCTTCTGTTTCTGCAATTCAACATCGCCCGTTCCTGATCATGGAGTAACCTTTCTACGCTGTATTTACCTTAAAAGGGACGCCCTCATACTCCTCTAAGAACATGCTCAACTGACTGATACAGATCCTTAGATCGCCAGTTGTAAATTCGTACGGAATGTTAAAACCCAGTGCTCCAAATTTCCTCCTTTCCAGTGTGACACCGTGGAAAAGACACAAAGAAAAAAGCAGAAACTTGAACTCTTCCTGAAACGGTAATAAGGCAATTAGACAAGGGAAAAAAATCCTTTTTCTCAAGAAACAAGGGTTAACCTGCTATTTAAATTTGCTTGGACTAAAACCGGCCACAATCAGAGTAATTCCCTTAGCCAATCATAACACACTCAAACAGTTATATTAATTAATAGACTTGCGAAATTTATTTCGTCGCTCAATTAAAACATATTGAAAGACCAAGACTTATCCAAAACACTGGCAACGATACTAATTCCGTACTAATATATTAATACTGTCTGCAGACTTACTCTCTTACAGCTGGCATAAAATTCGTCACCAAATCCAGTGAATGACCGTAGAAGGTTAGCCTTGATCCCGCGAGGGGGCTCGACGGTCATTTTCGAACCGTTTTGCAAAATTGAGACTGGGAACTTTGGACTTGGCATGCTGGTCAGCCACAAACGGAAATCACGATGAACCTAAAGAAAGGAATAATTGTTAAAACGAAAAAGAAAAAGGGAGAATGTTGATCCAATAAGCCATTTAGTGTGTATGACAGATGGTGAACTCCACACTGCTTTAAAAGAAATAAAATTTCCTGCGATTAAGCCTGCTTCAAAATGGAGGCAAAACTAACTTGTCGATGTACCACGTATGCTAATTATTCAGTAAAACAGTTAACCTAAAGTAGAAAGACCTCGCTTGGACGAAAAATGGATTTAAGGGTTCACATTTTTTGTGCTTACAGTATTTACAACATTTTTTTCTTGTAATATATTTTACCAAGAAAAGCAACAAACTTGTAATTATTTGAGACAGTAAAATGTAAACTATTTGTATAGCACTAGTACTGACCTTATCAGGATCTATGTTCTCCACAAGTCTCTCAAGAGCAGGCATAAAGCTGGGAGCTAGATGACAGTTTTGAAAAAACACCCACTTTCCGCGTTCCATCGCTGACCGCATCATGGCTTCGGCACGAGGACCCTGAAAACGAAAACAGTAAATGATTGGCAGCATGATTATAATAATAATAATAATAATAATAATAATAATAATAATTACAGTTTTTGGAGCGCCTCGCTACGCCTCGGCGCTCTTACAATACTAAATAGAAATAATGAAAAATTGATAACTATTTACAAATTTCTATACAGTTGATCTAAATTACAATACAATTACAATGATAAAAGAAAAGAAAAAAAAAATGTAGTTGTTACTTATCGAAAAGATAAGTTTTCCGTTGGAGAAGCACTTAAGTCTTCCGTTGGAGAAGCACTTGTGTTGGGTTTTGTCGCAAATGAACGATCAGTAAATCAATCAATCAATCAATCAAGCTTTCTTTCTTTCTTTAAACACGAAATCAGCTTACAACAATAAAAGTGGTCTTACGAGGAGTCCCGTAAAACATAACTTACAATACATCATTGATACTGATAATAATCATCATCATATTAATTACACCTAATACATAATTAACCTTCTGTAAAACTACCTAAGTATTAAATATAAAGTGAATAAAATTGATTAAAAATAAGCTTTCTCACGGAAAAGAAAAAACGCTACTAATTTCAGAGGGAATCAGGTTCCATAAAACAGATCCTGTGTAATGTAGGATGCCTCTTCCAAACTCAGTTTTCGGTCTAGGGATATAACAATTTGATTCTGATTCCGAAGATGATATGAATGTACATTTGTTGGGTTAATATTTTCTTCAGGTAAGGTGGGGAAAGATTATTATGTGTTATGTATGCAGGAGGCAGTGTGGCCCAGTGGTCAGGGCGCTTGCCTTGAGATCCGGAGATCCCGGGTTCAAGGCACGTTCTGACCACTGGTTGAATTTGTTCCAGGTAGTCCCTGGTTCAATTTCCTGGCTAGCGTTAGATATTTACCTCGCCGCTTCGCGGCTCGGTAAATATCCACCGCTAGCCACCTCCACTTCGGTGAATAGATGTTAATTATACCTACTCTAAAAATCCGAGGGTAAATAATGATACTTTAATACTTACTATATATAACAATGGCTAGCTGCATGCTTTCGCCTTGTGTTTTCTATCTCTAACAATAGATGGTTTTCACCTTACGTCACAGCGGCCACGTTGGTGCACAGAAAAATAGAGAACATAGTCTTTTGGGAATTTGAGTCTATTATAATGCAAAACATGAGCCATAATTTGCTATTGTTTTGTGCATCAACATTGCCGTCTCATCACGTGATTGAAAACCATCTATACCTTTGATCGTACCTCATAATTAGAACAAGAAAAAGTTCTAGCTGCCCTATTTCTTTCCGACGAAGAGAGTATTCTCTTTCAGTAGTGATATTAATTATCACCTTCGTTAAAAAGCAAAGGAACTAATTTAAGTTAAATGTTTGCAAATAAGAAGAGCACAACTATTCCTGGTAGCGTAAGTGGCTTGCTGCGTAAGTCGCGCGAGAATCCGTGCGGGCACCCGCACAGTGCCATTGAATCCAACTGAATAAACTGATGGAGAAAAGTGGCATGCCATTTGAGACAATTGCGAAATTACTAATCACAACAAAACCGTTCCTTAATTAAAGCGTGGATTTCCCTACCGACGCAAGCACAAGCACAAGCATAAGTAGCTTATGCTAGTGAAAACGAAAGTCCACATAAGTATCAAAATCAACCACGGCATCTGCCATTTTGTTGAAATGCTCAGACGCGGGGAATCTGGAACGAGTACTTCTATTGGCCAGACGTAGAAAATTTCTTTGTGCTTATGCTGCCTTTCGTTTTCACACGACGCAAGAGAACGCAAGAATAAGCGCAAGCACAAGGAAAAGGAGAAATTTTGATCCTTGTGCTTGTGATTATGCTTGCCTCAATCCCGTTTCCACGGTGAAATAAGCGCTCTTAAATTAGCGCTCTTATGCTTGCGCTTCTGCTTGCGTCACCAGTGAAAATCAGGCTTGCGTCAGCTCATGATTCAAAATACGCAACCAGAAATAAAAAAAAAATACCGTTGTTTTCGATCCCGATCTCTGTTTCCGGGCAGTATTTTTTTCATTTTTTGCATGTTAACGTAAATTTATTTAAAACGCTTGTCTTTGAAATTTAAGGTGAAACAAAATGGAGACATATTTTAAAAAAACTGGCCTACGGATTTTGTTGAATTTGAAATATTTTAGAGATTACTTCTAACATTATCTGGTAACGCTGTTTGGGAAGATTTCACCGCCCCCGTTTTTTAAAAAAAGGACAATATATGTTAATTTTAAGACTCAAAGAAATGCCTTAATGCAGGAGCCCATTACTAGGAGCCTGTATTTATATTCCATATGTATAGGAATTAGAAAAAAGGTGAGCGAAATTAGCGGCATTTGTTTATTTCTGGTGACCCACCTTGATCGTGAGCTGACGCGAGCAGCTTTTAAAATTGCGTGTGTGGCTTACGCGCGCGCTCTCAGATGAAAACCCTTTCGAGCCTCCTTAAAACGTTGCCATGGTAACAGTGTTTTGTAGGAAAATGTGATGTGAGAAATCTCTGATGGGTACTTAATACCCTGGCCAATTTCGTCTTAATATGATTACCTTTACATCTAAGAACAGACTATGTTTATTTGTGTGAAAAAAGGAGTAACTATTTCGAGCCTCCTAAAGAGCACGAACGAAAAGGAGGTTGAGCTTTTAGTGAGAATTCAGTATCAATGCGACGACTTACGTTCGCACACTTGAGAGGAAGAGAAAATGTAATAGAGATTTGGCAAATATATCTAATGAGAAACTGACATGATAGTCACAACACAAATTAAAATTGCCACATGCGGAAATTTGTTCGCCCTCAATAAGACACTTCAAATGCGGCAAACAAATAGGGGACGCAAAATTGCAAATTCTGTCAAACGTCCCCCGCTTGTTTTTCTTGTATGTTAACAATACCTTAATATGTTCGACCTTTTATTGCAACTGGAACACAAAGTTTGCTCATGAGGATGAGGCTTGAGTCTAGAAACAACAAAACCCATGAGAACACACCTGTCCCTGGCCAAGGGAAATAGCGCTGAGTTTCTTCGAAAATCTCATCTCCTCAGCAAATTTGTAGAGATCAGCGGCGGGATCAGTTCCAACAGACAACACAAAGATAAGAGGGGTATTGGTTGAGGAGTCTTTAAACACAAGAGATAAATCTGCAGTCTGAGGAAAGAAACGAGAAATGTTCAAAAACGCCACAGTTCGTTCCTACGAACAATATCAATGATTGCGGTACCATACGTCACGCATCCTTACTAGTGAGCTGGATATCGAAGATTTAATTTCCCTCTTTACAATATAATTGTTGTTCTTGTCTGTTTAACAAAATGAACTTGCGAATATTATTTCTTTCTTGGTTAGCTGAACAAATACAACTTTTAACTCGTTAACAAGCCACCCTGAAATATCGTTTATCATTTGCGAACAGCAGCTGAAACCAAACACTAAAGTAAACAAATCGAAAGTGGTTCATCGTTGTCTGTACTCTTAGGTCCGTTTTACACGTCACAGTGGTCAAAATGTTGAAATTCTTCCAGGTCAAACTGAATTAAGGACGTTCGCGCCCATTGCTACTGCGCATCCTTACAGCGCACGCAAATTCACATGCCATGTCATGCATCGAGCGCGCGCGCTAAGTACTAAAATGAACAATGATAGGGCAGATGGCCATTGCTATAGCTTTGCTTGGATTTAACGATCTTGGATGTTCGGTGACCCCTACCTTTCCTTTCAGAAACAGATTTTATTTACAATTATCTCCACATTGTCCAAAAATGAAGAAAAAAATCAATGTGGGCAGTTTAAAAAATTTCAACATCTCTGTCCTCGGGACATGGAATCCTGCCATCTTGCGGCTGCAAGGCGCATGAAACTATGGTCTCTAAATGCGAACTTGTTCTTTAAGGAACCTTAACAGTTAACTAAATCCACTTGATGGGTCCACTTAAACAAAGTTTGGTAGAGAACATTTCACTTCAAAGATGTAATTCCAATATTTTTGGGCTGACAGACACTGTGGCTTTATTCGCTAAAGAAGCCGGATTTTTTCAGATTTAGGGTGTTCTACCGGGCAAGTTCTCTCCAAAACGAAGTCGGTGGCCCCCCATTTTTTTTACATTGCTGACACCACTAACTCATCATCTTTTAATGGTAAAATTTGCAGAAAAAAATCAATGTTAGAAAATTATCGCGCGAACGTCCTCAAGATTAAAGAAATTTAGAGCAGGGATGGCGAAGTGGTGAGAGCACTCGCCTCCCACCAATGTGGCCCGTGTTCGATTCCCAGATCCGGCGTCATATGGTTCTCTGCTCGAGAGAGATTTTTCTCCGGGTACTACTCCAGTTTTCCCCTCTCCTCAAAAACCAATATGATTTGATATGTATTAATTTGATGTGATTTCATTTGTGCACGACCCCACAAGCTACGTAGCTTTAAACCAGATCGTGTGAAAATAAAGTTCTATTCTATTAAATTCAAATGGCTCGAGGTAGAAAAACTGTGTGGTCACGTATTCCAGAGAACTTGAAGTTTGGTCATTTAACACTTTGCAAAAGTTGATTAAAGTGCCCATGTGAGCAAAAAATCAATTCTTATTTTTCTTTAGATTTCAAATACTAAGCGACCAAGTTTTAAGCCTTGATTTAAAAAGACACATGTTTATTTTAACTGGAATTTTCCTATTTAATTTTCGGCCATTACTAACTTTAAGTTCTTGAGAGAGCTGGATCGAGGAGGAAATGACGTCAAAGGCTCACTAGTTTGAGAATGCAATGCATGTGTACGCCGCAGAATTAATATGCAACACGGGAGTTTTGGGCTTTCAGGTTTTGCATATATAATAAGCTGCATTCACACGCTGAAATTGTAAGCTAGTGAAACTTTCATATCACTTTTTCTTGGATTCAACCCTTTGAGGACTAATCGGTCGATTTTGCACGTGAGTAATGGCCCACTGTGAAATCCAAAATATACAATCAAAGTAAACGGCCTTTGAATGGATAAAAATCAAAGCTCAAAATTCTGCCAGTCAGGTGTTAAGCAACACACTTTCAAAATCTGAAGAAAAAAAGGGAAGTGACTTTTTTTTATCACAGGGGCACTTTAACACTGCATACGGAGAAATGCACCAAAAACTGATACTAGTGGAGCCACTGTCCTGCTTTTTAGGTTCTATACGATCCTTCCGATATACAAATAAGGTTCCCCTTCCCAAGAGCAATACCCATAAGCAAAGTCACTAGCGAGTTACAATTACTTCTGAGAACAGCTGTTTTTCTGATGTTTGGTTACAGCAGGAGCTCATGATCATGGGCTGCCATAGAATTCAGTACATACCTGTGGTTCAATAAACCGCTGGCCAAGATTTTCAGACACGAAATCCTGAAAGACAAAACAAAGATTTTGTCGGGTATGAAGATATAAATTCTAGGTATTTGTTATTTGCATGAGTATTTCTAACCTGCATAGCATTGGTAACTTTATCAGCTCTCAGACACTTCAGCACAAGGAGTTTCTGAAAAGAATCCAGCTTTGTATTCCACGGTTCAGGTAATTGCTCGCTGTGGGAATTTGTTGAGTTGGATTAGAGTTTAAGTACAAAAGTATTTATGACATCATCAGGCACTGGAGACTGTGTCAAATGATGACATTGAAGTAGGTGTGGCAACGTTTTAGAGCACGTGAGTACTTCGTACTCTTCTTCATGTACAAGCTGTTTGAAAAATGTATTTGGTGGCTTGCAAATAATCATGGGATTGAAAAGTGATCGATGCAACTGACTGACATACACTAAGTACTTCCAGATTTCCAGAGTATAGCTACGCAGCACAAAGCATTCCACGAACAAGCACAAAAAAACAATGGTAAATCTAAACTGAGACCTGAAATTCATTTTCATCACCTTTGTGACAACTTATCTTGAGTATCAAAGCACCCGCATCATTTAGACTGAAAAGCGTTTAATTACGTGTCGTCATTACCAGTATGGACAATTTTTTTCTGAACACTTGGAAAATTTGCGTCGATAGAATACCAAAAGTAGTTATAAAAAGGACGTGACTTTGCTTTAATTCCCCACTACCCCAAAACGATTTCAAAATTCTTACCGATGTGGATCTACACTGTCAAACATTCGCTGATATCCTTCAATATGGTTCTTAAAGTCCTCGGCGAAACTAGCAAATGTAGGCTGAAAAGGTGAACATTAGTGTTGTTATTTTCCTAACAATTTCTTTGAAATTAGACTGAAAAAGAAGATTTACGTGAAAATTACTTCCAATGAATTACCATCGTTTACGTAGGGTCTAGTTCAATGGCCATTATATGCGATAATGCCAGCGTAAACTAAAGATTCAGGACGCTTTACTCACAAGAACGGGTAGTCGCAGTATTTCAGACCATGCTCTGTCTGACAGCCAATCTTGAGCGGGATTCTCAATTTCGTTGGGAACAGTCGAGCCCCCAGCCAACAGGAACCGCCACTCATCCTAAAAGCAATGCTAAAATATATTAGGCAAACACACTAATTAAAAACACAACAACAAGAACAACAAGAAGCCGACCACAGCTATGGGCAACCCGAAGGCTCCTTTTTCAATGGCTTCTACCTTTATTACACCGGGGAGGGGTGGGCACAACTCTTATAGCGATTGTATGCACAACTCGTCCACACTAATAGCGGTATTAATTTTACCGCCCTCAGGTGGATGGAAAGCTGAGTGAACTGTAAGGTGCAGTGAACTCTGGGATGCAGTCCGCGAGAGATATCCACTATACACTACGCGAACCCCAAAAAGCTGAAAACGCGCCTTAAGCTACAATTTACTGTACTTTTCCAACGTTAGGCGCATCTACTTCTCACGTAACGCACTTTCTGGCTGAAAGCAATAAGGATAAGCATGTATCCCAAAGAACTGAATACGGCCGGCTTCCTGTGCCCGAAAGCCCCGCGTCGCCTTTGTCCAACCTTCACAAACTTCAACTCCGGTGATCGTGCGCAGGCGCTTAGGATTTGGAGGTTACGCAAGGGAATGGGTCGGTTTCGTTTTTATCTGCATCATGAAGCCACTGTGGGGGCGGGGCGCTACTGACAAACGACCTCTCCAATATGTCAGCATTACAAACAATTCAAACATGTGCGATGCCCCAAAAGAGTCAAAATTAATTGAATTGTTTTTGTTCTAAAATAGGGCTACTGAGTCAAATTAACAAACATCCACCCATCTATTGTTTAAGTCGTCTATTAACGATTACCATAAATCTACCGCCTGAAATTAGTACTTGCCATGTTGATCTTGCTGTCGTTCATAAGGATTCTAACACACACCAAAAAGGAAAACAACAGTTTGTGTTTTTCAAACAAGCTTCGACAAACGTTTGAATACAAGCTGAACGTAAAGAAATCGTTGATGTTGTCGATCCTTTTCTCCACATTATCTACAACGAAAACAAAAGCCATCATATATTTTTGAATGTGAGGAGGAGGAGGAGGTTGTGAATCGAAGAGGATTTAATATTTCCTACGTAAAATGGATTTTGGACGGAAGTAGTAGAAGCGCGTTTTGAGTATAATAAAATACATTATCATTTATCCATTTACTCTTGCATTGTTGAGCAGCCTGTTATCGGAAGTATCTCCGCGCATTGACCCTCCCAACTATTACACTTATTTTAGATTGACTTTCCTTCCTCCAAGATATGACCGTTGGTGTCAAAAAGGAAATTTTAACGATTGAGCGACCGTAGATTAACAGATTGCAGTTTAAAATTTACACTCATTTAGAGAAACTTGAAAAAACCTTACAGACTTAACTATTAGAGGGTAACGTGAAGTGCTAGTCTTCTACCAATATAGACCATGTGAGCGTTAGCCCTACTAATGGAATTGGGCCCACACAAGGACAGAGAAAAACTCTGACCAGGATGGGAATTGAACCCACGACTTTCGGGTTAGATCATCGCTGCCCTACCGACTGATCTACAAGATCAAACGAGAGCCCGCCGTGGGGATTTAAGATGTCAATGTCACGGCAATTAACTTGTACAAGTACGAGGAAGGGTTAAGTTTTAGTTTTGAGAAATCCTTTAGAGAAACCCTTGCAATAGCAAAACCACTGATACCGAACACATCGAGTAACGCAACCAATGATTTCACCCTACCGTATTCCAACCAAAACGTAACTGATTTTGTAGAGCGCCGGTTTACCTGATGCCTCAGCGTTGGCGATGCTGTTAAGGAAGATACCGATGAACCATTCTAAAGAGTATTGGTACATAGGATCAATGTTGGCCTGAAAAAAAAAAAGAATTCTCTCTTGAAGTCGCCTTGAAATGTTGCAAATTTTACTCTTCATGAAAATTAAACTAAACTATCAAAATCAAAGGGTGTTGGGGTTACGTTTTAGCAAATGAATGGGCAAACTTAAACATGAATTGACCCCCTATAAAAATCGCTTTGTTATCTGCTTTTGCGTGAAATCACCCAGATAATCCAAGATGGCGATCAACGATCATGTCAAAACAGAGACGTAACTCTTAACAGATAATTGTATATTGCAAGGGGGTAAAAGTCGTCAAGGATCTCAAACACAAGAAACAAAGACAACCTCATGATACAAAATGTTGATGATAGATGACCATCAAGGGCTTTTTCGGTTAATAAATTTTCAGGGCCATGTTTGCGTCCAAGATTTGATTGGCAGACAATTAGCATGCGCCTTTTATAGCGAGTCTATTTAACTGTTAATGAATCCAGGAAAGACGAGTCTTTAGGGTTAGGGTTCACAGTTTCGGAGATAATTTTGGCCTTAAGTAGCATGAGGCAGCTGAGAGTATTTCCTCCCCTGGGCGGAATGCTTGCACTCCATAATAATGGAGGAGAAGAAATGTGAAGCAGAGTGTGCATGAAACAACTCAGCCGATGAGTTGGTTCATGTAGCAGCTCTCGTTAGGTTAAATAGGCTCGCCTTGTTATTGAAACCAAAACAAGACTAAACATCAAATACAAAGACTTCGACTTAAAAACAACACCAACTGCTGTAAGACCAAATAATGCAAGTTTTCCAGAAATAGCTGCTCCTCTGTCCAATGAGTCTGATTCGAACCTTAGGCAGAGGACCCGGCTCATTAATTGGCACATCATTGCGCATCCAATCCATAGACTAGTTTTACTTCATTAGCATTTAAAAGTTACACACAAGAACCAATCTCTCTTTTTATGAAACAGAACTGAAGAGAGACCTCTACGAGCAAGGAATACAAATCGTGACTACAACAACGGCGTCTTTCAAGAGGTAGTTAACCGAAGAAAACTTTGCAAAGTGTACTCATACCAGATCATAAGTACAAAAGAAAAGAATCTGAGTTCTGACGGCAACAGGGATGTACTGACTACGAGTCTCATCAATATCTTTCTCTGTTTGTTCAGCAATCACCACTTTTGCCTGCAAGAAAACAAAGAAAACCAAGAAGATTATTTATCTTCACTGAAAGTCACTATAAAGAATTGGCGACAGTTATCGAAACCGTTATCCTACATGAATTAATGAGAGAAAGATACCAGTGCAACCCTCATAACTGAAATAATCTTCCCGTTGGTTGAGGGGGAAGTTCCGAAGTACCCTTAGAAAAACTCTGGCCCAGGGCCAAAAACCAACACAAAATTATCCCACTTTTGACGTTATCTCCAGGATTTCAGTGGACGTGGGCCACAGTGGTGGGAGGCGAGCGTTTCGACACCGTTTCTTCCGTACTTTCTCAGTGGAGAGTTTAAGCAACGACGACACTGTTGTCGTTGACACGCGGCAAAGACATCGCCCGGCACATAGCAAGAATATCATTGGTTAAAAAAGGAAAAATAATCGTGCTTTACGTGCAGAACGCATTTCAGTGCATTTCTTTGCCGTACTCCACAAAACAACAACCGGGGTGAAATCTCCAAATTTCCGGGTTTTGACGGCAACGGAGCGTACGACAAGAAGCCAATCATTTCAGTTCTATCTTTACTTTAAAACCGTTCGTACTGATCCAGTTACAAGACAGTTCGTCAAAATTGTGCAAGGTGAACAAGATGAAATGAAGTTATATTTTGAAGTGACGCTACCGTTAACGTTGTCCTTGCTTAATTAAACTGCATAATTAAACAAGTGCAAATGTTGACCTATCATTTATAGTACAAAAAAAATAATTAAAGGATTTCACAAGGACTACATTTTAAGGTATTGCACCCTTTATTACCTAAAACAAATGACAGTGGTCAATTAAAGAATTTAGAAAATAATACTCGCTTTATGAGACCAAACGTTTATAAGAATGCAGTTTTATTAATAATCATTTAATTATGATTTACTGTTTTTTTGATTAATTGAATTGAATTGAATTTATTAACTTTGCCAGTCAAACTGGCAGAGCGCCACAACAGCTTGCGTCAATTACTGTGGTCCCTTTTTTCACCCTCCCAACCATGATACACAACAGAAGACAGACCACAACACCGGGAACTACGTGCCCTACTCTTAGCGACAAGTGTGTGGGTTCTTTTACGTCCCACAGAATTATGAACATTGAAGGTTTTGAGACGGGGCCTACGGTTTATCGCCCTTCCGAGAAGACTAGAGAGTCTAACCATTTGCAGATGTAATTACAAAGGCAGCACTTTCTCCTCAGTTATTTAAAGACCCTGAATGGTCGTCCGGCCGTATTTGAACTCACGACCTCCCGCGTGATAGCCCGGTGCTCAACCAACTGAGCCACAGGTGCGCGGTAATCACATGATTTTTCTCGTGCAAATTGGAAAAAAATAAGCACAAGTGAGTTTCCTTCAAACATGAAAGCGAGTATATTTTTACCCTTTGAAAAAAATTACGTGTACTTATTTATTCCAAATTATACGAGAAATATCATGTGATTACTTATTAGTAATAATCACGAACAAAATTCGAGATGAGATCAAAATTCATCAGAAGAAACGCCGCCATCTTGGTTTTTCATGGTACAGCGGGCTCAATTATAACCATCGGATTTTGTCACTAAACGGACGCTCGCACTGGAAAAACCGGTTTGACGAGAGAAAACAAGATTGACTAGTCCAGAAGCTCGGGCTGCGGCGGCTTCAAAGAGTTGACGCGATTCGGGCAGAGCCTACTTTTCTCCTCCTCATTAAAGAAAAAGACAAAAGGAGGCTCTGCTCGCAGGGTGTCTATCTATCTATCTGTCGCCAATTCAGTGCAGAGTTTAAGTTCAATTACCTTGATTTCCATTGACTTCGCCTTGGATTGTTCCAGTGTTTGAATCAAATCAATGTCATCCACGGGACTTCCTTCTGATGCCGATAGCTTGTGCAGGATTTTATCTTCAATCTCCTTTAACTCTTGTTTCATTTTAGCGTTGCTCACAATCAACTGATTTTTGGCTTCCTCCAGATCTGGCCTCTCCTCGGCAACAACTAAAGCTAACAGTTGATCTTCAAGACCACTGAAAGAAGGTAAGTAATACAGCCTTTACCAATTTGTATTTTACTCCGAGCATCGAGATTACAAAAGAAAACTATAATTCTACGTTGGTCCGTGTCCGTTAGCGGAAATTTGTGCTTAAATGTTGATTAACAAACATTAAAGCACTGTGCATGAAAGTTTCGATCGAATATGCCAACACAGTTTTCAAGAAAGCGAAGATGCATGACTATATAAAACGACGATACCATAGCTCCTTCAAAACAAAACCCTAATGCCTGCAAATGAAAAAGTTGACCTTGATTCAGTCAATTCTTTTTTCGTTTTGTCGCAGTGAGGGATTTTCAGTGAACAGCCATCGCAAGCATTTAATTTGTAATATATTTTGTTTTTCTTTCTAATCGAACGAATGGTCCGCAACATTCGATAAATCAATCCTGCGATCTACACGTCTCCGAAGCATTTGGATTACATCTCATAGCTTCAAGTTGGTCTTGGTTACTGTTGTACAGCCACGAGAAGGATTGAAACTATTTGTGTCTATTTTTTAAGCGAGGGTTATACGCGAAAGGGAGAAATGATCCTCGCCCTATCTACAATTTAAGCAATTGTCTCTTATAAAATTCAGACTGCTTCAACGGGATTCGAACCCATGACCTCTGCGAATTCCGTTTAAGCCACCTGAATCTTGAGGTGTCCAGGTAAGTGCGGGGTTCACTTCTCTCTTTTCATTGTTGTGGAAGACTGACATTTCCAGAACCTAGCCAGGATAAAATCAGCATATAATAGTGGATTGACTCCTACGTAGGAGTCATGCATGGGCTCCCGCTCTAAAGATGATCTCATTCACCAAGACTAGGGATAGACCTAACCGGCTAACTCAATGTTGTACCAGATTCAAACCCTTTGGGAATAAAACGTTTTGTTCCAGGTATTTCCACATCATTTACATATGAATGCAACATTATCATGCAAATAAAACACACAAAGAATATTAATCCCGGGAGATTTGAATTGGGTACAACATTGAGTTAGCCGATTAGGTCTATGTCGGTTAGTCCTAGTTTCGAGTTTACAATCAGTAGTGTTCCGCTCACCTAAAATATCATCTGCATTGTAAAAAAAGTCTGATAGTCCTCGCAAACACCTTTAAACTTGCCACAAATAGCAAAAACCAGAGCTTCATATCGATCATTGCAAACCAGTATGTCAAATAAACTTCGATTGCTTGTCAAGAGAAACGCTTACTTACCCTGGTGAGAGCGTGAAGTTAACAATAGTGACCTTTGTGGAAACCTCTGGAGTGTAATGAGGATTGGGAAGCTTGGTGGTGATGTAAAACTTAAAGTCATCATGATAAGGAATAATCGCGTCCCCCAGTTTGATTACAGTGCTACCTGATTGCTTAAAGGTCTGAGGAAAGACAAAAACAAATTCTGCTTTTAACACAATGTGTTCACATCATGCACAAATGCAAGAAATACTGCATGTATGCACATGAAGTCAAAGTTAAGTTTTTCTTGCCACAGAATATAAGGACAATGTGTGAACAAAGTATTTGGAAAGTGGCGATTAAAAAAAAAAAGAACATCGATATTCACTTGTTTGAGCAGGATGGGTTCCAAAGCAGGGTCTAGTTCTTCTCCAACGTTCTCCAGTAAGCATGGTTTACCAAAGCGAACAGCATTCTCCAAACTTCGCAGAAAATCTCGGTCACTAAGCTTGATGACATCAAGGCCAGCGTCTTTTTCCTGCAGCAAAAAAAGATTGCCGCACAAGATAACCGGAAAATGACTATGAAGCAACAAACCCTATATTCTACCCGTCAATTAAACGTAAAAGTTGGGGGACAGAAATAGAGAGGAGACAAGTAGAATAAAGAACAATTGAACATTTTCTCACTGAGGTACCACATCAACACCATTTTTTTTGCTACAGAGCAAGCAGAGCCGGATACGCAGGCCAGCCGCGGCAACAACATTATCAAAATTTAAAATCAATATACTGTGCAAAATCTCGATGTTTTTGCCTTTGCCGGGCTTTAAACATAATGCAACGCGCTTGTGAATACATTGCTATATGGACACACACACAGTGACGTACGGTTATGGACCTCTTCATCGTAAACATTTTGAAACGTGCGTCCTGTCTTGTGCTTGCGGAAAGGGTTTTTTGAGGTGACAGACACTACAAAACATGTATCGTGCATTGCGATACAACTTTTACATTTTTTCAAGTATTTAACATATTCTTTTGGCATATCCCAGGACTCCATTTTGTTAATGATGAATTCCAGAGGCATCACTTTAAATAGTTCGCCTTTTGGACAGGCAAAGCGAGAATATTTTAAAGTTTACTTTAGCAACGAAGTCATCCTTCGCCTCACATTTTCTCATTTGTACCTTTTAATATTCGTTTAATTACACACATTCAAATAACAATACAGTCCGGCCGCAGCACCGTTTCATATCCTTGGACTAAACCAGTATGTTGTGCTGGTTACAAGAAATGTTCCAGTAAGGTACTTAGTCTGCCTGTAGTGACCATTTCTTCGTTTCAATGAATACACCTGCCAGGGCTAGCGCTAGCCCATTATGAATAAACGCCGTCAAACAATAGACCTTATTCATAAATGGCGGCCAATTTATAATTCTTTTGTCGAAGTGCAAATTAGCCTACCAAGCCTCGATACCATACAGTGAATTGAAAAGAATTCTTGCTCTAAAATGAGGCTTGGTAGGCTAATTTGCACGTGGACAAAAGAATTATAAATGTGACCGCCATTTATGAATAAGGTCTATACTCACTAAAAATTAAAGTGTAATGTTACGAACGCAAAGATGTAAAATTACACATTCTCAATGTGTAAACTACTACACTAAAATGATCTTCTAAAATTACTCTAAATTTTGGGTATTTTTACTATTTTTAAAGGATAAAAGTTAGTGCGTAATATCAAGGATAAAATTACACAGGTGAAAGTTTACTTTTACACCAATTTTAATAGTAACTGCCTGTTCATGGATTAATCTACACCACTTTATAGTGGTTTTTGTACATATAATATGTATGTAATATAATGTAATATACAAGTATCCTTGTGGGTAACTAAAATCCATGAGAAATTACTATAAACATTGCCTGTATTGCTTAAGGACATTCCAGATAAATAGCTATCCGTACGCTCACTAACGAAAATCAGTCCAATTCCAAGACGCTTGTAGAAACTACTCACCAAGTTCTTTATCCACTTATTAGCTTGTCCTTGTGGATCAATAAACAGTGGCCACCTCTGTGAAAACTGCACAATAACACCATTCTCTACGGACAGAGTATCTCGCGGTAAGCCAGCAATTTGCCAGTTGCGAATCTTGACAGGATCACCAAGAGTCACCACAAGATTGCAGTTATCCGAGTGAGGAATTTCTAAACCACGCAACTCTGTCAACCATTCTTCGACCAAAGATACGCGGTATTCTCCCTGGTGATTAAATAAGCAAGAAATATTTCGTACAATGAACACAGTGTACGATTCCCAAGAAAATGTTTTGCAACCTTAAAGGTATCCACGCTTTGATAGGACGACACCCCTTAGTGATAAGGCAACCGGCTTATAGCTACACTAGGCCTTTTCTTCCAGATGAAGGTTTTTCCGGATCATAGACAGTGGGAGCGCCGAAACTCATACTCCTTTGTTTCTAAAGCATACAACATTGTTTGTTTGTTATTTATTTGTTGTAACAGGTTGACGTTTTGGCAGCTATTCAGCTGATGTGGACCTCCTATATCCACCCACCCATATACACACAGAGGACAGCCACAACACCGGGAACTTCATCCCGTACTATTCTCGAATAGTGTGTGGGTTCTTTAACGTCCCACGGGGAACTGTTGAACATGCAAGATATTTGTGAGACGGGACCTACGGTTTATAGTCCTTATCCGAGAAGAATTGAAAGTCTAACCATTATAAAGGATGTAATTATAAAGGAAGCACTTTCTCCTCAGTTATTTAAAGACCCTGAGTGTTGGTCCGGCCGGAGTCGAACTCACGACCTCCCGCATGGTAGCCCGGTGCTCAACCAACTGAGCCACCGGTTTTGCATGTTTTAAATGAAAGAAAGGAGCTAATACATAAGTTGAATATTACACTGTAGAAGAGGAGCTCCTTTTGGTTGTGACTTCAAGATTCTTTTACATATTACAATACATACTTACACAGCGAACAACAAACAGTCCTATATTTCTGTCACGGGGTTTTCACAGACTGATTTATTTTTAGATTGAATTTTCCGGGAATGAGACTCCCACAGAAGCCCGATGACCAATCACAAGAAACAAAATTGACGTCATGGCGTCACCAAACCAGAAATGCCTTTGTTTCTTGTTCTACGGTAAGCAATGCCTGTAGGGTGAACGTGGCTCTTTAAGTATCCCAAATGGCCGGAGGCAGAGCAGTTGGCTATTATAACGATCGAATTCAGCCAGAGGTCAGATCGGGTCTTGAACCATGGATCTCCGGATCTCAAGGCAAGCACCCTAACCCCTGAGACCGCACTGCGTCCAAATTGGGATTTAATGTACTTTGCTGAAACCGGTAACGGGCATAAGGAAATTACCGCTATGGAAATTAGTACTGTTCTATAGTTAACAATTAGCTTATGAGATTTCTATGTGGTGATAGTTGATAAGGCCGAAGGCCAAATCAACTATCACTTCATAGAAATCGAGAGCAAAAAATCTAATTGTTTTAGTGGAATTCTTACTAAAATTTACTTCAAATGACGGTTTCCGATTATTTCTTGACGTATTGTTAAACTTTGCGCCTGAAAAAGATCGCTCGGATTGAATTGCCATTTAAAATCTAAGTTGTGCGCGCAAGCGCATCAGCTTTTTCAATAATTTCAACTTTTTTGAAAGTAAAGAAACCGTAAATGTCCTTCGTTTAGACTTCTCAGAAATTTAATTACCCATTCGCATCCAACTTTTCCTCCACAACTTTGGAAAAACGAAAAAAACGTTATTTCCAAGACGACCTCCAGCCAGTGGACACTAATGGCTGATAGTGTTCAATGGCTCAGCCAATCAGATTACAGCATTTGCATTAGTATACTAGTAGAATTCTACTAATTATAATTAGTATATACCAAAACAGTGGATAGCGTTGAAAGCGCGCGCTGATTGGCTACTCAAACTCCGGATATCCTTTGCTATTCACCTGCGAGCAATTCGCGCGGGATTTGCGCCCAAAAATGTTGTAATCTTTGCAGAAATAAATGAATTAAAATCATCTTTTTGCTATATTATCTCAATGTTTTAGTATATACTAAAACAACTATTCACCTCAGTGTCCACCACTAGCCACCTCCACTTCGGTGAATAGTTGCTAACTATCGAAACTATCATCATTATCACATCCGATAAACAACAGATAGTTATCGTCATCATCACTATCGTTGTAATCACAGTCATCGTTTTTAACAATATTATTTCCACCACATTCCGCTGATTTATTAAAAATTATTTTGTTGGGTTTTTGGATGCGAGCTGAATTGGCATACCAAAATAGGTACAAACGAGGTTTAAACGTAACATTCGTTGTTGGTACTCATAGGTTCTCAAGCAGGAAGTCTTCCAACCTCCTTCCCAGGGTCTTGGGACCGAGGTAATTTGAACTACCAAATTAAAATAAAAAATAAAAAAAGTGGGAGAGATGGATAATACGAGCGTGGAGGGTTTTGTCCAAGGGGCCCCATCTTTTATGCTAGATGAGAACATAGTGTTAAATTTAGAGAAATTAAAATGTCGAGATTTTTATCGGCTCTTGAATTTTAAACCACACCAGTCAACTCCAGCTGGCTTACAGCGTTGGAGTAAAATACTTCAAATTGACAGTGCCTCATGGGGAGAATGTTTTAAGATGTCATATAAAACATGTAAGGAAACTAAGTTAACAGAATTTAAATTTAAACTTCTTCACCAAATTGTAGTGACCAAAAAGGAATTGAAAAGATTTGGAATTAAAAGTGAAAGTGACTGCTTGTATTGCGGTGAATCAGATTCCATAGACCACACTTTTCTTGACGGCCAATTTACCTCGTCTATTACTCGTCAAGTGGTGGAGTGGTTTAATGCCACAAACAATACCAGTTTCAATCCAGAACGTAAGGAAATAGTGTTTGGCTTGTTTAAGCAATGCCTTGCTGGGCATGGGGCTGTGAGAAAGTTTAACTATACTTTTTTATACATGATGTATTACATTTATTCAAACAAGCTAAAAGAGAGCTCGATTATTTTATCTGAATTTGTTAATAAGATTAATTTTAAATATAAGGTTGAGAAATTTACACGATTTAATTTACTTTATTCGCCCTCCTTGATTAATCACTCAGTTCTCGTGCATGTCACATCATTAGTTGTATTCGTTTTCTTTTCTTTTTTTTTATATATGTATCTTGTGCAATGTAAACTTGTTATGTTAAATAAATTAAAAAAATAAAGAAATAAATAAAAAAATAAGAAAATACACTGAACCTCGTTACATCTTGCCGACACTTTCTTATAGTGCTTGAAATACAGGGAATTGCTATTTGTTAGGACTGGAAAGCGGATATTTCTACTTCCTCGTCGAAGCTCCCCAGATTCGATATAAGACTTACGAAAGGCTTAATATTTGTCTGTGCGAAATCTCATTGCAATAAAGAGTTTAAAAAAAGTTTGTAGCAATCAGAAAATGAAGCAGGCCATACAACCAACTTCTACGGTGGAAAAAAGTATTTAGTCGAAGACATCACTTTTTACATTGCTCTCTGTAATGAGCCAATCTCCCAACATGAATATTTATCAGACTCTCTCGTTCTTTTGTTTTTTGTTTTTTATTATCTGTGAACAAAATGTTGGGGTACGAAACAACACAGATTGATCAAAACAGCTCCTTTATTCGCGAAATATAAGACATCCCTTTAATCGAGCTGCTCTCAATGATCGACTCTAAAACAAAGGGGACCCACGGATGTATCATGAGGGCACACATGTATCAGTTATTTTGCAAACATAGTAATGGAGGAACAATTTGTTCCAATCCGTTTTCTTAGCAACATTAGGCAGAACTAGAACGCAAAAAAGATAAGAAAAAAACACAAGCAAAGGTGACATGAACTTAAAACGCAAAAGCTATATTTCAGGTTGCAGAGAACATGAAAAGTGATGTTGACATTTATCAGGAAAAGTGATGAATCAGTGCGAGTATCACTTCAATCTTTCAATTTCTTTCCTTCATCAGTCCTAACAAATGAGCACAAAAATTGACCTGCTCCCAAATGAGGGGCTTCATAGTTCATTTGGTAGAGCATTGCACCGACATCACGGAGGTCATGGGTTCAAATCTCCTTGCATGAAGTCACCTGAGAATTTTCAGGTGTCTATACAAAACAATTACTTAAATTGATGATGATCACTTCAATTTTTCGTCTCCAACATGCACTTTCTTTCCATTCAGAGAACATGAACGTGACGTTGACTGATATTAATAGCTATCTATATGCTAATTACAATCATTACTGGATTGGCGAAATTCTAATCCTTAAAGCATGCAAATGACTAAGATATTTGCACTTCTCAAGTAGATCAAGGCTTTTGAGACTGAATAAGCGTCCATAGCAGACTCACGTCTGTAAACGCAAGGGTATAATTGTCTTTACAATCCATTAAGCTCTTTCCATAAATGGATCTGGCGCTCCACCATTTGGTGGTATAATTGTTTTACAAATGGCAAACGAAGTAAGGACGCCATCAGATCATAGTTAGTAGAGGGGATTATAAATCTATTACTGTGAGTGTAAACCTTTTTTTTTGACGAATTTAATAAAAGGTTTCACTTTAACATATGCATTGCATTAATAATGGCAAAACAGAAACGTCGCGAACAATTGGACATATCTAACCAATTAAGAAATACTGATCCCACAGCATCTCATATTTGTTCGCATGTTGCGTTCAAAGGGCATCAATGTACCAGTTGCTCTGAGGTTACAGTTCTAACGAAGCTAAAAGAGAGACTGGTTAGGAGAGGTCGGGTAGACAACGTGCAGAGTACAATACCAAACGAGGAAGTATGCCTTAAAATAAGATCACGTTTTAATTCAAGAACAAGTTCCAACTTCCTGTCGTTTATTAATCGGAAGATAAAATCTCGATACTTTAATCAAATAGGTTCCATCGTAAAAAAAAATTAATCAAGAGTCTTCTACGGCTCCAAGAGCACTTTTTCCCCTATAGTCTTGCCAGCTTGAAGGTGATGATTCTTCTTGTATGCTTCGTGGAAGTAAAATCCTCTTAAAAGCTCTCCGAAAGTTTGGTAAACGCCAAGCGTACAAAAATGGATTCAGCGCAGAGGACAACAAAACGAAGATGAATTGAAGATCCCTCAAAACATGGATAGTAATGCAGTCACAAGACAAACAGAGATTCATTATGTAAATCATAACACAGGATGGAGTATAGCAAAAAAGGAAGATCCCTAACATCATCATAAGTGCCTGCGTTAAATTTTTCTCCCTGGAAGCCGCTCTGAGTCTTGCACGATTCTCCTCTGATTGTGAGCTCTGTCGTATTGTTTCCAATTCCGAAACCTGCGCTCGCATGTCTCGCAAAACCCGAGCGTATGTGAAAAGAAAAATGATTAAAGTCAAAGCTACAGCAGTGTTTGCAAACACAAAGGTATACCTCAAATAGCCAACTTTGAAGTAAACAAACGGCAATGAGCAAGATACAAACCAAATGGAACCTGTGATGAAAATGGCACGTTTAGTGCCGAACCTTGCTCGATACCGTAAAGGGTAGCTTATGGCTGTATAGCGATCCGCTGTCAAAGCAGCGAGGTTCAAAACTGACGCGGTGCAGGAGATAAAGTAAGACATGTGGATCAACCAAACAAATTGACCAATATCAAGAGAAAGGCCTTCGCGAAAGTGAATCAACACAGATATCGGCTCAGTGATCACGCCCACAATCAAGTCTGATACGGCCAGATTCACAACGAAGAAAGTGAAAGGCGTCTTGAGACTTTTATGGGGATCCTTGAAGACAGCAAAGCAGACTAAAAAGTTGCCTGGAATTGTCATTAGGGCAAGGAGCAGAGACAAACTTGCCGTTATGAAGGAAAGAGGTACTGGCGCTCGTACGCTGGCACATGAATTTTCAGCACCAGCCATCCTTCGGTAACTCCACTTTGGTCCTTGCTGAATTATTGTCTTCCTTCCGATTCCAAAGAAAGAGACCAGATGCTTCAACCAAAAAGTAATTATCAGCACGTCAGTAGAAAACAAGAAGCTCGTCGATGTGGTTTTTCTCAAATTGTTAGGCCTAGCAGGGCTTCGACGTCACATCTGCAGCTGCTTAAGTACGGACCCGACGTTTTCAATATGACACTTTTCTAAAGGTTCGAACTTCAAAACCATGTGGTTTCAAGACCTGTGAATCTCATTGAAAATTCGCTGGGAATCCGTGATCGCGTGCGTTATATAGCACGACGTTTTCACCTGCTACCAGATTGAAACCCGCGTTAACACTAGTCCTGTCATTTTCCTTTTATGGCCACGCAAACAAATCGCTGACAAGGTTGTTTGATATTTTACTTTGACGGAAATAACGTGTGTTATTGAGCCAAAGCAATTGTTTTGGACTAAGCCCTACATCAACCAAAATAATCATGAACGCCTTTGGCGATCAAATGAAACAAAGTAATTTCAGGACATATTTTCTCCATATGAGCCGTCATAGAAGTTACTTTTTATGGTTGACTGGCAATATTGACAAAAAGCAAAAAAAAAGCGGAGGTTGGTTTTATCCCTAAAACAGGGCATTCATATTCTGTGGCTTTTTAATTTCACACATGACCTCAAATTTGCACTCTTAATTTGAAGTGCGGTAATACACTTCAACTTAATGACATAAATTGACTACAAACGCAGCCTTGGGAAACTTGAAGGTAATGGTACCAGTTTTGAAATATATGTAGTGTAAAAGCAAAGACGAAGGAAAAATGAAAGCTAATCAAAACAGAGTAACCTGTGTTGAACATGCAAAAAAGAAGTCAAAACTGAAATTGTAAGCCACTTCTACAAAGCAGAAAAGCTCTTGTTCTACTTCTTAAAAAGAAGGATTTTTCGGTTGAAAACGTTAAAAATGAACTGATTAAAAAACGGAAATGAAATCATTCTTTCGTATTAAAGAAACGCGTATAATTTAAATTCGATTAGCCCGGGAAAGCTTTCATTGGTTTGACAAACGACTTTTGGGTCTGAATCCTGAATAAAATTTACACATGCACGTGTCCAAAAACATACAAAACTTCCTCCTTAAAATAACATAGCACGATGGCGAAAAATATAAAAGACAAACAAAAATGACAAACATAAATGTAACTTGTACGGAGTGAAATGGGCAAAAGTGCGTGCTTCTTTGGGGCACCAAACTATGAACTGTCGCATTCAACTCGAAAGTAAAAATTTCACGGTCCCCATATCCATCAGGATGGAAACCTTCAATGTTTTCGTTCATATCCAATTTTGCCTGAGGCTCGTAACGTATTTTCGAGGTTTCATTTGTCACAAACGTGCTTAAAAGGAAGTGACGCTAACGGCGCCGGCGCTAGATCAGATAAGGAGATGCAAGCAATAACAAAAGAAAAAGTCTCCATGAGACGGGAAGACATTCTTAGCTACAGTAGGTCATCAACTTCATATTTATGAGGCCAGAAATCATCAAAGAACAGTGTATCTCGCGATAAGCCAGCAATTTGACAGTTACGAATATTCACACCTGAAGATTGCAGTAAGAAATTTTAGACCCCGTGAGTTAGTCAAGTTAGTCAACCAACCCTAACCCTAAAGACACGCGGTATTCTCCCTGGATATTAAATGAATTTTTAAAATAGTATAGAAATATTTTGCACAATGAACAGTGCGCGGTTCACAAGAAAACGTTTTGAAACTTGTTTCGTCACCCTATAGCGATAGGGCAACTGGCTTACACAAGGTGTGATAATCAACATACAGTCAGTCATCATCATCATGGTCGCCACTATCGTTATCATCACCTGTGATCGCAATCATCGTCGATACGACTATTACTGACTCACACCACAAAAAAACATTAGCTCCGCTAATCTGAAAAGAAGCTTAACTGGAATCCAACACAAGATGTCGTCCTGATTTCATCGGTAAATTTGAACCAAAAGAAAAGAAACGAAAATTAAATAAGATATGCAATGCACCATGTTGTTTCTTGCCAACACTTTCTGACAGCGCTTGAACTACAGAGAATTGCCATTGTTGAAACTTGAAAGCGGATATTATCATTGTCTTTCTCGGCTAAGCCTACATAATAAAAGGCTTAGCAGGGGGTTTAATACTCTTCAGTATGCAATCTGACTACGATAAAAAAGTATGATCAAAAAATTAAGTACGCCATAAAACCCACTCCTACGGTGGGAAAAAAAGTTGTAGTTAAACACATCATTTTTCAAATTGTTCCTTGGAACCAATCATGAATAAATCAAATTCATTTGCATGTAATCATGTCAGAGTTTTCGGATCCTTCCTCAGCGACACAAAAGACATCCTTTTCACCAAATTGCATTGCTCTAAATGATTCGGCTAAACTCCAAAATGAAGGGGTTCCACGGATGCATCAGGTACGCATGTAGTTAGTGTTTTCACGAGCATATTATATAATTGCCCATGAACAATTAATTCCAATCCGTTTCTTTTAGCAGCACTAGAACGCTAGAAAGATAAAAAGCCAAAGTTCACGCAAAGTGTGTTATCTGTTGGGTTGCCTGTAGCTTCAAGTAAAGAGTATTACGGAAGAGGCTTTGGGAAAGCAGCACAGTTGGCTATCTCTCAAAAGGAGGTTGGACATTTCCTAACAATTACACGACGCAATATCCCATCTTTATATTACAAACTTACCGCTGTAAAAAAATGAAAACAGGCAGAATTGAAGCTTTAGTTCAATAAGAAATAGCATTTCTGAGCTTAGCCCCGCTAATTTACAGTATTTAGGTCTAAAAACCACTTTGAAAACGGTTAGCTTTCAGTTGCTTTGCTGGGTACCACTATGTCCATACTCTAAAAATCCGACTTTTTCAGGAGCTTGTCTCGTTAGTCTAGTGGATATCGGAAGCTGTATTAAGAACCCATCGATCCGGCTTCGACATTCTGCTTTGCCTATCCAGAGTCTTCTCTGCATGTTTCAAAATGTTTGCTACTTTGAAGTAGATTTGAAGTTTGAAGTAGATTGTACGTCGTGCAAGTTGAATAAAAGAATGAAGGGGGTAGTTTGTAAAGAAACTGTGGTGCTGCGTCGGTGGGGAAGTAGTATACAAAAATTTGGTTTTATCAACGGAGTCGATAACGTAAATTGGCCACCGTACAGAGATCCTAAAAGCTGAATCTCTGTACGGTGGCCAATTTACATTATCAACTCCGTTGATAAAACCAAATTTTTGTAAGTCGAATAAAAGAAGCAAATGGCGACGGGGATGAAAAGCAGTTGACAACAGATTCCAAGCGGGCACAGATACTGAAAGATGACGGTAAACATCGAAATTTGGAAACAATACCCCGTTTTGAACCTTGTTGAATTATTGTCTTCCTTCCGATTCCAAAGAAAGAGAGCAGATACTTCAACCAGAAAGTACATGAATTATCAGTACGTCAGTTTAAAACAAGAAGCTCGTCGATGTGGCTTTTCCTCAAATTGTTTGTGAGTTGGAATTGACGTTTTAACTATAACAAGCAAGGAAATTGATGTGTAACCTTGTGAAGAGGGATAAATTCTAAAAGGGATTCGAGGTCACGTAACATCAGGAGCCGCTTAAATACAGAAACAAGTTCATGAATGATATCGTTTTTTAAAAATGAAGGTTTTTCACAAATTAGTAAGGTTCCAGCTTAAGAAAAAGCTTGAAGCAGTTTTTGAATCTTAATGAAAAATCGCCGGGAATCTTTGACCGTGAGAGTTAGGCACGACATTTTCACCTGCTTCCAGAGTTGAATCGAACTGTCACTTCCTGTTTGGTCACAAAAAAATCGCAGAAAAGATTGTTTAAGTCATTTTTCGGCCTACGCTCAAGATCAGCCAAAATAAAGGCGTTTTAAATCCAAAAATGACCTCAACTTAATTAACTTGAAGATTAAGCGCGACTTAATGACATAAATTAACAACAAAAAACGCAGCCTTGGGAAACATGAATGTAATGGTACCAGGTTTCAAGTATATGTAGTGTCACTAAAGATGAAGGAAAAATGATAGGTAATTGAAAACAGAGTAAACTGTGTCAAACGTGCAGAAGAATAAGGAAGTCAAATTTGAGATTATGAGACACTTCCTTCGGGCAGAAAAACATTAATTCTGGTCATGTCTCACAAAAAAAAAAAAATTTCTCACTGAAAATGGTTAAAATAGACTGACTAAAAATGCAACTTGAGTAAAATAAGTCCTCATCTTAAAGAAACACGTAAGCAAAGCAAAGATTAAAATACGATTGGAGGGCCTTAGTCAGTTTGGCAAATGACTTTTGGGTCCGAAACATGAATCAATAAAATGGCAATTTACACATACACATGCCCAAGAACCATACAAACATCCCTCTTAAAATAACATTACCTAGCACGACGTCGAAAATATAAAAAATAAACGCAACTGCTTCACTGAACTTTAAATGTAACTTGTAAGTAAGAAATGGGCAAAAGAGCGTGCTTGTTTGAGACGCCAAGCTATCGACGGTCGCAATCAACAAGACAGTAAAAATCTTGCAATATTTATTGCAAATTTCGGGTAGCGGCATCGTTTGAAGAAGCACTGAGACGAAAGAACAATATACGCCATTCATATGCAAATCATGAAGTGGCAGGGTACTTTGCAGTTTAGCTGTAAATTTCATAGGTCCTCACATCCGTTAGGATGGAAACCTTAATTGCTTTCTTGTCTGAGGCTCGTAACCTCTGCTCGGGTTTCATTGGGCACAAACGTGCTTAAAACGGCTGTGACGCTGAAGGCACCGCCGCCAGATCAAATGTGGAGGTGCAAGCAGTAAAAAAAGAACAGTCTTAATGAGACAGGAAAACAATCCTAGCTAGGTCGTCAAGTTCATAGTTATGAGGCTAGAAACTCTAAAAATAATAATAATTTTTTCCACAAAAAGCGAAAGAAATAAATGTAACAAAATTGGAACATTTCCAAGAGGAAACAAAAATATACTCATCTACGGGACTACAGTTGATAATTAGTAAAAGCTACCCAAAACTTTCAACACTAAAATGTGGCAAGTTTAAAATTACTGAAAAATTATGATTGGGAAAAGCAAAGATTTTGGGAAACTCAAACGACAACGAAACGGAGCGCAAACTTCTTCCTAGGCTTCTCTCGAGGCTTTCGTCGCTCAAATTTCTCAAATTTCGTCGCCTCTTCTCTCGTGATCTTTCCTGCTCTTTATCCCTTTGCTCGTCACTAATAGTAAAAACTCTTTTTCAAAAGTGACGAAGGTCTGTGATATAAACGCGGGCTGCACAAATGTTTCCCGCCAATACAATTCGCCCACCCGTGCCTTAAAGCTGCATTCGCGAGGCTCCTCT
>NC_090885.1:41491203-41533703 GCF_036669925.1 Montipora capricornis
TCGTGTCTTCCGCTAAATGAGTCTGGTAGGTCTGTGCTGGCAAAACGCATTGTAACTACCGGTATTCTGTTTCCTTAACAAAACGTGGGAGATTATAACAAGACCTCAAGGTATAAAGTGATTCACATCCTTCCTTTACCTCGACAACATCCGTCTTGTTCAGGGATTTGAGGCTCGCTAACGCAGCTTCCTGTTGACAAATTGAAACGTCATAACGTTCAAGTAAACTCTAAAATCTAAAAACGAGCAAGAGACAGAGAGAGTAGGGAAAGCAAAAATTGTTTTATGTCCGTTTCCCTTGACCTCCACAACTGGCGTCATAAGATCCTATCAGAGACTGTCAATATGGAGCGACAAGCGCAGCGCCAATTTTGATTTCTTATGATCAAGCGAGCCAGTTGTCTACGCGTTGTTTGCATCGAAGGTTCTTCCTCGCCCTCGCTCACAAATCACCTGCGCATGCGTAAACGAACTGACTTCCGGTTTGAAAAAAAGCCAAATTTACGGCGGTCTTTAAATTGAATTAATTTTCTTTCATATGGCCGTTTTACCGCCAAATACAGAATATAGTTAAGCATTGATTTTTCAAATCATCTTTTTTGAAAATGTGATGGATATTTCAGTATCGTTTATCTCTTAAAAGAACATTTTTTAAAATAAAAAGAAAACCATACTTGGCTGGATGCAAAGACGAATACAAATTATCAAACCACTGATTAAATACCCAAATTGTGTAGCACGTAGACAAATTTAGAGTTTCCTTTTATTGGTCACGTGACCATGGCGCGTGGCATCATGACGTTATATTTAGGGTCATTGGTTTGCAAAAGTTGGAAACTGACCAAAATAATGCCAAATTCTCTCAAATTACTTAACCATTCCATCCTCAGCAACGCACCCCAAAAACAAATCAGTGGGCCCTTAATTCAATCATTGGTCTTCCTGGGTCATTGATATGAAGTCACCATAAATCAAATAGTATTTTCCTTGGGTTAAAGGAGACACAGAGGATGTCGAAATAAGTTGATAAGGGAAGGAAACAATAAATAGCGAATAAGAATTAATGCCTTTGAATATTCTTGGTAATAGCTTTTCTTGGTTTTCAAGCTCCTACATAGGGTGCCGATATAATCGATCCAGTATCCACTATTTTCAAGTCGCGCAATTTTTCAACAAGTGCACCGGAAAGAGAAAAAGGTACACCAAGTTACGCACCAGTGCTGGAAGAGCTTCGTCTAAGTCCCTCTGCGCGTCGTCAGCTATCGCCTGTGTCTCTGCCGCCTTCTTTGCAGCTTCTTCCTCCTCTCGCTGCACAACTACTTTTGTCTCATTGGCAACAACCTAATAAACAGGTCATCAATATCTCTACTAAGGGTGGGAAGTGAAGCACTAAAATTTGGTATCAGATGGGTTGATATGGGTCCTTGTTACACGAAGCCTGGATAGATTTATCCAGGGAATGAGTCAATAAGCTGGATAGTGACTTCAGTAGAACAGCTCAGGCCACTTTGATTCCCAACGCGTGTACTGACGACGTAATGTCTCCCTACGCTAATAAATAATGATTTCTTAGACATATTTGCTTTTTGTCCTAGAGGGGCCGCACAAGTTACTAAGGGTAGCAAATCATCAGTTATTTGTCTCAAGGTAGATCAAAAGAAGGCACAGCGTTATCGAATTTCGGTATTCCAAAGCAGTTTGGGAACTCAAGTCAGGAGGAGAGGGCTCGTGCCTTTCCCGTTCTCAAGTTCGGTCGTGGGTCAAATGAACGCTTTGCTTCCGCATAAACCCCAAATCGGAAAATATGTTTGTCATGAGTAAAACCATGAGCAATTGAGATATCGATTCGTGCAATCTGTCAAAAAAAAACAATATATGCTGGCCTTTCCCTGAAAGACAAATCTTTGTTTATTTAAACGATTCCTTGTAATAAGTTTCTTCATAGACACTGACCTTCCGGAAGGAGACAGAGATCTATCAAACCAAATCCATCTGCTTGAATTGTATATTGGTTTTTGTGAATAGGAAAGAACCGGTTCCAGGAGAAAAACCTCTCGGAGCGAAGTACAGATCCAAAAAACTCAACTCAGTCATTGCGCAAACTCTAACAGAAAATGGGAAGGCACGCGCTCGTACCACTCCGCCCAACTTCGGTGACTCACTTTTTCAAACGTAATATCACTAACTGCATAGTGGGAATGAACTAAGCCAACATAACGAATAAGATAGACAAAGAAGATGCGTCCTTACCGAGTCTACTTTAATTTTCTCCATAGTCTCTACAGTTTCTTCTGCTGCCTGGGCTAACAAAGGCTGCATGGTCTCAAGTTCTTCCTGCAACTTTTCCACTTCATCTGCTGTGCTCAGCAACTGTGGAATAGAGGCACAGAGAGCGTACAGAGTTAGTTTGATAAGCAACTGGTCTGAAAGGATTGCCTTTCTGGTAATTTTTCTGCTTGTACAGAAAGAATAACGCGGCGAATAATCTACAATTGTAACTTGCGGGATTAAGAAAGTTCGATCGGCCTTTAATCAGACTTGCCTCTGTTTCCCCGTTTCAAAACACCTTTGAAACAATAAAAAAGCATCATTGTTCATCTTATTACAGCAAACGTTTTCTTTTGAATCCACAGAAAATAACTGGGTATAACGACTAAAATACTGAAAAGGAATAACTTATTAGAAGGCTTTTACCTTGTCTAAGCCCAATTTTGTCCTGTTTCTGGCCGTTGAAAGCTCTGACTTCTTTAAACCAACCAACTTTCGAAAAGTGCCCAGTAGCTCTAAGTAGCTATAGAGAAAACATTAAGCTGAGAGTAAATGTTGGGTTAAACTTGCGGCACAAGCTTTGGGAATTTATCCCAGAAATCAATAGGAATGTAAAGTATTTGGTGTTTGTCTTCTTTTGAACGGATTCATTCTTATTCTGCATGTACAAACTGAAAAATAATTTTTTGTAATCAGCTCCCGGCGCGGTCGCAGAATTAATACAGAGAATGAAGAGAATACGGTATAATGAATATGATAAATGAAGAGATAATAATGATAGAGAATACGGTTTGCTTGGAATATATTGCTTTAGCGTTCGGTTGGAACGATCGCGGGGCGTGGCCAGAAGGTAACTACGTTATATTTACATTGTCTTTGTTGCAACATCTAGAGGACATAATCGCAAGCTCCAAGAAGACATAATCCCAAGTTCCAGAAGACATAAACGCAAGTTGCAGTTCCAGTTCTACGTGTGCTTGTGTCTGACTACCTGTGCAAAAACTACTGAGTGCTCTAAAAGCCTTGGTTTTTGAAAACCTCGGATTATTCCAAATGACCCCATCTTGTTAAACTGGAATAAGGACAATGAAAATAGTTCAAATAAAACCGACCCTGCTTGCATCGCTTCTGCGGAAAAAATGTACCCCTCTCGCAAGCCCAATGGCGTGGAAAGTATATATTACAAGTTTTTTTCTTGTACCTGGTGGGAGTGACATAGTTGTGACGAGACAACTCAGCCAGGTATTGCTTGGATTTCTGTGCAACAGACTGATGAATCTCGCCACAAATACTAACCTGAGAAAAATATAAAAAAGAATTATGCCACTACATATATGTACATATGTATGTATATCCTTTAATTAAGTGAGGACGGCTTGTCTCAGACTCTATTCAATCATACAAAATCCTAAAAACGAAGAACAAGGAAAAAATATTATCTTGTCGTAGGCTCTACAGCCGCTCCAGCAACCCCAGGGGTGCTAGCTCCGTCGAAACTCTTAGGTCTTATAAAGGTATTCAAAACAGAAAGATCCGTTCCAGGTAATAGTATATACTGTGGGGAAACGAATGGCTCGAAGCGCTACCAAGAGAGTACATGACACGCAATAAAATTGTCAAAAAAGTAAACTGTTCCTTTTATGTCATAAATGGCTCGTATACGGGATCCAACTGTATTTGGCTAGGATCGTTGGTAGCCTCAAAATTAATCGGTAGAGCTATATTCTTTTAATAGGTCGTCTTTTCTTTACGTGCTTTTAATCTATCGCTGCAACATATACCAGTCCTTCCATAGCAGACGAGTCTTCCAGTTCAGGGATTTCTCCAAGAAAAGTGGATGCTACAGAACGAAGGGCTTCTTCAGGCCAAGCGGAGAACCAATCAATGGTACAACAATTCACCAGAGATGGAAACTGGCGGAGACGCGCCCGAAATATCTCACCAATTGGACTGTAAAGAGAATTAATCCATACATTAGAGTTTTAGGAAAGGATGAAGTAACTAGCCAGACAAAGGAGGTACAGCTTTTTCGAGACAAAATATCGAAGGGCGATACGCATCCACTAACAATGAGCCAAGAAAACATTCTGCAAAACAGTTGAAATCTCTAAAATAGGCCATTTCCGAGTTCATGTCTGCCTTCTCTTCAAAGTTGTTGTGATGGTAATTAGTTCTACCTTACATATGAAAGAAAACTAATTTTCATAACAAAAACGTCGCACTTAGACTCGCCTTGAAGAGGTGGCAGACATGAATTCGGAAATGGCCTATTAAGGGTTCGTTCAAAGGCAAGGGATTAACATCACAGGCTTCAGGAGGGTACAAATCTGGTCAGGTAGATTTGGTTAAAAATAATATCAGCAGTAAAGCCTTGTTCAGTGAAGATACCTTGAACAAACCGATTTTGATAGCCGCGAAACCAGAATAACTTAATGCATGTTTTGAGCAAAAACAAATTAACGAAACACGTACCTCATACAAACAACAGAGTGGGTATTGGCTCTAACGCGTTTAGTAAAAGCTGAATATAAGTTAGCCTTGGTTGGTTGTAGTCCCTGATCAAGAACAACGGGCTTCATAGCTGTGAAGATGGTGTCCAATTCATCTTGAGCGAAGATATTTGGAACATCACCAGCATTCAGAATGTTATTGAGATCTTCCAAGAAACTCTCACTCTTAATCTGTGATTTGAAAAAATAATAATAATAAATAACGCATAGCATCGAAAAAACTGAGAAGATTCTTGGGAACTTGATCTTGAATTCTTGAGACGTCATGTCAGTGTAAAGTAAGAATTTGTTCATGTTTTTACCCAAAACACAATACCCCGCTCAGTTTACAGTATAGGGAAGGTTTGTTCTTGTGAGGGGGTTGGCGTAGAGAAGAGAGTACCCGCTCTCAACTAATGTTTCGAGGGTTCGATCTGGGACACTGATTCATATGTGGGTATAAATTGTTGGTTATTCGTGCTGTCTGTGATAGATTATTTCTCCATTGAGGTACTCCGGTAATTCTGATTTGATTTACCGTCTCCCCAACTAGTAGAGCACTAGTACGCGGCTATATATGAGTACAATATTAATATCATCATTATTATTTATTAATTATTACTTAATTACCATTATTAGCTTACTAAAAAAGGAACAAAACTGACTTTCATATCATGGCGCCCTTCTTTGTTTTGCCATCCAAAGAGCCGGCCATTGTAAACACATTCCAGATGTGGCGTTCCATAACTTTCGCAAACATTTGTCGCCTTGTTTCCCTGCGTAAACCCGTCTCAAAATTACCTGTGTATCGCTGAAAAGGAACACCATGGACTTGTTCTCCACTCCTGATTTCAGCAGTACTTTCTTTAGATCTTCTCGCCATTCTGGTACACCATAGTTCTTGGCCAGCTCAATTTGGAAGCATTCATACTCCGCCCTGAAACAAGAGTAGTCATCATTCATGAGATCTATTATTATTTGCACGGACTGGACCCGTGAACGGGCAAAACGGACGTAATCCTGTGGGATGAAATAGCCTACCCGGGTAGGCAAAATGAACTTGGGCACCACCAAAAGGTCAAGAAGCTAATTTTGCTCTTGACTGTGCCTGAAGCAATTTCTACGCTTCTCCCGGGCACAAACTTCCTCGGATTGTGAAACACAACTCTAAATACGCACCCTATGATATAAACCAATCGTTGAGTGATTTGACAAAACAACAAACTCACATGTGTGCTGCCAGTCTTGTAAGACTCTGGCGTCCACTCCCACCCACGCCTAGCAACAGAGCGTTACCGAGCGGTTGACGAATTACACGACTGATACGTGACACGTGGCGTACGGCATCGCCAAACAGAACAAGCTTCATCTGTGCTGTGTTGATCTGATTGTAATCATCAAGATACTCTTCCAGGATCTTCACCATCTGTCAAATGAAGCGCGCATATATTAACTGTGAATGAATGCTTTAATTCTCTACTTGAACAAATCCCATAATACACCTCGTTTACCCCCCAAAAATTTTCATTGGCAAGTCCCAGGAGAAATTGCAAAACAACGAGAGGTGGGTATTATGGGATTTGTGCAAGTAGAGAATCGCCGGTTTTGGGTCTCACAATGCCTTACAAACATTGGTTACTCTATTGTATCCGGTACACATACATACATACATACATAATTGACCGATCCCCATTGGGGTTTTTCAGGGCCAATGAAACACACCGAAACGACAGAACAGAACAACAACTGCTAAGAATCCCAACTGGCCGGAGGCAAACCAGTTGGCTATTTACAAGTGCAGCTGAGACGTTGAAGCAGGGACTAACAAGAAATTCAACAAGTGGTCAGAGCGGGTCTTGAACCCGGGATCTCCGGATCTCAAGGCAAGCGCCCTAACCACTGGGCCACACTGCCTCCTCCTCATCGGTAAACGATGGGGTAATGTTTATTCAAATGTTGGCCGTGTAGCAATTTCAAGTGCTGTATATTCCCATGTAATCCATCGAAGAGTTCGTCCTCGTAATGGAAATGGGCCCACGCAAGGACAGTGAAACACTCTGACCAAGGTAGGAATTTAATCCAAAACCTCCGGGTTAGATCACCGTTGCTCTACTGACTGGGCTACAAGGTCAGACGAATGCAATCAGTGGATATTCACAGCAATGAACATGAGCAAGTAACAAGAATACACGTCCTGTTGGCGCATCGAAAATGGCGAGAAAACAGCGTATAAACCGGTTGACAGCCGCTGACTGACAAATTAAAGATTACAACAAGGGTAGACTTTGCGAATTCTTACGACTTCTAGCTCAGGAGTCACATGTTATGTTAAAGTCTTTCCACACCTTGTTAAAGTCAGCTACTTCACCATACACCTTATTCTCAGCGCTTGGCACCATAAAGTCGCCGTAAATCATAGTGGAGTCTTTCACTACATCAGCCATGGAAGTCTCAAATCCAGACGCCATCTTGTCCCTGATCAAATCCGCGAACCATTTTCTGTCCTCGTCATTGACCAGCCGATCCTGGAAAACTCGGCAATTTTCATGATACCACAAACGTAAGACATCATTCTTGTCACCGAGTTTCTGTGACTCAGCCATGAGAATTCCTTGGAAAACTTTGGACAAGTCACGCAGATTGAATGTGTAGTGACTTTTAGCTGGTGTTGGAAGCAGCTGAAACGAAACATAAGACACCACGTAAGATTGGTTTAAAAACAGCCACTTCAACAAAACTCTACCTTCCAAGTGACAACAGAAATAGAACAAATACTACCGAATTATCTTTGATCGAAAAGATTCAGTTGCCCTGGCGTAAACTTAGTTGTTAACGTCCCGATAGGAAACCCCAAACAGTAAAATTGATTTTACTGTGCTTAAGCTGCTTGTAACTAAGGAAGGGCTTCCCTCGATCAAAGTTCTATAAAATTTCATGGAGTGGAGGATCATATGAGAAACCTGAGGGAGAATCCAAAGTAAACGGCAGTAGACATTTTCTAACTCTGACTGAAACCCTTTCTTTAATTCTGACTGGTATTTGAAAACAATAACACGTTGCAGGTGGGTTTTCAAAGAGAAAAACCCAGTCTCAGGCTCTTAGAATAGAATAACACTCCTGCAGCGCACAATGCGGTTAGTTCCAGTTTCAAAGTGTAAACGGCGTTTCGCTCCGGTTACCTGAGTTATAACAGTGTTGTAGACAGCAATAGTATTCTGAACCATACTGTCACATAGTGTTTCTTTATCATCACCAACGTAAGAAGCTTAAAAAAGAAAACCAAAAGGAAAATGCGTCACACGGGTGATGTGTATCTTTCGCTACAGAATTTTGAAATATTACAAGTTTTATTTTAACTATAACAAACACGACTATTGATAAATACGAAGAACCTGTACAAAAATTATAAACTTTTTTCTGCTCAGATACCATGCAAGCAAGATGCCAACCATGTGTGTGTAGAGGAATAACTGACTGATCTAGCAAAGTCCTCGTCTGTCTGAAATGTTAGCTAATTCTATGAGTACCAATAGAGATATTGCGACCTACACCTGCATTATTAGCGGTATTCTTCCTTTAAAACTATTCTAACCTGCTAAAGACTTGTTTCTTTCTGTAAAAGAAAGTCAATGATTATTAGTAAAAAGCTGCCTGACTCTCAATAAACAAGAACTATCTAAGTTGAGAAAACCTGACAAATTATACTATGAGGGGCTATTCTTGCTTGACGAAAAAAATGTTGACTTTATGAGTTCTGCGACTGTTCACCTGGTACACGTGGATGGCAAGAAGTGTCTAAGCAGAGGTTTTAAAGAAAGAAGGTGATGAAATTGCCATGAAAGACCCAACTGTTAAGTCACTGATTTCAAATGGACGAACTGAACTCAACACAGAAATCTCTTCTGGAATCACCTAAAATATATTTGAAAGTGGTTGCATTACCGAATGAGAGAGAGAGGGGGAGAGATAGTTTTGACGTAATATAAAATGCCATACCTATCCACGACCGTAGAATAGTAGCAAAAATGCGGTGTTTACTCTCATCCTCCAACTCAGTAAATGAAAGGTGGTTAAAATGTCTTAGGAACCGGGGGGTGACGGGGTTTCTACCACCCCCTGGGGGGCCCATTGCCGAAACAAAGTTGATATCTACCAGCTCACGGAAGGTTCCTTGCATGTGAAAAAAAAAAAAGAAAGGAAGTCAGTAAAATGGGTAACTAAGACTATGACAGAGCAAACCAAACACACCAGTTGTCCATTTGAAGATGAAGTGAGTCCATTTCATATGGGCCACTTTTGAAAATACCATGATACATGTACACTTTGTTTGTCCCTACAAATTTTGCCTAGGCATTGTTTTTGTTTTCTCTTGGGACCATTGTAAGTCCCAAGAGTAAGTGGAAACAATGCTTATGCAAACATTGAAGGGACAAAGAGTATTATGGTATTTTCGAAAGTGGCCTATCGGTGCGTGATTGGTGTTTGAAATGAATTCATCATGTAAGAGAGTACAAGGAACCTGCTGAAACTTGAAAATGTTGTTTTTAGTGGACGGGCAAACCTTACCGGTGCCCCTAACAGGACCACAGGGCGTAGTTTCGATCTTTGCACGAATATAAAACAAGGAAGATTCTGATTCCACTTTTGGTATGAACGGGATAACATTTTTTTGTTTGTTCTGCCAAGAATATTTCCGAAAGAACGCATCCACCGCCGACCTTTACAGAGGAAGTTATCGTCAAGTAAATCAAATCAACACTGATCGAAATGACTGGGGACTGTATGCTTGTATAACATACCAATAGCTTTTCTGTCGTACCATCCCTTGTGGTCACAATACTGACGTAGGATTTCTATCGGCGGCTGAGCACCGTACACTTCCAAAGCAGGCATGTTGAGGTCATCAACAAAGAATACAAAGTATTTTCCCAACGGAGGCCCAAACACACCTTTCCGTCTAAAGAAAACAAAACAAAGCAAAACAACAACTGATACAACAACGAAACTATTATTTATCTTTACGTAGAGTGCGATTGTTGAAAGTGGACATGAAAGACACGAGTTGAAATGTCACGCGATCGCGAGGTCATACAAAATTTGAAGAGATACAGGAAACGGTGGAACTCGTTCACAAGTGCGACAAACGTCTATTGAATTGCTAAACTAAGGCTGCTGTTAGGTTATTAATTTCAGCGATTAAAGTAGCCAACTGAATTTGCTTGTAAAGAATGGACCAAGATAAAAAAGCAGCTTCGTCATAATCAACGAGATTTTGCAGTATAGCTCTTTTTTGTTGTTGTTGTTTTTGCTTATGATCTTGATGATCTTGATTCGAGAATTACTTCTACAATGATCACAAATGAGATCCTTGTTAAAATATTCACTGCCTAAAATATGGTGATGATGATGACGATGAGCACATAAATTAATACGTAGTTCAGATATGATATGACAGATAAGTAGGTGGATACGTAAGTAGACATTTATGTCACTGTTACCTTTTATCGAGCTTGCTATCAATAATATCTTGCGTTTGATTCGCCGAGGTTCGGGCAGAGAAATTCAGGAAATGAGAAAGGAACTCTTTCGGCATGAAGTTAAGCAGCTTGTTTGCCACACAAAGTGTTTTTCCTGATCCTGTCGGGCCGACACACAGTACCTGGAGAAGAAAGGTAAGAATTGTCCCTTATTTGAAAATAGAGGCTGAGCAGAATGGAAGGTACTCTATTTCCACAGACAGGTTCTCCGATAAATTGTCCCTGTCAAAGTATTCGTTCAACAAAAGATTTCCGTGAGTGCGGCATACCTTCTTGTTGTTGGTAAGAAGCATTTCCAACACAAAGGATCCTCTGACCAAGTCCAGTGTGGGTATAATGATATCAGAATAGTTCATTTCTGGTGGAATAGATGGCATAGCAACACCTGTCATCCAGCTAACCCATTTCACCTGCAACATTTCAAACACTAGTTAGCCATCTAAATTCTCAGTAAACACGTATAACACACAGTAAACACGTCATCCAGCTAACCCATTTCACCTGCAACATTTCAAACACTAGTTAGCCATCTAAATTCTCAGTAAACACGTATATCGCGAAAGGTCGGTCAAATAAAAGACAACTCAAACCAATTACAATAAGTGTAACTTACCCCTTCCCCGAAAAGTTATTCAAGCCCACCTTACCTCTCCCTCTCCAAGAGAGAGTTATTTTCCCTTACCTCCCCTGCTTTTTGTTCCTCATCGTCATCATCCTGCTTACGACTAACTCCTCCATCGTCAAGTGAATAATCATACACAAGACCATGATTAGGAAACTTCATTTTGATCTACAATACAAATGATCAAAATTAATGTCCAAGTTCCCTGCCCCGTTTTAGTTTACGAAGTAAGATCGAGAGGCCGAAAATCAACAGCAAGATCGTACAAGGCGTCCACGTTGCAAGCTACTTTTCTAACAAAACGTATAGAATATTTCCTCACGTTCAACGCCCAATTCTTAATGCAAAGCGAAAGATTTTGTCTGCATAATAACAGATTGATCGCGATTTCTTTGTTTAATGGCCACCACAACGCCGTGTTAAAATGCTCGTCTAATATAAATGTAAAAGCCAAACCTCCAAAAACTTTGAACTGAATGTTGTAACCAATTATCAAAACATTTAGCTAGCAGAACATAAATGAATAATTCATTAAAAGACAAGGGATAAAATTAACACCGAAGAGAGGTATTGAGTGAACGATCGAATGAATGACAATTAAAAGAGCCAGCAAAATAACAAAAGGATAAAGAAGACGCAGGAAAACGATTGACGTCCACTATAAGTGATTCTAAGGCCTCACTTGCAGGCCAATGGATTTTTCTTTTTCTCAATAACATGATCAGAAATAATCATACAAGTACTGGTGAACCAATAAACCCTTGAATGTGTCATTCTTTTTTATTTTACATTTACTACACTAAGAGGGTAAGTGCAGATGTTTCTCTTTACTTCAGGACAGGAGTTTGGGGGACACATTAGGTAGGTTAAGCAAAGACGACGGCTACGGCTACGGCAACGACAAAAAGCAAGGATATTATTGGTTAAAAAAGGAAAAATACTCGTGCTGCACGTGCAACACGAATTTCCGTGCATTTCTCTGCCGTACTCCACAAAACAACAACGTGAAATCACCAAATTTTAGGTTTTCACGACAACGTGAGTATATAACAATGAAACAGTCATTTTCTGTTTTGACTTTAAAACCGTTCGTACCCATTCATTTACAGGATAGTTCGCCTGTATTATACAAGGTGAACAAGACGGAATAATCGCGAAATATTTGCGATCGCGCTAAGTTATATTTTGGACTGCAGTTTTTGTTGCCGTAGGCGTCGTCATTGCTTAAACTCCCTATTGTCTGTATTCCCCGACGCGAGTGATGTTGAAGATCGTGCATCTCATTAAGAGCATTTCTGGTCTGATTTTAGCTCATTTCTTGCCTGTTGTCGACAATATCGAGCAACCTTCCAAAAGAGAGAAACACACTGAAACAAGACAACTTCAATGGTTTTGCGACAAAATATCGCAAATATGATAACTAAGACGTCGTTTTTTGAGTGCCTACTTTGAGTTGCCGTACAATGTTCTTTTCACATAAATTTACAATTAAATTTGACGTGGAAAAATGCGGACCGCAGCTTAGAAGTACAGGCCTCAGGTTGCGAAGGGAACGGCGTGCATCAAACTCAACTTCGCTTAGATGTATTTGGTGTGTCTAGGCGAAATTAATCTGCCACTTCTCTTAATCGTCACCTTCTCGTCGTCCATCTTTTTTCTCAAAAATTCGCTGAACTTCTTCCTTCCGTCTCCATCACAAGTTCCTCCAACTGACCAAATAAGAGCGAAGATAAACCATGGTTCAATCAAAGTTTCTACTAAGGCTATGTTCTCAGCAGGAATGGTCGCGCCCTATAAGGTAAAAAAAGGGAGCAAATTAAGGCATAGGTCTAACGCCCCACGTCACATGAAGTTTTTTCGACCCGTATGAAGAAAGCGGATGTTATTGACTTACAGCGGTTATCAGTCACACACGACCCTCAACGACATTTTTTTCATATTTCGAAAGTAAAACTTAGGTGGACGTCTATCAAATGTTTCCATGACGAATTCAACTGCTGCCAAGAGAACAGGACTATTGTCATGGAAACATTTGATTGACTTCCACCTAAATTTTACTTTCGAAATATAAAAAAAATGAAGCAGAGGGGCGGGTGTGACTGATAACCGCTGTAAAATGATACCGGGACGACTGTCATTCCAGTGCGAGTTCACTCTGATTCATTCTTATCGCTCTGTATTCATTTACATAATGCCGGTAAAAGTTTTCAAACCGTCATGAGAATGTCGATGTTTCAGTTTCAGTTTTATTTAGTACTTAATTTAGCAGAGGTTAACTATCAATAGAGTTATTTCAGTAGAGTTATGACTCAGAGTTAGAGTTAACGACTTCCAAAATCCTGAATTCAAGATTTTGGAAGACCTAAATCTTGAATTCCAAAATCTTGAATTCAGGATTTTGGCCGTCCAAAATCTTGAATACAGGATTTTGGAAACTTAACTCTAACTCTACGACATAACTCTATGAAAATAACTCTAAGAATAGCTGTCCCCAATTTAGCAATGCTAATCCTAGCACTAGCCTAGCGGTATATTAATGAACAGGTCATAATCGATCAGGTACAACTACCAAAGTAAACACCTACATTGCTGGGAGACTTGGCACCGGTTTCAAGTAAATGAATCAAGGTTTCACAAGTAAAGAACCCTCAGGGACAAGTCTCAGGCCTACATCGCTGAGTGCCCAAAACTTTCCTTTATCACTTTTACGGTGTTTGAATTCTTGAAGTGAAGACCAAAAGCACACCGGGGGCCAACTGGAAGAGTCCTCCTTGAGCAATTGTCTCAAATAAAATGGGTTGTAGCAAAGTGACTATACTACGAAAGATAGAGACCATGCCCGAGTTGCTCGAAGCATGGTTAGCGCTAACCAGCGTTAAATACCATGGAAACCTATAGGCTTTGATACATCTTAACCAACGGATAGCGCTAAGCAGGCTTCGAGCAACTGGCCCCATATTGGTAAAATAACCACTTTTGAAACCTCATTCATGTTTAGACCCAGTTTGACAAGTCCATTGACATATAAGAAAAACATTTGTATTTATAGACGTGAAAATATGTAGGATTGTCGAGCGACGCACCTCTTTTGGAACAAAAGGAGCAAAGAAGCAATCAAGGATACGCATCAAACTGCAAGTCAGGTTGCTGTTCACAGTCGGAACAAACTCCTTGGTATTTTTTCTTAAGAACTTGAGAGAATCCTAAAAAAGTTAAAAAAGTAATTTTAAAAGATTGAACAAATCAATCTTCTTGGTTAGGGGAAACAAAATAGTCTTTTTGTGAACAACAAAGGTCAAAATTATGCAACAACAAAGAGCGCAATTGTGCCTATCCATAGAGCTCATACAATGGATGCCAATAGTAAGGGGCACAGAACAGAAGCACCAAGACTGGTCACCTTACGTTTATCCCAAGATGCGTAGGTGCTTGGAGATAGCTGATATTATAATTTTCAAGGAACGGACGGCAACCGGGAGAAAAGCGATTACCCTCTTAAGCTGCCTTGACAAAGCCACATTTGTGTAACTGTCTTTGCCCCTTTCTAGATGATTTGCTCAAACATACGGGCGAAACCAGTGTCCAGGAATACGAAACGCCTACTTCCGATTGCCGTCCATGCCCCCAAGACGCCTTTACTTAAGATGCTATTAGCTACCGCAAGCTCCTCAATATCGGAGAGGCAGTGCAGCCCAGTGGTTAGGGCACTTGCCTTGAGATCCGGAGATCCCGGGTTCAAGACACGTACCGACCACTCGTTTGTTCCAGGTAGTCCCTGGTTCAATTTCCTGGCTGAACTTGTAAATGGCCAACTGGTTTGCCTCCGGCCAGTTGGGATTCTTAAAGTTGTTCTGTTAAATGCTCGGAGATATTAGCTACTATAGCTACTCTACAAATCCGAGGGTAAATAATGATACTTACTACTTAAACAAAGATATACGATGAGACATAACATGGCGTGCTAAAGAAAGGAGAGGGTAGGTAAAGGGAAAACGTGGCTGTTGACGCAATGAATCTTCTTGAGGTTATCGATCCGTTTTCTATTGTCCATTCGTTTGCTCGATTGCTTGCTTACTCGTAGCAACTATTTTACTCCACCAATCGCATGTCACCATCAGGGTCGTACGATTATTACCTCTAAGAACCTATCAAAGAGTGAGTGTAGCTTGTCCTTGTGATCAAATATGGCGTCAGGAAGGGTCTTCAGATAACAGTTAACAAACGGTTGAAGGCCTAAAATACTTGGTTCCAGGTACACCATACCACAACGGCTGACAGTGGCCGGGGAAGCAACAGCAAGGTCTTGAACCTCAAACATCATCGTCATTGCCTAGTACGAGAGCAGACAGAATAATGATTATGTTTGCACGAAATTGTGCCTTCCAAGGATTCGATTTATTTATAGCAGTTAACTCTCATTTTTTTAGCAAAACCTGTTTAATTGGTCACTTTTTACAAAAAAGCTGTGCTGAAAAGGGACTGCTTCCTTTGTGATTTGTCAATTTCGATTTACATTTAGAATTTCAATTACTTGATCACGTACATCCTTTAAAGTGCTACTTAATCGCTTTTTTGTCAACGTGTAGAACGTATAAAACCAATGCAATTAAGAATCAAAGAAAAAGATACAGACATGCAATGTTTAATGATACAAAAACAGAACAACGAAATCTCAAGGCCCTATTTTTTAGCAGTCAGTATGAAGGAGTGCCTACTGATTTGTCCATCTGGCTACACACAAAAACTGTAACCCGTGGCTTTTTTCTTTTGTCATATTAAAAAAACTCGATAAAACTGGCTCTGGCAAATTCTCCTAATCACAGGCCTACCTCGCTGAGTTTAATAATTTCTCCGCTGGTCAGACAAAGCTTCTTGTTGTCATCCAACACAGTGTTCATATTCTCAATCCACACAGCATCCACCGGTCCATCAAACACGTACCATTTCTTGTCACTGGTTGTGCTGGAACTTCCAACACGGATCATAGACGACAGTATGCCGTCCGTCCTTAATACATGAAATCAAAAAGTATCAATTAGGCCCCCTTCAAAACGTCCCTGTTTTCATCTTGCACAAAACGGTTGTTTTAGAATAGTTTTTCATTGTGCACATTACATCGCAAAAAAACGATCGTTGTGGTATTTAGGCATCACAACAATTACTACCTCCACTGATTTTGCAACCATCATTTTCGAATATTCCATAGTCCAAACTTGTAGGCACCGGATTTTAAGCATGCTTGGCAAAACAGAACACCAAAAAAGGTTTCCATGTATCGCTCTGGGTCCGGTTATTCAACAGCCGATTAACGCTAATCCCAGCTCAAGAATTAACCAAGGAGTTTATTTCTCTACTCCCAAATGCTGTTCAACGCTGATATTCGGCAAAACTTTATATTACAAGAAGTCAACCTTGAAAAACAGAAATAAGCAAAAGAAACTTTCACCAAAGAGTTGAAAACATGAAACAAAAGTTTACGCTAACCCTGGATTAAGTTAATCGGCTTTCGAACAACCAGGCCCAGGTGCTTACTTGACCAGTCATGTTTGACACCGAACCCGAGGGTAATTATTTGGTTAAACGGCCGACCGATTTCATACTTTCTACAAGAGCTATCTGCTATCTACTATCTGCACTGGACAATTCTCGTCGTTGTTAGCCTAAGAAATATGCATGCAAACAAATTCCGTGTTGGCGAGTTCACTTTTCGTTTGTTTTATCTCAAGCGTAAACAAAGAAGACTAACTTCGTATTTCTCAGACGGGTAATGGAGAGATTATCATTGCATTGTGAAACGATAAGCAGCCAACGGGAGGCTACTGTTTTCATAAAAGCATGAAAATTCACTTTCTGTTCTCGCCAGTCTTCTTCTCTTGAGGAGTTACTTGACATCCGTAGCTAACAGACAGGAAAACCACTGAAATCGAACATGTTTTTTTCCAATTTTGGCAAAATTTTCAGCCTAAAAGTTTGTGAAGCTTTCGAATTTTTAACTATAAAAACCAGCGATAAAATAGAACGACGTTTCGACCGATCTACGGTCACTCTCAAGATCAAGTTCGGGGATAAGAATTTAGCATTACAATTTTGAGACAATAGGATAAGAGGTAAAAGGTAAGATATTTGCATACAGACGAAAAAAATAAAGAAAAATGAAAATTCGAATAAAAGCACGGAGTATGAGCTAATAAATGAAAGGTATTCAGGTAGTTAACAAAACAACCCCGAAATCAAACTTGAGAATGATCGTTGATCGGTCGAAACGTCGGTCTACTTTATCGCTAGTTTTTAGAGTAAATGCCTCTCAAAGACGTTATTTATCGAATTTTTTGCAATCGTTAGAATAAGGAGTCTTTCGCCTGATCATATTGATGACAACAAGTCAAAACGATGGCATACTGCTACTGGCAGTGCCGTTGGAAGCGAGTCACTGACGAAGTCAGTATCCTACAAACTAGGTGAGTGAAACGAGGATACGTTTAAACCGAAACACTCCAATGGAGGTTATTCAGGTGTCACTCGACCGTGCGCGAAGCATCAGGAGTAACTTGTTATAGAAATTTTGGGTGAAATTGGTGTTGGTGGGTACCGAACCAAAGCTGTTACGAATATCTCCAGATCTGCCACGAGGGCGATACGATGGAGGTACTCGCAACAGCACCCTACGCTTCCAGCACTACTTACGTATGCGCTTCACATATATAGAGCTTCGTCGCGTGTTTCTTACGATTATGGGAGCATTGATTTTGACTTTTAAATAAAAGGGGCAATTTTGAAAGTTTTACATGCGAGAAAATATCCCTTCCAACCCCCTTTTTTCAAAGTTGAGCTTGCTGACGATGTGTTCGCCATATAATCAAGCTAGGATTTAAAAATATTGTCTGCGCATGCGTAGTAAAAAATCAAGTTTTTTTCCCTTCGATTCGGTTTTCTTAAAGTCCATTTAAAGGTGGAATTTCCTTGATCAATGAAACTCGTTGGGAAAAAAAGAAGAATATCATTAGCGTAAGGCATGATAGACGAGAGTCTATTACAGTGAACAGCGTAGGGCGGAAACTTCAGAGAGCGCACGCAGTAGCACAATCCTGCTTTATGAATTTATTACTATTATTATTCATAATAAAATAGCACGAATTCAAAATTAAACACACATTTCCGACTGCGTTGTCGATTTAGCGATTTTATACTTGAGGAAAATCGGTATGGTGTTAACAGATTTGGTTTTGGGTCTTCGCGCGCGGGTTTGATCGGATGGCCCCTCTCAGGCCTCATACGGGATTTATGGCCCCTGACATGTATGAATTATCGACATTGTGACTCACCATTCGTGTGTTAGCAAGTCAAACTCCCCATACAACTGACCCATGGTAATGGATTTGGGATTCAATACAAACGTATGAACCTCTTCATACGGTGATCCTGACGGCGAGTCCTTCCCTTTCAGCGAAGTCAGAGCTTTTTTCAAAACCTCGTAACACTATAAATAAATGGAAAACAAAAAGAGTAAAGAAAGCACAGAATGGTTAACTCCCATTACCATTTGAAGACAACGATCAAAAGAAAGTGTCAACGGGCTGGCTGGTATCTGAACTGCAAAACAGGAAAGTGGAGTTTTTAAGATCGTTTTAGACCATTGCAGTTATCGGTTGCGCCGAAACATCTTTGTCTCATCGTGTCAAAAACATCAAACAGCACAATGGAACAACTTCAATAAAGAAAGCAAAGTTTTTATAATGCCAGTTGCTAAAAAACGAGGATAATTCTGCAATATCAATTGTCCATTTTCCTTATAATTGATCTTCAGGTTAAGGACTCATCCGCTGGATAGTGATTTATCAAGTGGATAGCCCTCTACATCGTTTGAACAACGGAGGCCTGTGGGATAAGCGCTCTACAAAACCAATTTCTTTGTTCACTAGGTAGAGTGATTCATCCAATAGGCAGCTCTATCCACTCTACCTACAACTGCTTGATCTTGGACCACACCCTGGATCTCAAAGAATACAAATTTTTGCACCATTTTAGCCCCTACGTATGGAACGAGTTGCGTGAGTCACCAACATACCCTTGTCTTTCCTGATCCAGTAGGTCCTACTAACATAAGGCCGTGTCTCACTACTGTAGTCTCGTAAAGCTGAATGCATTTAGTAACAAATCCATTCACGTCTTCCAGTCCTAGCTTCAGACAAGTCTTGCGTATCGACTCTTCCAGTTCGCCATAATCAATGGGCTGCTCTCTGTCAAGAAAAGACATGTACAGTGTCGTTAAATAGATCATGTTTAGCCTTTCAACAGATGGAGAACGGCGGCCGATGGCAAAAAATCTAGTGTACTTTTTCGATAACTTTGTCGCAACCTATCAAGAAATTAGCTTAAATCAAATTAGTATCATTGACTTGTCTCAATCAGGAAATTTCAGGCTGAGGTTTTCTCCACACGCACAGCGTCGATCTCTCTTACTATAGATATGAAAAGTGACATTGTGAACCATCATAGATCACAATTTCACAATTCAAAAGTAAACACTCGACGCAATTCTGGAAACTTAACACACTTCCACAGAACAATTTATCGTTTCATTGGCAAAGGAAGTTCGTCAGCGTCAATACTAAACAAAACAAAAAGAACAAAAGACAAGATTCCTGACCTTTCTCCATAAAACGAAGGAAACGAAGAACTTTTCTAAACTAGCATCTCCTGTATAGACCCCGTATGAGAAATTGGCACGCTTTTGCAGTCTCCCCCTTTGTTTTGCGCTACGCACAGTAGCTACTTACTTAACATGAGGGAATAGATCAGATACAATTCCACGGAACAGCTTCAAGTCATCTTGAAGGAATTTCGGTACATTGACATCCCGAATGGCACGCAGCACAATAAGTTCCTAAGGTAGAAGGGAAATGAAATACATTGTGATACAAAAATTAATTCCCCTGTGAAGGGAGCGATAGAGCTCCCCGCCCTTCTACCCTCGTGGCTCCCTCCACCCCCTTCCTCCAATTCCCCTTTTTTGAGGTTCCAAACCCAACGAAACCGCCAGTCACGTAGGCATAATGTGAGGAAAATACTCACAAGTGAGAGGGCGTGTCATTTGCTTCAAACATTCACTAAAACCATAGTTAATGGACGGGAATGGTTACGAAACCCGACAACTTTCTTTGTTGTAGGTTTTTGTTCTCTTTTTTGGCCTTGACCATGAGCGCAAAAGAAAAGATTGTGCACGGTCTTGGACTTTCCAACCTTAACCTTGGCATCTTTGTTTGCTCCTTTGATGTTTGCCGAGCTTCCAAACCAGTCCCCTCTATTAACTATGCTAAAACACTGCTGCCTCTTTAACTTCCTACCTCACTCATTTCCGGATTTTCTCTCTTCAGATTCCCTGCTGCTGAAATCACGGTCTTCACAGCACGCATTCCAAAGTCATAATGATCCTAAAAATAAAGGCGGGTGAACTAAACAACTGCTTCATGCTTCGCCTTTGCATTGCTGAAGGAGCCCGTGACTAGGAGTGAACAACAGCCCTATATTTCCGTCACGGCGTTTTCACAGACCGATTTACTATACACGCGTGTATTTTTTTTTCCAGGCTTCCAATTGCCCTTATGCTTGATTACGTCTGACTAGGTAATTTCACCACCAAGCCTCGAATTCGAAAATCAAACTTGTAAATTTTAGCTTGAGCTAAATCCCAAAGGAGCAAAGCTGTATAGAAAACCCACGCGCGAACAGTATTGCATGTCAAGATGATGTGAATAATTTTGCACAAACGAGGTTTGGTGGTGAATTTGAGCATATGACGTAATAATGCATAAGGCCTATTCCTTTCCAACTGCTTTTAAGCAGTTAAAGCAGTTAAGGTGATTCCCTTGTTTTGCACCGCGCATCTCAAACTGCGCATAACATTGCTACTTCGCAGATGGCGGGGTTTCATGCCGGCCATCTGAAGAGAGGCAACAAAGGCCGCTTTTGTTGTTCAGGAGCTTGAAAGTGCAATCATGATAACGCTTCTCGGTTAAGAAGGTGTTGTTTTGGAACTTACCCTAGTCCTTTCGCGGAAAATGATCATTTTGAAGCCATTATCATCGTGTTGCGAGGAAACGATCACGGTGACCCCCCCATTTTAAATGGTTTTATTTACTCGTAATAGGTACACGGAAAACATATTTTAAGGAGAAAAAAAGTTAGGTAGTAGAAGTTGTAGTCTTTACCTATAAATGACGTGAAACTGCATTTGGAGCATTGCACACTGAGTGCAAGGTGATGACTGTAGCGGTACAATTTGCTTACATTTCTATGCAAGATTGAGCGATTTGAAATCACTTACTTAAAGATTATAGACCGGACAAACAAGCAGGTTCAAGTTTTCAGTAATATTCAGTAGCTTTTGCTACATAACAACAATTTTTCCGGTTGATCTGGTTTCGAACGCTTCTCTCAAAATTCAGTAAAAAACACTTAGAGTAAAGGGCATACAGTGCGAAAACAAGCTCGGTGACCCCATCTTTTTATTGCATTTTCAAAATGTCCTGTGTATGAATATCAATTGTGCCAAGTTTGAAAAAATCTAGATAGTACGTCATTTTCATGGGAATTACCTTAAGCAGTTTTAAGCCACTTAAAAGTGGCTTTCAAGTGCTATGGATATTCTCGCTTTAAGTCATTACAACCACAGTTCAAGAAATGTCTTTCATTTTTTTTTGCGCAAAGACTGACAGATGAATATGAGCTGCTCAGTTGCGGAACTGCCGAGATCACCTGACTTGACTGCCCTCCAAACTTCCCTTCAGCCTTACATAGAAATCACGCTAGGCTAAATGACTAAACCCGTTTATTTGATCATTGCCACTGAATTTTGTGAAGGAACACTGAGTTTCCACATGTCATCAGCGTTCACACATGAACATAAATAACGGTCGCATACTGAATTTGATTTGAATACTTGCTTTGTTGAAAGAGAGTTTGTTTGTTTGTTATTTATTTGTTAGAGCAGGTTAAAGTTTTGGCAGCTATTCAGCTGATGTGGACCTGCTACACCCACCCACCCACCCATATACTCACAGAGAACAGCCACAACACCGGGAACTTCATTCCCTACTCTTCTCGAATAGTGCGTGGGTTCTTTAACGTCCCACATAGAACTAATGAACATGGAAGATATTTGTGGGACCGGGCCTACGGTTTATAGTCCTTATCCGAGAAGACTTGAAAGTCTAACCATTTTGCGGATGTAATTACAAAGGCAGCACTTTCTCCTCAATTATTTAAAGACCCTGAGTGTTGGTCCGGCCGGAGTCGAACCGCTCACTAACTCCCGCATGGCAGCCCGGTGCACCGGTGGCTATGAACATTACTTCCTGATTATAGGATAGTGTTCCCTTGTACATGTATGCCCGTTCCAAAATAAAGCTGATTCACGACGCATAACCTCAGTAAAGCGAGAAAAAAACAAACCTGGGAGCTCAGCTGTTCAGAGGAAAGCTTGAATGTCGTGGTGATTTTCTTAGCTAGAGCTTTGGCCTCAGAAAAACCAAACGAGAACAAGCTGATCTCAGCGATTAAAGCATAATCAGGAACCATCATAGCGACTGGACGGAATAGGGCCTGAACAAAATGACAAAAAAAGAATAGCGTACATTATGCTTCTGTGACTATGCATCAAGTTTAAATGTCGAAATTCGCTGGCCAGGTAGTAACGCTTACATTAATTAGTTCTCAGTAAACAGATAGTAAACGAACGCTTCTAGCCTAAAATTAAAAGCGAAGATAACGTAGACATTGTTTAATATGACGAAAGCTATAGAATCTATTTCTTTCCAATTGATGCGTTCCTTCTGGCAGTCACACTAGAAGAGATTTCTCACCTTCAGATTGTCTGGGAGTTCTGTTCGTCCAGCATAACCAGGATTCATCGTTATAAACACAGCACATGATGGTCTCAGAGCAAGTTCTACTCCCTCAAACATAAACCGGTCAACCTAAAAGCCAAAGGCATAATGTTAATACATAGTAAAAGCGGAGCTTGGACGACATTGTTTAATTGAACGGATGAATGAAGAAAAGTAAAAAGACGCGGGGTCGCGTGTTGCCCCACTCTCGGAACAGGGACCGAAGAACAATCTACTTCACCAACACGAGACTGAAACTGTTAACTTCATTTTAAGTTCCGAGTGAAGAAGGGTCTAGCAAATAAAACCGTCCGAACTTAAATTCCAAACTAATTCCCATAGATTTAGCAACTTCATATAATCTGGTTTCTCGCAGACGGTTGACACCAATAAAGCGTTTTCACTCACGTGACCAGTAGCCATATTGGATTACTGGAACAAAAGGAAGTACTTGCTTAATTATAGAGTTTAATTCCCGGAGGATTAGTTTGGTACACCATCATGGCCGCCATTTCTTTGTTTTGGAACACCAACATGGCCGCCTTGACGTCATGTGAAAACACTCTATATGATTATTGCTTGTGAGCATGGTCAAGCATTTTCCGTAAAAGCACTGGGAACAAGTGGCACACTCACGCCGCAGATTGCTTTGTTGAAGCGACAATTACGAGAGCATAATTCATACAAACCCTTGCTTCCAAAGCTTGTTGGATGGTTGAAATCTGCTGGGCCACCACAGACAACACCTCCACGTCTATACGATTGAACTCATCGAAACACGCCCAAGCACCGGCACTGGACAGAAACAAAAATACATTCATTTGGGGAATAACCACATCAGCAAAGCTGTTGATTAAACACTGACATAAACTCAACGCTTATCTGGTACTCGTATCTTCTAGAGAGTCGTGAAAGTATGTATCCCACGAGACCAAAATAACCAAGAGCGACATCAAATATATATTTTTAATAATTACCAATGGCATATTGCATTGGAATAAGATCGGCCGAAAAGTTGAACTCCTGAGAAAGACTATTCATAGCCGACAATGACTGACTTTAGACAATCCTGAGCGGAAGTCATTACTTGAGTCGACTAGGATTAAGTTCTTATAAGGACTACAATGATCCGGACAATCTTCATCAAGTTCTTGTATGACTCCTATGTTGAAATTTACAAGAGAATGACATACTTTACTGGGTCGAGTTTCTGACATGCAAACTGACAACGTCTAGAAAGCATACAAAAGCCCCCGGCGTTTGCTATCCAGTGTTTTTTTGTCTAGTTATGCTCTCTAAGAGACTGTACCTGGCCAAACCCTTGAAGAACTTCCCCATAGCCATGAAGTCAAGCTGGTCAGAGCAGTTGAACACAACACACTGAACTGCCATAGCTTTGCCTAAATCCTGAAAGCAAACGGATAAACGTGAACAAAGAGAACAAGGGATCCAGAATCAATTGCAGGGCTGGTGCTTAACTGAGATCAATGCAACAAACTTTGGATGTTTTGTTAATCTCATTCGAGAGTGGCGGACCATTCACTAAAAGACGAGTTTCAGTTGGAATAAACAATTTTCCTTTTCGCCGGTCTAGTGATAGGCAATACAGTTTCGAAATAAGAAAAAAAAGGTGATTTTTTTTTTATCAAAGAACCATTAAGGTTGGATTACGAGTTCGATTTTGACAAGGAGTTGCCCGCACTGGGCATGCCTATCAGGTTTTTAGGTCGAGACTTTTCCTAAAACACGTGCTCAGAACCAAAAACAGGTAATCGAAATCTTATCTGAAGTCCTGTTGTAGATAACTTTTCTGCAATCCGTGAGTGAAATTTGCGAATTATGTCCGGTAGGTGACAAATTTCCAGTCATTCTCGCTTTACAAGGCAAATCAGTATTGAAGAAATCACCAGAAAAGACTCACCTAACAGTCTGACGAGTGGTTGCGTGAAACAACTAGAGTTTAAAGAGCAGTCTGCATTCGATGACCTCAATTTACCTTTGTGGTTTCAGTCTTTCCTGTGCCTGCAGGTCCAGCAGGGGCTCCTCCGAACTTTAAATGTAGCGCTCCAGTAAGTGTAAGATAACAGCGATCTGTCAGTGGTGTAATAACAAGCCGACCCGTGTTGCCAAGGTACTCGTAGCCGTAGTCAAACTGTGCATTGACTGCGCGGATAACCATATCATCTTCCCAGTAGTATCTTTAGTTGAGAAACACAAGGATAAAGGGATAGATACTGAAATACTTTATTACATAATCCATTGCAGGCAATTAGGGCTGAATTGTGAATTATAACTATGAATAAATGTATTAAAAGGGTATGTAATAATATATGGTTTAGGATAAATAACACTTAAATTGTTCAAAACTTAACAGGAATAAATGGAGGTATTAAAAGCTAATTCCATACTAGCCATACTACGTTAACATACCATGACGTAAAAGTTGGACCAAAAGCAGTCCCGTAGTGTGAAGACCTACCTCAGTTGACTAATCCACTCAAAATCATTCACATTTTTTACTTTTTCAGCGATCATCTTGGCTACCACATCACAAGCATGGACCTAAAGAGCAGTTGATAGAGTCCATGAAAATTTTTCATTACAAAAAGCTTCATGAATGAAAGAAATGTAAATACTTGAAGTGGAGGTTATAGACGAAATGAAGAGGTGACCCTTGCACTTCAGTATCGGGACAATGTAAGCAATTTATCTTAGAGACACTTGAAAGATTCAGGCGGCTTCAACGGAATTCGAATCATGACCTCCGCGATGCCAGTGCAGCGCTCTACCAACTGAGTTATGGGATGTTGGGAGCAGGTCAATAGGCCATTTCCGAAATCATGTCTGCCTCCTCCTCAAAGCGAGTCTAAGTGCAAAGTTTTTGTGATGGTAATTAGTTCTACTTTACATATGAATGAAAACTAATTTTCATAACAAAAACTTCGCACAAGACTCGCTTTGAAGAGGAGGCAGACATGAACTCGGAAATGGCCTATTTGTTGGGCTCATGTGTTCCCGTGAAAGGATTCGATGAATGAAAGAAATGTATATATTTGAATTGCGGGTTACAGAAGATAAGAGACGATTGCTTAGATTGTCCGGTTAAGTCCGAGGATCACTTCTCCATTTCCTTTAAAAGCTAAATGTGCAACGTCGACTGAAATCAGTCGCGAATTTCTCGAATTATCGTGTTCAATCAAGGTAAATGCAATGACAAATGTAATTACTAATCATTGCAAACTTCTTATTTCTCTGCGAGGGTCAGACGTCACGTGCCTGTTGAATTGGACGAAGACATCTCATCGCGCAACAGCAACTTTATTCACAAAAATGGATGACAAGCCGTGTGGATTTGAAACCTTGAATGACAAGGACATTGAAAAACTATTTACAGAAAAAAAATTTAGAAGTAAACGAAATAAAGTCGTTCATTTTTAAGCTCTATCAGTTTTCGGAAGAAATAATATGATCAGGCCACCTCACAAGACAAATTCCAATAAATGCGAATAAAAAGGGCGAGCTGTAATAATTAGACCATATTCGTATTCTCAGTATAGGACTGGAACTAGCTTGCAATGGAGGCTAATGCGGGGGAACATATTAAAAGCTTCAGGAGCCCATGACTAGGAGCCACCCTATGCCTTAGAATTATCCTTGAGTCAACCTTTGCGCGTATCTTTCTATTTTTAGAACTAATCCTTCAGCAGGAACTCACATTTACAACAATTTATATCAATTTGCACAATTTGCATACATTGTTTTTGCTATTTTTGTCTTTGTTCCATAATAACTTTATTCTGATTGGCCATTCTAAACACTGAGTGCAGAGCCGAAGAACTCGTGGCGTTCTAAAAATAAAAGGATACGAGCAAAGGTTGACTTATAGGGCTTGTATGGGAGAGGCCAGCTCCTACTTATGCGCTCCTGATTAAAAGGAATTTGCATTTGAAAAGATGCCCCCGCATTAGCATCCATTGCGAGCTAGTTCCAATCCAATACTGAGAATACGAATATGCGCCACTGAAAAGCTCATTTTTGTCATAACATTTGATTCGAACAGACTCTTCAAGAAACTGCCAAGTATCCACGCTGTGAAGGACACGGGATGTAGCGAGGTCGAACAAATGTATAAAGCACAATGCGTGGACCTGAATGAGTGAGGAAGTAACCTGTATTTTTGTACTCTTTTCTTAAAGCTTAGAAAATAGATCGGAAAATACTACCACCACTTGATGAGACTTAAAATTAAATTCTGCCCACGTCATCCAATAACTTTTGATTGTCGTTAACTAATACGAAGATAGCAGTTGAACAAAAGTTTGGTTTAACAAATAGAAGCAGACACCGAACAACGTTCACTTCTTTGTACTGATCAGAGGAACCCTGGTCATCCAATCAACACTACTGAAATTCTCAGGACGGGCCATGTAATTTCACCGACATTTAAGAGTCTTTATTCTTTTACACTGTGTAGGACTGCTCAAACTTTACAGCCTGAATAACCCTCGCGAGCTGTACCTGTTGGTAAGGTTCATTTTCCGATAGAATCCAGTTGATTCTCAGCTATAGTTAAGACCGCAGCATCGATCACAAATTACCTCAATAACAATAAGCGCCCCAAGAATCATTCTGGACAGTTTAGACAAGTTCCCTCTCACCAAAGTTACAAGATCACTGAGCTGAAAAAGAAGCAACACAAGTAAAGAGAAAAGCCACCAAATAACCTGTTCGCAAATTCCACTACCCTGTAAATAAAATTATACAAGGTTGATTTGGGTTGCATGGCACGAACAACGTAACAACTGGGGAGAGATATATGCTTACAATGAAGGAGTGAGTGTTTCTAATTGGAGTAAAGGACTAATTTTAGTTGATAAGGTTAATTGGTCATCAGAAACAGAAGAAGACTCTGACATGGTTCGAACGTTTTCTGTCCTTTTGTAAGAGCAAATCCCACGAAAATACCTTCCGTTTGAAACGTCACCCACTGGATCTCTTCAACTTTAATTAATAACTTTAAAAACATTGCTTGAAATATCACTCTTTCTTTGGATGGATTGGTCGCTTTGAGCGGTAATCGGTTGAATGCCGAGAGTATCTATGCAATTGTTTAGGATTGCTTTGAAATCTAGTTGTGACTTGCCAGAAAATGATTCCCTGCTTAAGACGACTAGTGCCTCCAAGAAATGTTCACTTGCGGTTGTTGTCCTACTTTACTTTTTTTCTCGAGATTATCCTCTTGATATTTTCAGTCCTATCGCCCGCTGTTCACACTAGAAAAGAATGATCTCACCTGTGCCATTAAGGTCTTGTAAAGCTCATCTATTCTGTTTTCAACAAGTGCCTCCGATACTTCTTTGGTCCAGTGAGTCTGACAGCCAGCAATAACAACCTGACCAGGCCATTTTAAGACCCACTCGGTACGAGGAGTCTAACAAATTAAAACAAAAAGAGGTTATCACCTCAGATAGTATATCGTATTCATAAAACGCAGAGAGGTTTACGAACTCTGCTTTGTCGTGAGACAGGGCTTTTACGGTTATTTTCCTCATCCACAGAGAAAAATGTGTATACAATTGCATATGTTATTACAGAGGAAGCACTGCTCCGTACACTATTTAAAGACCCTGAATTTTTCTATGTTCAAGCAATCGCGGTTTGCATTTTTATGAACGATGCAACTACATCTGGTTTAGCGGGCGAAACTTAAATTTTGAGCACGCGGGCCGAATGCTAAGAATGAGGATGTTCTCCTTGTCCCTCGAATTCATAGTAAGTAGAGGGGGAACGTGTCTCTCTTGAGGACAGACTCTGCTATTTTGAAATTTTGGCTAAGTCTTTGTACCGTCCAGAGCGGTTTAGAGTTATCAAAAAGAAGAGGGAACTACGTGATGGTGTGCGTGTTTCGGACGACTTGATATAGGAAGACCGACAAAAGAAGAAGAAATTGAGATTGTTGATGAAAGATGCATTTAAAGCTGGGAAAAGACCTAGATTTCATCATGGCAAGCTTTTATCAACGGCGCGCTTCATCAAGCTTGAGATGTTTGAACAGTAGATACTTCTGTATATGTGTAAGTCCCATCTTAAATGTCTACTTAGATTTATAATTTACACTTATCTTTAACTATTGACTAAATTTTGACGAGTAAAAATTTTATGCTAATGACGCAAGAGTCTTCTGACCCAGATTTAAATATTCGCACCTTTTCGACAGGTGGTGGTGTCGCTTTGTATGTTAGTTTAGGCTGTATTCTTTCTCAATAAGAAATGACCGCAAAATAGACTTAATTGAAAACATGTGGACAGAAACTCATGACATGATTGTGGGTGTCATTTGTAAGCCCCCAAATTTTTCAAACCCAGAATTTTTTAGACAAACTCGAAAGAACTCTACACAATGTTTTTCTCTCTAAGAAAAAATGTATTTTAATGAGTGATATTAATATAAACATTCTTACAAAAACAAGTGTCTCCAAGGAATATCTTAACGTATCACAATCAGAAGGATTCTCTCAGCTGATTTTTGAAGCAACACGTATTACTGAAAATTCACAAAGCTGTATTGATCACATTTTTACAAATATTTCAACCTCATGTTCAAGCGGCAGCCTCGCAGTTGAGATCGCGGATCATCTACCAGTCTTTAGTATTTTGTACGACCCAAAATTTAGTCCATTTCCTGATTATTTTGAATTCAGAGACTTTCGGGATTTTGAAAGAGAAAATTTTAAATTTGATTTACGAAGAGAGAACTGGGACTTTATTTACAAAGTAAATGTAATTCGCTAATTACTTTCGACACTCAATTGAAAACCGCCCTATCGACTGAAGACAAATAAGGTATTCTTTTAACATTGGGGATTATACGCTCATGACGTTTTTGAGCCTTAGACGGCAACCGGAAGTAACCTTTTTTTTTCCTTTTTAACCTGTCTTGACACAAACATATTTTATTAAGAATCTCTTCACTATTAGAGACGATCAGCTTAAAAATCTGGGAGAGTCTACTGTCCTGGAATGGAAAATGGTTTCGTGTGCCAGGACAATGGTGTCTCCCAGATTTTTATACATATTATCTCTAATGGAAAAAAGATGCTTAACAATGTAAATATGGTTGTGTGAAGACAAGTTAAAAGGGAAAACAGCTCACTTCTGATTGCCGTCCGCGTCTCAAAAATGGACGAGGAAGAAGAGGAGATTCTTTGGAGTAGATTCTCTGGGAAAGTAGAAATGGAAAAATGGTTGTAATACTCCTCATAATGAATTAAATACCTCCTCATAAGCCAACAAAGCTCTGTGCAAAATCTCGCGTAAGCTTCCTCTCATAGTATTTTCCACTTCCAGCAGCCAGTCCTCCACATTTCCCGTAGGATATAGTTCGTTGCTGAATGGAACACATTCTCCTTCGCCAGAAAACATAGAGGAGATACGCAAATCTTCCTCAAATGAGAGCTGCAAGGAAAAAAGCAAAACAAGAACTTCAACGGCAATACCGTGCCATACTTTGAAAGTAATTATTAGTCAATAACGTACCTAAGGAAAATCCTGCGTCCACAAATAAGAATCTAACCGCCGCCCAATACCGGCACCGGCGGACGACAGCACGCTTTTCTTCGCTGAGTTCTCGCCGAAACAAAAGTCGGCTTTACGTCTCTAAAGCCAGCGTTTTGCTATGCAAGGTATTGTAATTACGTCTCGGGACACAATCACAAAACAAGTCAGTCGCGCAGGAAATATAACACAATTTCACATTTTGGCAGCACGCCCCGAGTGTAAGGATTTGGCTTGTTCCTAGATAATTTTAATAAATTACTCCATCGATAATACAAGCAGCAATTTTTTGTACCGCATTGCGAGATAGAGGGTACCACTACGAGACTCTTGATGAAAAATTGTCACCAACAACAGATATTTTTTGATAATGAGGACATACCTTGGCGATGTTCTCAAAGCATTTTCGCAGATGAGGCTGCACAGCAGTAGGATCTTTGGTTTGTGATAAAATCTCCAGAAGTTCATCATCCGAAAGGAAGTAAAACCGTGGGAAAGCTGTTCGCTTTGTCTCAAGGTATTCGCTGAGTCCTTTTTGAACCTGTTAAGACGAAGACGCGCCATAAAGTAAAACTAGAACCGTATCAAGAACAAATGTAAAAACAATGGATCAAGGAGTCTTGTCGATGATGTCACAGACAGTTTCCAGCGCGCGCGCGTGTCCGTGCTCAGATTTCAAGTTGTGCTCGTGCGATACTTAAGAACACTGAAACCTAAAATCCCCCTGAAAAAATCGCTTAAACAAAACACAAGAAACCTCAGAACTAAATCAAGTTAAGCGGGTTTTTTCTAGCATTTAAAAGTCGTTTGTATTTTTCGAAATGCAGTCATTTGCTCCATACAAATCTTTATAATTTTTCTGCTTCTCAGCTTGGAGTACCTGTGCGCAAACCAACCTTAATCTTGGCCAGGGGACACCTCACATCCGTGCACACGGAACCCGCGCCTACAATGCGCGCAGTTGTCAAAACTGTGCTATCCTGTCAATCCTTTTCCCTTTCACCGGAAATGGTGCATTTTTGTGAGTAAACGAGGCTGTTTGTCGATCTACCCTGTCGAAAGGACGCCATCAAAGTCTTTTTTCGCGAAGCTAACACAAATACTACATTATCAATACAGTCTTGACGTCTTCTTACACTTCATTCGAAAATACTAGACAGAATTCGTCTTAAAATAGTTAGAAAAAGCACAAGTAACAGCTAAAGCACGACAGCTGAACGTTCGAATCGCCGCTCCCTGGCAACCCAGTTTTGACAAGTGACAGCTAAAGCACAACAGTTGAATGTTCGAATCGCCGCTCGCTGGCAACCCAGTTTTGACGCCAAAGTTTGTTGACAAAAAAGTCGCCATTAAATCATTTAAATGGTTTTCTGGCCCTTTAATTGCACACAATTCACGTGACGTCGGATAGCAGTTTTTCCCGCTCGCTGAATTCTGATTGGTCAATTTAAATCTCAGTAGCTCTCGCCGTATACACGAATTATTCAGTAGGCTAAGACGGATGTGGCGAGCAGAATAATGCAGGTTTTACAGCAGCCCGTCCTTGTCCTGGCTGGCTACCACCAGGGCCGGGTTATTGAGGCCAATTTGATCACCCAGTTATACCGCGGGATATCCGCTCGCACCTATCGTCCTTTCTTTCGTCATTTGACAAACAATTGTTACCTGTTCTAGGAGTTTGTTACATTCACGAAGACTCTCAAGAAGTCTTGGATCTGGACAAAGGGAGATGACCTGAAACGTCAACGCAAAGTTATTTCGAGGTAAGCCAATAAGTATACTGCAGACAAGCATGTCAAATATCACTCATATTAAACGATTTCCCAAGTTTTTCTTTCAGGACGTTGATACGAAAATTACAGATCAAAGCTTACAAGTGGATTTGCATGTTCCGTAATCATCCAACCTTCCTACGTCTTCTAACCTAATGAGATCTATGGTAAATAATTAGAACTACTTTGATTCAAACCCCCCGAGGCTGTTTAATTCAATAAAATATGCTACCTCGAGAGTTCTTCTCTGCACTACAATTAATAACATTATTTCAGCGCCTTTTATTGTCAGACCAAAATCACCCGTTGACGAACCTGGTGCTCGTTCGTTTTTTTTAACAGCTGGTAAGACGCTTTAAGGACAAAGGTTATTGCAAGGGTCCATACTTAAGTGCATCTACGTCTTTCGATATAGCGACGTTTTACTATCCGGAATAGGCGATATTTTTTCGGGCCTTTGTGAAACACACGCCTACTCTGGCAAGGTACGGTAAAGCCACTTGAAATGGTTAGAAAAAAGGAAGGGAATTGGGTTTGTTTATACAGAGACCTGAGGATTTTCTTTAGCACTGTTCATGACTTTCCTCCATATCCTCTCCATGGTCTGATATCTCTTGCTCTCCACTGGCAGCTGGCGATTGATATCCTCGGAGCTAAAGATAGGCTCCAAATACAGCCACTGTCTCTGACACTGCAACCATTCATCCATCACATCCTGAGTCATGACCAGTTTGCTTTCCCATGTGGTGATACGCTCTTCAAATGGCTTCTTGTAAGGTGAAAATGACATGCTCTGTGCCATCACAATGTGATCATCCAGTAGCTGCGAGCAGTCATCACTTACTTTCATAATGAAAGTACCTGTTTCCTTATATGGCATGACCTCTAGCATAACTGGCTTCCACTCGGATTCCATCTTATCCAGAGCCTGGTGGTAACATAAACAACATTCGTTTAACTATTATCTAATAAAGATCTTGCAAGATTGAGCATTTAGAAGACACTGGACACTGCATCATTAATCAAAAGATAACCAGTTCTGTTCAGAAGGTCCAACAGTCGAATGGGATAAGATCACCAAGGGCTTAACGAATTGACGAGTTTGGCGACACGCATTATAACTGAAAGTGTTTAATTTACCTGTTCAATAGAGTATTCTTTGCCAGCAACTTCAGCTACTTTTGCAATAACCTCAATGTGATCTTGCAGCTTCATTTCCAAACACTTTGTGAATGTCAACTGTGCGTTTGCCACAATAGGAAACCCAAGGTCCTTTGACAACTAAAAATATTTAATAATCTGTCAGAATACACTGAGACAAGTACGAAGTATCAGTCTTCACAATGCTTTAGGTGCACACACTTTGACGAGATTTGGCAACAGAAAGATTTGTCCCGAAGAGAAACGCACTGAAAATAACACCTAATAGGATGGTAGGCTTGGAAGAATGTCTTCAAGGTTCTTTAAAAGCTGTCTTAGAAACCCAGCATACCAAATGGGAAAGATAGAAAATACTGTCTTATTGACGCCAAATACCCAGAAGTCTTTCTTTTTTCACGGTTGTCAGTTTAAAACGTGAACACGGAAAATCGAAGACTAGTGCTAATTTGCTCAAATTTGGTTCAAAATTGTAATTGCTGTGCTTTAAACGTGGATTTAGTCAAAGAGATTAGAATTGTTAGTCCAGTCTTCCTTCGTTCTTACTTTAGGGCTTTCCCTTGCACCAATGGTAACACTTGTCTAGGGTGATTTAGTAAAGTAAACAAGACCTACTTGTTCCCAATGCCTGCTTCTCATTCCTGGGTTCCTCAAGCCCTGAATGAGTGGAATGTACGGTTTGAAGTTCTCAATCTTCTCCTTCACTTCCATTGCAACCTCCTGGCACGCAGGGATCTCCTTAAAATGTTTCACACATTTGAAGACAGTCTTGAAGGCATTGTTCACATTCTGTTCCAGCTGTTCTGCGTCAATTGTTGTCAGCGGATCATTCATCCAACTGTCATACCACTTCAGCCAATCAGAGCCTGTCAGCCACATGTTCTTAAACGGCTCAAAGTCCTTGATCAGCTTGCCAAGTTTGTCATACTGCGAGAAAATTTACAAGGTTCAATATTCAATGCTGAGAGTTCTAGGGTATAGTCACTTAAGCTTCAACGTGTTAGTGCAGGTCACCACAGAGTAATGACCCAAACCTAGTGTCCCTTGCAGAGGCCACACCACCCCAGCGGGACGGAATTCCATCACACGATTAAATTAACAAGCCATATTTTGCAAAGTTTATGCTAGAGTTCAGACAATGTTTGCAAGTAGCAGCGAAGAATTGTAACTTATTGCTACGTTTTATCTACTTTATTTTTGTAAAAGGTGGTCGGAAATTTACATCTCCCGCCCCGGCTACTCGGAGGTGGATAGCACTTGGCTAATCACCTCCGAGTTAGCCAATCAGCGCCCGCGAAAGCACTATTCACTTGGGTGGTATATACTAACACGAATTCATCTCGTTTCTTAGATCTTAGATCTTTTTAGTCAACACGGCGCAATCATTCTTTGCGGCTTCACATCGCACTGAACTTATTTGCATACTAATCAAACTTCTGCAAAAAGCTGGAAAACATTCGGTATGGCAACGATACGTACCGATGTCACGGGAAGCCCAAAGAGTCTCTCCCGGTTGTTATACGTACTGGCGAGTGCTTGGCATTCCTTGAGTTGTTTTGTAAGTCGGCGCACTTCATTCGCCACTTCATGCGCTTTGCTGATGTCAGTATGAGCTGCAAACCCTGCTACAGCCATGTTAAGTGAGTCCAGTCGATCCTGGAATGTGTTCTGATCTGCTAGCAGGTTCTTCTGGAATCTTTCTTCATCAGCGTGAAGGCTGGCTTCTGTTGCTTCCATCTGAAGCTGGATTTTATGAGGCCACCCAATACATGTCCACCTGTTTAAACAATTTAAAATTGATTTCCTTTGAATCAATTCCGATTAAATTTCAATTCAATTATAAATTGTTGGTAAAAATTTAAACCGAATCTGTAACATATCAGAATTGAAATAAACAACACAGCAAAAACAGTTTTTTGAAAAGATCAGTCTCGGTGTTAACCTAGCACAATGGGCCTATTCTTTTGTAAAGTGAGAATCTCTGCAGCATCACTCCATTGCCTCCAAATGTGTATCAAAAAAAGGATGATCAACTCTTATTATTATTGTAGCAATGGATACAGCGTATTCTTTTCACGGGTACTGGATATGTCATTTCAGTTTTTTGGTAAAGAAAGCATCAATCAGAAACTTGATGGATCCTGCACATTGAATCTTAATCTTGTAAAGTAAGTAAGTAAGTATCATCCTTTACCGTCAGATTTTTATGGTAGCCAATATCTCCGAGTATTGAACAGAAACAACTTTAAACAATCCCAGCTGCACAGCCAGGAAAATGGAAAAGGATGCGCAGCCAGGAAATTAAACCAGGGACTACCCTGGAACAAATTCAACGAGTGGTCGGAACGTGTCTTGAACCCGGGGTCTCCGGGTCTCAAGGTAAGCGCCCTAACCGCTGGGTTAGGTAATGGTCTTGTGCATCTGCTGTCGTTAACCAACTTGGTTTTAAGTTAACGGTTCTCGGTTAAAAACTAACCTGCTAGAGTATACCTCCTCTGTTACTTACTTAGCATTGAAGTCTTCAGCTGAAATGCTATAGTTGAACTCTTCGATGAGTTCATAATCGATCATAGCTTTATCAATCAACTCTTGATTCTTCTTGAGATTTTCAGGAATCTGCTTCATGTATTCTCTCTGTTCAGATAACTCTTCAATGCTGTTTGGTTTGTCGTATAATACTCTTGCAATCGCTTTAAACTCCTCACAAACCTGTGAAAGAGAAAAAAAAACTCTTTGTTTCACTGCATAAAGCCCAAAATCGTCTATAACACTGAATAATCATAAGTTAAGGACGCGGTGCATTCTAATTCAAAGGTATTTTTGCGCGGTTTACTGAATATACGGGAGAAGCAGATATTGACAAGTGTTATTGAAATCCAAAAAGAAAATTGAAAGGTAACCACGCATTTTTCAAAGATAGTTAATCAACAATATTTGTAAAAAGCTTTAAAATACAAAGAAATGTATGGTGTTCTTTTCCAAATTGAAGCTAAATTATCTCTGAAAAATGCATGGTTACCCCCAATTTTTTTTTTTTTGGATACCAAGAGCACTTTCTAAGTTGTGCTTTCTCTGCATAGTTTTGAACCGCGCAAAAATATCCCTGTATGAATAATAGACTGGGACAACTTTCGCAAACTGAGAGAACTTCTGTCGGCAAAATTCGAGGAAAAGTTGGTAAGCAGCACACATCGGAAATCCGAGTATCTCGAGTGCGAAATAACAACAGTAGGCACCGCCCTTCCCCATCTGAGAGTGAGACTGATATATTTTACTCTGTCTAACGCCAGACGATTTTACTCGTCAATTAGGGGCGCTTTAGGGGCGAATGGGTTAACATTATCTCGGTCCATTCAAAAACTATGCCCCCTTTAAACAAGGACATAAGTAATCGGTCAATTAAAGCTCCACTTTCAAAAGTACTTTTTGTGATTATTTTGACCTCGTTTATGATGCGCAAACCCAAAGACGAGGTTGATTAGAAAGGCATTGGAGTCAGTAGATTCACTGTTGGCTGCTCAAGTAGCCGTCAAGACCTTGTATTTGGTCTTACCAAGAGTGAATTAGATAAGAGTGTTGATTTATCAATTGCGGTCTTTCCCCAGCGCAGTCACAAATGGACTTATTTTTAGATACACTTTACGCGCGAAATCAAATAAAGGGCCGCCACTTTAGCCAATCAGGAGAAGCCAAAAGCACGCCAGGCCCCTGGCACGCAACAAGTGGAGCTAGCGCGCATGCCCTAGTGCAACACTGTTGCATGAACGTGGCCAAAGGAGTACAACATCATGCAGCATCCAAAATGTTACACGAAAAACGTGACCGTTTTCAAATTTCATCCAACACGTTGCAACATATCGCAACATGTCGCGACAGGGTGGCCACACGTACGCAACATGTTGTGCCCAACAATGTTGCGAGCGTTTGGCCAGGCCTAAAGAGTTCGCATCGGGAACTAACCATGCCAAATTCACATTTATGTGTTGCTGGAAGCATTCACCAAAGTCACGCACGGTTTAGTGACATTTCACGGGAAGACAATAGGCATGAAGTTTTCAGCGTTGTTATGTGCTCGAATACTGGACTTTCTGCACCATAGATCAGATTCTTGCCGAAGGAGATCGACTTTACCTCGATGCTCTTCAAAGTAGATCCACTGTTGTTTTAGTGCATTCAATTTACATTTGCTGTTATTATTACCTGCATATATAAACTGATGTTTGTACCCGCAATGCCATGTTACCAAATCTCGCGGAAGGTAATGTTGCTGTTAATTGTTATTTCATTCATAACAAACTCTTGATGAAATTGAATATGTTGTTTCTAAAGTCATAAATTGAACTAATTGAGTAGTTCCAGATAGTGACCTTGGAAACTTCCATTGCTTTTATCACTTGTACAGTTAGTCTTAGCCATGAAAGAGTTTTCCCTGGCCATGATGGTCGTCGTCGTATCCAACTCTATTACTCGTCTGATTTCCCAGTATCTATACTCGCAGCATTTCACTTGCCATTTGCAACTACTATAGAATAGTCTGATCTAGTTATTTCAAGGGTCGTGCAAAGATGAAATTACATGTCAGTAATATTGAGCTTGTATGATTTGAAAATAACTTTGACCATCTCACAATTTTGTGAAATGACGCATTTCTGGCATTGTGTCATCAACCTTCAGTCACCGCCTAGAAGGCCTATACGACATATATTCTGCTAATCATAAATATATATCCAACCTCTACGGATTTATCATGAGCTGACAAAGTAACCAGCCATCATTTGGCTTGATACCTCAATTGATAAGGCACTGCACCCGTATAGCAGGCGCCATGGGTTCATATCCCGTTAAACTGCCTAAAATTTCACGTGCTTAAGTAGCGCTCATAACTGCGATAAGACTTCATATTTTTCACTAAAGCTGAGAAAGAAATCAGGTAATTCAGTGAACGAAAAAGAAGCAGTACATACCATGTCAGCCTGTTTTCTAAGTTTCTTAGCCAGCAACTCGATAACAGCGTTTGCCAGTGCCTTGCGTTTCTTCGCCAAAGCCTGCTTAACTCCTTCAGTTGATATCCAATATGGACCAATCACAATGCTGGATGGCAAAGTGTTTTCTAGGGTTTCCTTGTCTGTAAGATGCCGTTCAATCTCTTGCTTTACTTCTGATGCTGAGCGTTCTTGCGAATCATACTCTCTGAAAAATGTTTTGTAACAGAATCAATAAAATAAACATCAGAAACCAGAAGTCAGAAACTTCTCACTAAATTGGCCAAACCTCCCCGCAGTATACTTCATTAAAGACGACCCTTTCACGACGACGCTAATTCGTGACAATATAAAAGTCACCTGAATTCTTGTGATTGGATGCGGGCAACAATCAGGAGAGCGTTATTATACTTACGTGAGATACTGGTTGATATCCAGATTATAAAGCTCCAAGTATTTTTCGTATTGCCTGGAATAAGCTCTGAGAGGAATGAGTGATTGCTTGATAGCGTGTCGCACCGTCTCTCTTAGCTTCACTACTTCTGGCTCATTCTCGCCAACAGACTCCAACAAAGGGGTTCCACTCCAAAACAATCCTTCAATCACCATCTTTTCCAGTTGAGGAACATTCTTAGTGCAAGTGATGCCCTTATCAAATAAAGTGACAACCACACGCCCAAAACTTTTCAAGTCTGTATTGTACTGGACACCTGACTTCTCCATTGTTAAGTCCAGCATGAACAAGGCATTCTTTTTGGGTCTGTGAATAAGATGAACGTGAACTTTAAAAGGACTGTTCGAAGCAGCTCGCCATCTGACCGGAATAAAGGCAGTTCCCTTTTTCTTATTCAAAAACTAAACATCTGTGGTTTCTAATTGTCAACTGTTTAAAACTAACTGTAAAAATTGTATCATCTGTATCTTCTCTAATTACTCAATACGATTTAAGTCATTTTAGTCTAGACTTCTGTGAAATTTCGCTTTTCGAAGGCAAGAAAGTATTACTTAACATCATTTTAATCAGGAAAAACTCATTTGGGACCTACTTTCAACACACTATTTTACACATGAGATTTAAAACTAGTTTCATCCAATGACCTCGTCAGTCAAAGACGAGGTCATTGGACGAAACTGCTTTTAAATCTCATATGTAAACTAATGTATCTAATAGACAGTAATTCTGCGGTAAATTTCGTCGGTAGTGACAACATTTATCATTGATAACCAAAGCGACGGCGTATTGAAGTCAGTGGTATTTATTTTCGCTTTTTGAGGGAATGAAACTATCGTCGATGTGCAGAAATTTAACCCGAACCACCCCTTTTCCAGACCGTGCTGAAATGGAGGAAATGTAAACGGAAAAAAAAACACAAACACTAGCTGATAAGCCACCGTCAGATCTGAAATTCGTGCCTGATGTAAAATGAGAAAGCAATACACTACAAACACTTCTTGCAACAGATGGCGGCAATCGAAAGATCCCTTAGATGTCTAAATAACCCACTTTCGATGTATTCCTCGAGACTCGAGATGATGCCTTTTGTTTAGGGTTGAATTGTGGGCTATTTTTGGTTTTCACTCACGTGATCAACGGCCATGTTTTTCAACGAAAACAAAAGAAAACGTTTGCATAATAATAGAGCTCATTTCCCAGAGGATTGGGGCGGGACACAAAATTGGCCACCATTTCTTTGTTTAGGGGCACAAACATGGCGGCTGTGACGTCATGTGAAAACCGAGAATTGTTTGTAACTTAAAATCTGTCCTGGTACTCATCAACAATGTCTACAAAACTTGAAGCACATGGCAAGCCTAACTTAAGGGCCCCCAAAGAGCAAATTTAGCCAAAAGCCCTTCAGAGACATTTGTAGGCTCCTTGTAATGTGTAAAGACCGTCTAAAGAGATATTTTTATCTCCTACAGGAATTCGATCTGCGGGATATCATAGCTGAAGATTAAATATTAGGGAATGAAATCTTCATTTGAGACATTGCAAGCTGAACGTTACCTCGAAGAACTTCCCATCGAACCATTTACTCAACCGAAACTGCTTGGCGACCTTTTTAAGTGCCAAAAATTGCAAAAAATATCCCTTCAGAAAGCGTAAGGGGGTACTTTTCCCTGGTTGCGAATCTTTTAGGTGATGTTTTAGTAAAGAAATCTATAGCTGTTTGGCCACTTAGAACCGAAATTCTTAGAAAAGTTTGACTCTCCCGAACACGTATTTCACCAAAGATTATCGTTGGGTGCCCCTGTTAACTGAAGTCAGTTCGCAGTACATTTGAAAATTTAGAGGATATTACATGGCCACGCGGGGATACGAATTTTATCTTCGAGTGAGAGCTATTTTCAGCATGAGAAGATAAAATTCGTATCCCCAAGCGGCCATGTAATGTTCTGTTTATTATATAGATATTGATGAAATGTCCAGATTTAAAACACCTTGTCTTACTCAATTTCGAAATGATCAAAAAGTGCTCACAAACCGCTGAAATAAGCATGTTGTGTAACATGAAACAAGATATGAAAGTTACGAAAAAAATCATGATAATGTAAAATTTTGCAATAAAAATGTTAATGTAGTACAGAAGAATTATATTAAAGCACAAAATTATCTTACAATGTAGAGGAAGCTCGCGTTTTATTGGCTAATCGTGTTCGTTACTCTGACGACACCTATATTCTCACATGTGAAAGATAAAAATGATATGTTCACTGCGCGCGGTGAAGATATGATTTTTTAGTAAAAGGAAAAATCCTGGTATTTCATCAGCATCTATATAATAAAAAGTGTTTTACGGTTTCATTGTAGTTTTCTAATCATTCTACAAGTTTGAGCAACGACAATTTCATCACAGTTCTTCTTATGATTCTAGAATTCGACCTGAAGGAGGCGTAACTTCGCCAAACGGTGAAATACGAAGCTTAAAGTTCAGATGTCAGATTTGTCTGCAAGAAAAAAGCGAACGATGTAACTTAAAATCAGTCTAAATTCAGAAAACTTTCACATACTGGAAGTGAAAGTCATGCAGGATATATGACAAGGCTGAACAACACCACTCACGTTATCATCGAAAGCAGGATAATGATGGCCTCGTTGTTTACTGAAATGTTGTTTGTTTATTGTTAAGGTTGTTCGTGGCGCAGGGTATTCTGGCTAAATGCAATGCATTCTGGTTAAAGGTAATGCACTCTCGCAAAAAGTGGTGAATTCGAGAATTCGTTGCAGCTTACATACTTTTCGTTAAATCCACATTGTGTTGCAACCCGATTATGTTGTTAAAGTGTTGAAAGTAGACCCGGTTTTTCCTGTTTAAAGTGATTTAATTAGAGTAAAGGCCCTTCCTCATTGTAATAATTTCTTATTGTGACCCACATCAGACGCAAGTTGCTTGACCACCCTCTTACACACTTTCAGGGCATTAATCATGTTTACAAGGGATTACCATAGTTTAAATTGGCCCTTTGTAGCTGGCGATCACATGGTACCGCCATACTGGCGCGCAAATTGCGCACTGGAATAACAAAGATGTCCCAGCGCGCAATTCGCTCTCCAGTATGGCGGTTTTTGTACCATATGATCGCCATCTGCAAGGGGCCCATTGACGGTTTCTGGTTGGAATCGAATGCAAATTGTACAGTGCGTTGCTATTAATTTAAAATGCATTCAAACGTTGTGATTACACTTCATGCCTTACTTGTAACTGCTGTTGATAATATCTTCTCCCCAAGTAAAGTCTTCTTGCAAATCAATGATACTGTACGTGGCATCTTGGATCATCTGGGTAAAAGCTGCCAAAGAATCTTGAACCAAGTAACGCAGTGAATCCTGGAAAGAAAGAACCACAGAAGGTGCCAGTCACAACAAACCGCCAGGTTATAGACGTTCTATACACATTGATGTAATTAACAATTATTCCTCGAGCCCGAATGGGCTATTGACTCAGAGGCCATGGGGGCGAGAGGAATAATTGTTTTAGTAAAATCCAACTAGTTGGTCAAAAAAATATCGAGACAAAACATCTTTCGCTAGTTAAAGCTAGACTTTAATTCTTGTTTTGGTTTTCAAAGCCGGCGCTTTTCGCTACTAGTAGGCTATAACAAATAGCCTACTAGTAGCGCAACCAATCTAAACGCAGCATTGATAATAGACCACTAGTTGGATTTCACTAAAAAAAATAGTCGAATGAAATAAATGTTTGAAGTGCAGGTTATAGACGAAAAGGAGAAGTG
>NC_090885.1:41538703-41541203 GCF_036669925.1 Montipora capricornis
CCTGCGAGGGATTATCAACATTACCGATGACATTTGCGCCTTCGGGTGTGGCCTTACAAAAGAAGAGGCCGGCATAGATCACGATCGGAACATGACGCAACTCTTAGAGAAGTGTAGTGAACACGACTTGCGTCTTTCTGCGAAGAAACTCCAGTTCGAATCCACTTCAGTCACCTTCATGGGGCACAAGCTAACCGATAGGGGATTGAAGCCTGATACAGCCAAAGTTACTGCTATCACAAATATGCCAACCCCAACTGACAAAGCCGCATTTCAGCGCTTCCTTGGAATGAGTGAATATTTGAGCAAATTGTGTCCAAACCCGTCCGAGACTACTCTTCCACTGAGAGACCTTACCAAGGAAGATTCTGTGTTCCTTTGGTCCGAAATTCATGAAACAGCATTCAACTCGGCAAAGAACCTCACTGCTTCGTCGACCACGTTACGCTACTATGATCCAAACCCACCAGTTACGCTTCAAGTAGACGCATTCGAAAATACCTTTTGTGGAATTTTACTACAAGGGGGCAGGCCGGTTTGTTTCACTTCACACGTACCCTTAATAGCACCGAAAGGAAAGGAGCTCAAATCGGAAAAGAGAGTCTCGCCATCGTGTCGTGCATGGACAAATGGCATCACTACCTCTATGGCAAACGTGAGGTAACAGTCCATCCAGATCACCAGCCCTGCGAGGCCATTTTCAAAAAATCTCTAAGCAAAGCCCCACGTAGACTGCAAAGAACGATACTCACACTGCAGAAATACCAGTCTACCGTACGTTACAAGAAAGGCAAAGAACTTTTCATCGCAGATACTCTGTCCCGTGCAGCCACAAAAGATGACGCGCATTCAACAAGCCCATACGAATGCGAAGTATTTTGTTTGGAGCTAGCACAAATGAATATAACGCCAAACCGAGTCACAGACGACACAATGTGCCGCGTAAGAGAAGAAACTTCAAAAGACCCACTCCTTGCAGTCTTGAGAGGAATGATCCTCAGTGGTAGGGCCTTGGAGAGGAAACAAGTACCCGAAGAATTAACGGATTTCAGAGACGAAACCTTAGTGTATGATCCATCCTTTACAAGCCCCATCAAGTCATCGTGCCCGCGTCCCTGAGAACTGAACTGTTACGAAAGACAAGGCGCATCAGGGTGTGGATAGTAGCAAACGAGCATAATAAATAAATAAATAAATAAATAAATAAATAAACAAATCGATAAATTGCCCAGGAATGCAAGCAGTAATCAGGGAAATATGTTTGTCGTGCGGTATTTGTGCCCAGTACCTGAGCGAGAGACCACGCGAACCCATGAAGTCGCATGACATACTGTCCAGACCTTGGTCCAAAGTGAGTGCAGATTTGTTCCATTTGAATGGCAGCAATTACCTCGTTTTGGTGGATCATTATACTGAATGTAGAACATTGGGAGGATTAGAACATCATTGATAGTTCAGCTTTTTAATTATCTACTGGCTAAATGAAGGACATTAAGTACAGTGTATGTGCAGTGGATTTGTATGGTATAATGTGCTATCTTGCACATTGCTGCTTTATAGGAGGTTTTCACGTGACGTCATCGTCGCCATGCTGGTGGACGAAAACAAAAAGATCTCTCATTAGCTTCTTTTGTTCGTCCACCAGAAGCCGCACATTTCTCTATTGCTATTGGTGTCCCTAGAGGTTGCTTGAAAACGTCCTATATTGAATCAATACTTGGTAAGTACAAACCTCGTTCTGGTATCAATTGATCCTCTGGCTGTGGTAAAGTCACAAAGGGATATTTTTCTGGTTTACTGCTAACAATCTTGTCAAATGTAATGAGGTTCATGCTGCGTGAGAAGTCTACTTGAATTTCCTTTGATAACAGTCGCACATGTTCATCAAGGCTGCAAATAAATTTAAGTGTTCCTGTAAGCTCAAATCAGGCTCATTAATTTCTAAATTATTTCATGATTGTTAAAAAAATTACCACTTGTCTAAGCACAAAACAACATAAATGTAAATTTGTATGTGGAAAAGCAATGCACAATCCATAATATAACTTCAAAATTTACTTAACATCTATGTGTATGGTAGACATTCACTCTACATGCAAGCACTTGTGCAGAAAAAGCTCTTACAATCTTTGAGAACAAGTACTTATATCTTTAATAAATCTTGACGCTTACTTAAGATCCACAAACCTAAGATAAACATCTTTGACCCTCACTAAAACTACAGTAAAAGATGAAACTTACGAGCATTTGGATAGCTCAAAACAATCTTGCAAGGATTCTTCATGTACATGAAGTTATTATACAAAGAATTATTGAAGATCCTAAAAGATTTTGGCAGGAATTAAGGATTCCAAACGATACATATTATTTCCACCATGATGCATACTGTACAATGTAATCAAGCAGGCCCCTAACCTTTTGTCATTCCGCAGGGTTCTTGTTCCTTTGGCCCATGTAATCATCCTCTCAAGTGAGCTAGGGTCCAGTCGAACTACCCCAT
>NC_090885.1:41551203-41556203 GCF_036669925.1 Montipora capricornis
CTTTGTTCTGGGATTTCTGAAGCTCGGTGTGCGCCAGTTTGAGGGTATCTTCAAGCTTCTCGCGTAGCTCAAACACATACTGATAGCTGTTCTTTACTTCAGGCTCCTCCAGCTCTTTCGTCCAAAGCTCTTTGAGAATAAACATCGGTCCTCTGACAGCCCTTCCATACAGCAACTCAAACGGCGAAAAACCAGTAGACTCCTGCAGAACTTCACGATATGCAAACAACAACGGGTTAATATAGCGATGCCACTGTCTTGGCTGTTCGCTGCACAATCTCTTTAACATGCTCTTCATTGTTCCGTTAAACTTTTCCGTCAGGCCATTACACATAGGATGATATGGAGTCGTGGTGAGCTGTCTAATGCTCAAAAGCCGCGTCACTTCCTTCATACACTCAGAGACGAACTGCGTACCAAGGTCACTCAAGATCTCTTCAGGCACTCCCAAACGGCTAAAGATATCCACCAACGCTTCTGCCAAAGTCTCAGTATCGATGTTCTTCAGCGGGACAGCTTCGGGATAACGAGTTGCAAAGTCGACCAATGTCAATATATATCTATGACCGTCCTCACTCGGGGGGACAATAGGTCCAACCAGGTCGATTGCTACTCTCTTAAACGGCTTTTCAATTAATGGCATCTTCTCTAAGGGAACTTTCGGTACGGAACCCTTGTTAACTGTCTTCTGACATACATCGCAGGACTTGCAATAACGAGTCACGTCCCCTTGAATGCCTGGCCAATAGAACGCGCTTTGAATCTTATCAGCCGTTTTCTTTATTCCCATGTGACCTCCCATGATCGATCCGTGCGCTAGTTCCATTATTCGACTTCTCAGCTGCACAGGGACCATAACCTGCTTCAGGGGTTTACCTCCGTTCACATAAGGGTGCTTGTAGACGCGGTACAGAACTCCACCTTTCACTTCAAATGAAATCTCAGCCTGGCCTCTCACAACTACGTCATCTTTCTCCCAAAATTTCTGTAGGCTCTCGTCATCACGCTGCATTTCCTTGAGCTTTTCTCTATCAACTACGGGACTTTCTTTGGTATCCGGTACCTTCAACGGAATATGTCCTCCAGCTTTCTTAGCTTGACTTCTCGTGGTTACAGCACAAGCTTCTTGTACGGGAACTTGCCAGCTTGGGTCTGGGTCGTCAGCGGCTCTTGCGCCTGGTACATTACCAATAATCAAATCATAAACAGCATCGGGAAGACACTGCGCTTCCACTTGGCCCTTAAGATAAGGTGTATCAACATCAATCTTTGCGATGGGAACTTTCCTTGCCGTATTGTCAATGAGCAGCATAACATTAAATTCGCCAGTAAACTGATCCTCAGACACAAGGTCCTTCTTTACTACAATTCCACTACAACCAGTATCTCTCAGGACATCAACAGGCTTCTCTCCAACTCTACCTTTCACGACAGGCATTTCACTTCTCACTCCAGTTAACGGTTCAACACAAGCACTACTCAACAATGGAATCTTCTTACCACAGGCTAACAGCAACTGATCATCTTTAATACAGGCCTTAATTTCTTCATCAGTAGGTTTATCCTCAGGTGGCTGAACTAAACAACTGGCACTCACTTGACCACGCTGCACAGGATTACCATCCTTACTTTGTCCCCCTGATCTACGTCCACCTGATTGACAGTTTCTAGCTTCATGTCCCTGCTTACCACATAGGAAACACTTTCTTGTTAGGGTTGGGCAGTTGACAGCTTTATGACCTCGGGTGTTGCACTTAAAGCAATGCAGAGCTGGTGGATTAATCTGCATGTTCTTGGCTTCGTCCCTCTCAGGCTGCACTGTTGGCTTTCTGCTCGCTGAGCGGAACAAATGTTTACCATGAGCCTCCAAGTACTGGTCAGCGATCTTCGCAATCTTTGCCAGGGTCTCAGGTGCCCTTTCTCGCAGGTGAATTGCCAAATCCTTAGGACAAGAGTCAATAAATTGTTCTTTCACGATCAAGTCCTTAAGACCATCAAAGGTTCGCGCAGTATCCGAAAGCTCTAGCCAACGTAACAGGTATCTGTCCAATCGCACAATAAACTGCTCCGGACTTTCGTCAACTTCTGGTTTGGATACTCTAAATTTTCGACGATAGCCATCTTCGGTAAGGTCATATCTCTTCATTAACGCAATCTTTACCCTGTCATAATCCTTAGCTGCATCCTCCGATAGACGTGAATACACTTCTAGTGCCCGTCCAGACAACAGAGCACTGAGCTTCGATGCCCATCCATCTTTTTTCCACTTAGCTGTCTCGGCAAATCTCTCGAACCTCTGCAAATACGCGTCCAAATCGTCTTTGCCATCAACGAACGAGGGGAGTTTAGGTGCCTTAGCCCGATCTTCTCTGTCACCTCTTTCTGCAGTACGAGCATCACCATTCATTGCTGCTATTCTAGCAAGTTCTAACTCATGTTCTCTCTTGGCAACCTCAGCAGCTTCCTTCTGTCTCATGAGGTCAGCTTCCTGTTGTAACTTCCTAATTTCTCTTTCCTGACGTCTCGCATCCCTTTCTTCATCCTGTCGTCTGCGTCTTTCTTCTTTTTCTTCTTCTTCCCTCCTTCTTTCTTGTTCTAACTTTTGTTGCTTTTCTACAAACTCGAGCAGCTTTGCTCCTTCCAATCCAAATTCTTTTCCCATCTGCAAAAGCTTTTCCATTTCCATAGCAGTATTCCACAGCAAAAACACAGTATACTCTCTCGTACAGTTCCTCTTACTTTTTCTGTAACTCCTTCTTGAATTGTCCTTTCCTGGTTTCTGTAGTCAGCAAACAAATGAATTCCTCTCCCGGACAGGCCCCCAATGTTACGAGTTCAAATGTTTTGAGGAAAGGTAGCTTGCAAACCAAACTGAACGCAGGGTTGTCGGAACAACAACAAGAAGATTTATTCCAAAAATGAACGTAGTTTCCACGAAGTAAATCTCTAAATAACACGCACTCAATAAACTTACACGGCCTCCGCCAACTTGAATGCACACAGCTTCTGTCACACTTGACTAAACACGGTTAAAGCCAACTCTCTTCGCTTGTGAAAAACTAGTTAGAAAAACACTCCGCTCGGACTCCTCTACTTATATACTCTGACAATAAATTTCTAGAACTTTCTAAATTAGTAATAAATCTAATTATAGAAACGTTACAAGACACACCGATTTAGAAACGCTTACGTACAAACCTATATATAAACAAACTACGAACTCTCGCGAAGCTTCTAGAAAGTAACGCTTGTCACGCAATACTATTTTTCGTAACAGCATGTATAATAAGCTGCATTCACACACTGAAATTTTAAGCTAGAGAATAAAGAACATCACTTTTTCCTGGCTCCAACCCTCTGAGGTCCAATCGGTCAGTTTTGAATGTGAGTAATGGCAGACCGTGAAATCCAAAACTTACACTCAAAATAATTCTCCATCGCCAACTTGCAAGTCAACGAAAGCTAGATGTTGACTTTGGGAGGCCTAATTTACATGAGCTTAGTAGTTTCTTTTAGGCCTCCTCACCACCAATGTAACTCAATTATTTTCTTTCTGTCTTCTCTTTTTTGATTGTTCATATTTGTATCTTAATTTCTTTTTTCTGTGGCAAATAAATAAAATAAAAATAAACAACATTAAATGGCCTTTGGATAATAATAATAATAATAATAATAATAATAATAATAATAATAATAATAATAATAATAATAATAATTTTGCCATTCACGTGTTAAGCAAACACACTTTCAAATTTTGAAGGAAAGAAAGGAAGTGATTTTTTTTTATCACAGGGCACTTTAAAGATATTTGTGGCAAACTGCAGGTTATTATTTCATGGTTTATGCTGAAATAAATAATTATTAATATTGCTTTAATTTCAGGTATCCTCACTTTGATAACTCACGTTTATTGCTCTTACAGAAATTGTTCATAATAGAAAATTATTATCTATTATGAACCATTAAGGACCAAACAAAGTAACAGTAACTTTTAAGCAATCTTATGCTTTGACCAGGAAAAGAAGAGAAATTTATTTACACATACTTACTTACCTTTTAGCATATGATGATCATAGGAAGTTTCCAATCCCAACACCTGAGAATGACTGGAAAGGATTCAAACGTGACTGGCCAGATGATGGATATGCACTGGGTGATTATCCAAACCTCCCAGACATCTCATATCAGAGAAGACAGCACAAGGGATGGTGGGATTGGCAAGATCGCAGGAACTACAACGAACCGGTAAGATGAGGGTTTTAATGAACATGCGTGACACAGCAACTTCCAAGGTTCTCTCTTGCTTCCTTTGAAATGCAATGCAAAACTTCTAAAATGCTTCTGTCATGCAGATGCAATGTAAAGCAATGTACACAAGCTCAGTTACTGTAGTATTTTCATGATTAGCACCTTTTTTGGGATAAAAGATGTTGATTAACAACAAGTTAATCTGTCTACATCATGATCTACAGTATTGCTTGTGCTCATGCTTGTGTTGCTTGTGTAAACCAGCCCTAATAGATTTGCCTCTTCTCACTTACCGGTATTTACAGTGTAACTATCATTTATTTAGATTCATGAAGATGAAGATGGATTGAACATTTGGATGATGCAAGAGGTTGAATGTAATGATACGTACACACCGTAAGTGAAAGGCAAAAAGCGTTTGTCGTAATGTAGCCGAGCTCCATGACCCACATGCCGAGCACCATGGGTAACAAAACATGGTAATCCATCTGTGCGAGAAAATTTGGTTTTGGTCATCATACAACCGTCCACCCCTCCATGCATGCCAATATGAAACTCTGAAGTGCAACCTGCGTTTTTTGGCGAGAAATTGCATGGCCAATTGCCTTTGAAATTTGTAAGACAGTGAAACACAAAGCAAATTTAATGATAATTATAATCAATACTTGTATACTTGTGCCCAACATTGGGACCATACTCCAGCTTATTAATTACAGTGTACATCTTTGATATTGGATATCTACATGTATGTT
>NC_090885.1:41561203-41616203 GCF_036669925.1 Montipora capricornis
ATCAAAGAATAAGAAAATACCAAAAAATGTCCTAAGTAAATAAATAACATAAATACACAAATTTTTTGTCTGACGTGCATTTAGACCCAGCAGCCCTCCATCTACTAAAGCTTATGTGCTACTCATAATTAAACCGTAGTAAGGAAGATTTTCAGTTTCAATCCCGTTATACACTTGACCGTTGATGACTAATTTATCCACCTTGAAGAAAGCTGATTGTTTTCCTTGCTTCGCCTTTTTTAGCACAGGGTACAATTTCGTATGAATTGCTTCGATTTCTTTAGGGTAGTCATGCGAAATTCCAATTTTAGAACCTTTTAGATTTTTAACTTTAGACCAAACGAATTCTTTATCTTGATAAAAGCTAAATTTAGCAATAACAGGCCTTGTATTCGTGGACCTCCGAGGGTTACGCCGGGTTGGCAAGCGATGAACACGTTCAAATCTAATTTCATTCACATCCTCCCTTGGAAATCTCATTTTCTCCTCCATCATTGAACGAACCAAATCTTCCGTGTCTCGTGGTGTCTCACCTTCAATTTCCGTGAGGTTATAGATCTTTATACTCTCCCTTCTAGTGTACGCCTCCAATTTGATGTTACGGCATTTTAACTGCTGAATCTCCATATTGAGGTTACGGATCTCATCGGTACCACTCGCTGTTTGAGAGCACATGCTGGCCACACAAGTTTTTAGATCTGTTAGTTCCTTTCCCGTGTACTCAGCCGCCTTTCTTAGCTCTTTATTTTCTTCTTCTACCTCTGTTAAACGGACTTTCAGAGATGCTATTTCCGTAAACAAATCTAATAGCTTATCGATCTTGGCCTCTAATTTAGTTATACTTGCCGAGGCATCGCAGCAATGGCCTGAAAGACAATCCTCGTCCGTTTGAGAACCTGTATTTTCTCGCTGTCGTTTACGGGGAATACACTTTTCTTCGGTGTTTAAAGCGGTTTCCTTGATCTCTTGACTCATTTTGTCAGTAGACAGAGCGCTGAATTCACAAAATTCACATATCTATAAAACTGCTAACAAAGCGACCAAAAAGCACGTCCGTCACCTTTCTCTCCTCGCTCCAGTCCCACTTTAAATTATGGTTTCACTATTGAACAAGTGGACTACTACCTGGAGTGAAAACGGGTCCGTTCTATCCTTGTGCCTCATGTGCACCTGCTAAACCTTTGTGGATAAATATTTGAAGAGTTTTTCTTGGAGAAAGATCATCCGAGCTAATTCTACCTTCTCAACAATCTCAAAGAAACAGGGCTTAACAGAGCTAAACAGGACTTGAGCCCTACCCCACTGTTCCAATAACTGTGCAGTTGCTGAGCTATTATGCTCCCTGAAAGCTGGTTGCAAGATCGCATCACGGCTTGCAATGGGAAAACAAATGGATAATTGAAACTAGCATAACTACATGTATTTGACTGCTCCAAGCAAGACCTACACCCAGTAGTGTGGGTTTTTTTTTTTTTTTCATTCTTTTCATCTCTTATTTCAGATTCCAAAGGAATATCCATTCAATAACTTGTACCTGGAGCGAGGGGGTGATCCAAACAAAGATCCAACCGAGGAGAAGGTTACTTCAACTAAGATCCTCACCAGCAATGTTTATGGCTGTTGAGTTTCCGTCCTTTTCTTTCAAAAAACCACTAATGTCTTTAGAAGGGAACAACGAACAGTCTTCATTGAATTGTTGGCAATACTGTAGGTGTAAGCAAATATTTTGTGAGGGCTTGATTGGTTACTGTTGCCGAAAACTTCAAGTTAATACCACGAGAGCAAATCTCGCAAATTCTAATGTACATAATATTAAATTTTGTGACTGAACTACCACCCTGTGTATTTTTTTTCATGTCTGGCCAAGTTTATGGCTTCTGTCGATGTAGCTGCGCTCTTTCCATTCGTTTCCCTTGTCCCTATCAACAAAAGAGTTGAGACGTTTCCCGTTTTCCAGACTTGTGAATGACAACCTGAAGAGACGGACAACAGCTCCCCTTCTCTCACCTTAATGTTCTCATTTTATTTTTAGCCTTCTTTTTCTTATATACGACATCTCAACTTTGGTAAAGCAAGACAATTCCTTGAAAAAGAGTCGTTAATCGAGTTACAAATTTAGAAACAGAGATTTAATGTCGGAGCAATAGTCCATCTAAGGTGACTTGAGCTGAATGTATTACCTTACACAATGGAAAATTGTTTGACCTGAAAACTGTGGAAATGATTCTGTCAACAATTATGGGTAAATAAAACATTCTCATCTTCACCATTATGTAGGCGTGCAGGTCGCTCGGATCAGTTTCTAGGACTCCTTCTCTTTATCCGTCCCGATCATTAATTGCACCAGGTAGGTCTTGGATAGTCCATTCAGCAACCTCATTACTGGGTTACCAGTATGGCAAACCAGTCGGACAATGGGTGGCATTTATTGGTTTTCCTTTTTTTTCGTGACGGGAAAAGTCTTTCCTGACACTCCCCTGCTAAGTAGTGTCGTTTTGGGTAGAGTCATCTGCGCGTATTTTTGGTAGGTTTCAGGGGTTCGTATGAAATGCGTAGATTTTATCCGGTGGACACAGTAGAATATTTAATTAACCTGCAGTGACGTCGAAAGTCATTGTAACGCAAATGGCGTTTTAGTGGATCTTTAAACAAAATATACCCTTATGGAACTCAAGAATGGAAAGTCAATTGTATGAATAAGACAGGCGCCGAAAAATAAATATCTTGAATCGTAAAAGTGACGAGTAATTATGGACTTCGACAACAATTTGATCTCCGTATCAACTGAGTGAGCTTTGTTTCTAAATAATTATTTTACTAACCGTTGTGTTTAATATGTACAACACTGAAACCAAATCAGTGGCAAATTCTGTATGGGCTTAACAAACATTGACGATATCGAACGCCTTGAATGCATCTGTACGTGTTTACTGAAGTCGCATCTCAGTTGTCTGGCAGTTTACATTTATTTTGTACTCAACTCTGCGCAGTATTCAGGTAAACATAATTGGAAGTGTGACAGTGAAGATTTATTTGGAAGAAAACTTGTTCTCGTTAGTTAGGAATTATTTTGAAAGAAAGCTTGTAGTCCGTGTTTTGCTTCATTAATTAGGGAAGAGATTCTTCAGAAAAGAGTTTGATTGTTGCGTTGACAAGATTGGGTTTCTTGTCTTCACGCACGCAAAGGAAAGGAAAGAAAAGGAACTTTATTTAAGTGTCTAGTCGTTCTGGAGCACTAATTGGGGACACTGTAAACTGAACGCAAATCAAATCAAATGTTGGTTTTTGAGGAAAGCGGAAGCCGGAGTACCCGGAGAAAAACCTCTCAGTGCAGATTAGAGAACCAACAAACTCAACCCACATATTACGCTGGATCTGGGAATCGAACCCGGACCACATTGGTGGGAGGTGAGTGCTCTCACCTGCGCTGCCTTCCCCTTGATTCATACAGAGACTGCAGAAATTTAAACGTTTTTACGATCGATTATCATTAATCTTTCGATGATAATTCGATTCAGAATGATATATATAAACTGTTATTTTTTTCTTCATCTGTCTTTTGGCTTGTCGTTTTACTGTTAACTCCTGGCTCTTACAGTACTTTTTGATGCAAACGTAAAGCCAAAAATGTTTTGACCTGGCATCAGATTAGACTGAAAAGAAGAGGAATTATGAAGCAGAAACCTCCTTAGTGCGGGCAATAAACGTTTGCTTAGTGGAGACTATTGAAAGAAGAAACGAGTGAGTTTTACTCAAGAACGTGTTTTGTTATCTTTAGACTGAATTTATTACCAAAGCTTAAAATGGGACAGGACATTACGAAATAAGTGAACTCGCGAGCCAAATGGCACGGGCACCCAACGTCAATTTTCGGAAAATATCTGTTTGCAAGACGATTTGAGATCTAGGATTTTCGGAAAATTTGTTGTAAAATTTCTTGCTTGACTTGCCTGCCTGGTGTTTCGAACATCTAAAAAAATGGTATAATTGCCCATTTTTAACGGATTTTTACCCTAAAAAGGTCACCTAGAATTTTCGGGAGCCTTTTTCTGGCTGAAATTTTCGAAAAGATAAGTTTTGATCCCTATAATTCTCGGATCACTAGACTTTCACATGGCTAGGAAATCCGAACAGATGAACAATTTTTAGGGGTTTAAATACTAAAATACGTTTAACAATGCTATGTTTAATGAGTGGTTTTGAAATATACTCTCGTTGGGTGCCCCTGAAGGGCTTCTGCTTGCACGGCGTCTAGTTTGATTGTTTGGGTGGTTTATGCAGACTTCGCTAGGTCCGCTAGCATGTCCATGCCTCGGAATCCAAAGTATGAAACGCGTATTATTTCATCCTTAGCTTCTCCTCTCAAGTATGACCTCAAAGGTACTCGATAGGTCCCAGTGCTGGTGTCATTAATCTTACTCTGGAGTCTTTCCGTGATTTGGCATGCATAGCTTCATCAAACTATACCGCACTAAACTGGTGCAAGACAAATGAACCATTGTTATTCCGATTAGGAGTTGTTTTCTTCTATGGACATTAATTATTTCGGATCCGGTATATGAAAGACGAGCCAAAGCAACTGGTGCAAGTGTGGCTAGGAAGAAGTCCTTCTTCGTGCTTTCTGCTCAGTTAGACATCCATACCGAAGAAAGTTTGTCCAAGATCTACGAAATCATGGATAAAGAGATGTATTGACCGATGGTGACACGGGGATTCACGGGGAAAAACTCAAGTTCTCCTTTGCGGGATTCGAACCTGCGACCTTCCGATCGAGCTATAAGAAATTACACCAAGTGCAGAGGAAAGTTTCGTTTTTCTATCCTCTTGGTACTGAAATTGTTACAGATAGTTTGTATATTCATCCTACATTCAGGACCATTCAGCTGCTTGTACTGAAAGTCTACGTCACTTTAAAAAACAACATTATTGTTTGATCAGCTTTTATCTATTTTTTTTTACTTCTTTGAAGTAGATGACAGGTTTGCTAATTTTATATACATCTTATCAACACAAAAAGGAAACGATATTAAGTTCCCATGACCTTGGTATGGTGTGGTGAGTGACATAGGTCTGTTTCGTGAACACCCATTCCGTTCCACGTGAGTTTAACGAGCTTTATATAAAATCGACTTCCTTCGTAGTTGTCGGTGAACAATGCCTCGACCTTTTGAAAGCCATAGCAATTTTTCCTCGATCTTCACATCAAACGATACTTCTTTCTCCAACGAAACATCTACAGCGGGCCGCCTGCAATTAGCTGCAGTGTGCTTACTCACATTAATTGCTCTTTTTGGAACGATGGCAAACCTTTCGGTGCTGAAAGCAATCTTAAGCGTAAAAAGGAGAAAGATACACGAACATTTGATTTTGAACCTGGCGATTACTGACGCAGGAACATGTCTCGTGAGCATTCCATTGGACATCGCTGAGCAGTTGATGGGTAGATTTCCATATGGTGTCGCCTTTTGTCACGTTATTTATCCATTTCAATCTGTTCTCGTGTATGTATCTGTTATGACGCTTTTCCTCATGAGCGTGGATCGCTATAGATTGATAGCAACACCTATGAAGCCCGCTATTGCGCTCAAAACTGGATTAATAATCATCGTTGGTATTTGGATTTTAGCCTGCCTGGTTGTGTTGCCATTTTCCCTTACTTTGAGGCTCACAGAAAGTAGATGTATCGAGCAATGGTCACAAGTCTACAGCGCAAAAGTCTTTACTCTTACTATATTCATATTTCTCTACCTAGCGCCTTTAAGTTTCATGACGTTTTTCTATTCGAGGATAATTTACGTCTTTTCTAAAGAAATCAAGTCTTTAAAGGCAAGAAAGAGAAAAAGGTCCCTTGCTGAGGAATTAATTGATGCACGATTGCACAGGAACGCCAAGATTGTTAAGGTGTTTGTTTTTGTGGTGATAGCATTTGCTCTGTGCATGTTACCATACCAAGTAACTTGGTTGTGGCATGATTTTGGCGGGGGTTCTTCAAGTGCAGAGTTTCGAAAAGTAGCAATATTTAGCAGTATTCTTGTATATTTGAACTCTGTTCTCAATCCTCTTATTATGGGATTCATCATGCTCGATTTTAAGGCTCGAATCAAATTTTGCTGCTGTTGCCTGAAACGGTTTAGAAGAAGTTGGGATTTAGAGCAAACGTTTGTGCTCCGCATTTCCTCTCCGTCACTAATAACTCAGCAGTATATTGGATCTTATCTTCTGTCACGGTCTCGATCGTCACTTTATCAGAGTGAACCTGTCATTGGAACAAAAATAACATTTAGAGATAACGATGGATTCTTCGATCAGTAACGGCAACGCACTGTGGCGAAAATGGATAGTATACATGAAATTTTTGAGTGTGTGAAGAATTAGAAATAATCTAATTTAAATAAATAAACCCCTTAACTTGAAACCATAGCGAAGACGTTTCAAAATGAAAATTTATCGCTCGATTCACGAGTAGTCGAAAACTAAACCACAAGGACCATTCATGATATACATATCTGTTCGCTTATCACTTTAAACAAATCGACTTTTATCTAAATTTTAAACGTCAGCTTCCGTTCCTTGTAATTGTGGAGTAGTACTTTAAAAAAAGGCATCTCTTTCACTCTCGTTGATTGACATCTAAGCTAAATATCTCCCTGCAAAACGACAGCAAGGCCGTTCAATTGAAATGACTCATTTGCGGCCATTTACAAAATAACGCGGGATATCGTGGGCTTTCCTGGGGACATATATATAGTTTAGAGCACTGCTGCAAAACTGATGGGATTACTGCCTGTATAATGTACGTTATCGATTACAAATCGTTTTCTTTGCAATTGATACACTTCAATTGTGTAAAGTTGCAGAAGTTAATTTAATATGTTTGCGGAATGTCATTCCCGCTGCATTCGAGAGATGCCACGCTGCCATTTTTCCACAATAGGGTCAAAAAAACAATTTTCAAATCACCGTCCACCTTTTTCCGTATTGTGCAAATAAATTACAAACAGTTTATCGGTTGTTGTTTTGGTTGAAAAGAGAAATTTGGTTGGGCAGGGAAGGAACAATAAAACGACAAGGGCGCTTACAAATTAAATTCAAGATGGCGGACAACGCGACAGAAACAACGACCCCGGAGGGGAAATGCCTGCAAGTCGGAAAATGCAACATTGCTTCTTATAATGCTTGGCCTAGGCCTTCGCGATCAAGGGTGTTCAAAACCCTTTCTCAACCGAAAGTTAAACACTTTATAAGTCTCGGTGGAGGACAGAGTGTATTCGAAAACCTAGGATTCGGATTCTAACCTAAGCACATTAATCTCCTTTCGAATTTGATCCCAAAAAAGCGCCCCAAACTTAAGTAACCTGGCATATCACCATACCTGAAATGAAATGAATACACAATTGTGGCAGTCGCTGAAATAAGAGCAAAAGAATACTGAGCTAAGCAGCGACTGTCTGATGCTCTTGAATCATCTCCTTTCTACTCTAAACGCAAATCACGGTGACATGCACCAAAAAACTGAAGCCGTCAGTTAAGTCAAACAGCCTTGTAGGGCCCTTACTTGTAGGTTCTGCAACTATTTCTCAGAAATTTTCGATAATGTTTCGTGAACGAAAAACCAGCTTCAAGCCTGTCAAGAAAAAAAGAGACAAAAATTGTAAATGTTCATGCCTTGAAACGTCCTCCTTTCATTTTTTTCGAGATATTCTGGTATCCAAAACGTATTCGGGCTTGTCTAGAATGTCTGGTACCCACCTGTTAAATTTTCAGCCTCCTGAAGCTTTTAACTTTTATTTCACGATAAACGTTTTTGTTAAAAAAAAAAAGCAGTCTGATTCCCTTCTGCGAAGTCTAGTGTTGAATTTAACGCTTAGCAAGTGAGTTTTCAAAACTTTCTTGCATTAAACATGGACCATCTTACAATACTGACAGATATATAGCAGGTATTAAATGCAGTTCTTGCTCACATTTTGCCATCGGTAGATTTTTCTCGAGGTTTGCTTTATGTAACTGGACATGGATCTTCCGAAACAAGTCAAAAAATACAAGTCATTTGTGGCCCGCGAACCTCAGGAACTTACACTCCTCTTAGAGTATTTTCGTGTCGGCAACCGAGTTACGTTTAAAAAAATGGTGAGCTGAAACGTGCTAAAAGTGTTTTGCGTTCCGCTCTCCAAGAATACAAATAAAATTGGTAAAATTTTCGAAAAAACGAGATGCCCACGTCCGCCAAAATATAGAAAACGCATGTAGTCCTTAAAAATAATAATCACATCATGTTCAAATCTCAAATAGTTTTTATAACTCATTCAAGTACTGTTCATAAATAAAGTGTTTATAAGATTGTACATATTCTCCAAACATTAGAGTCTCAAGAAATTCGAGCAAAAAGAAAATGTATGAAACTACAATGAGGCCCTGACAGGGTAAATTCCGACAAGCAATATGGCCCCGAAAAAGTAGCGACAGCACATAAAATGAAATTCCGACAAAAGGACACCCTTTCCCAGCAAAATTCCGACAGTGATGTCAAGGCCGAGAATGAGCCGACTAAACCCCGACACGAGTGATTTTAAAATTCAGACAAGCGACACGGGACCCCCCTTTCCCCTCCCACTCCCCCCCCGCGTCAGGGCCTCAGGGCCTCTACAATCGTGGTCAAAAGTTGTTGGGAAGGTTGCAGGCATCAGCTCACTTTACACCTAATTCGGTTATTCTAACTATTGGCTGAAGTATTCCGCGGCGGCAAACTCCTTTCCAATGTACTCTTCAAAGCCAAAATGAACATTGTTTCAGTGCAACAGACGTAATAGTATAACTGAAAAAAAAAAAAAGAAAAAAAGAAAAAGAAAAAAAACAGCACACGAAAGACGAACATTAAACAATAATTGTACACAAAATCATAGTGGCTGTCCATTGTACACAAAAAAGCATGGCTTTCGTAAAGGCGGTCAGTTGTACATAGTCCATTTTCGCCTTTACGAAACGTAATAGAAAGACGCTGTTAGACGCACATCGATTAAGTTCAATATATTCAACATCAACCGGGGGCGGGGGGGGGGGGGGGGGCGTAGGGGTCCTGCAAAGACATAACACACCCAGCACTGCAAGACTAGCTGCGTCACAGACGTAATCCAACACCGCTTAGTAACGTTTGCGAAGCAGCGCCGAGATCCTTATTCTGGACCCTCAATGGACTCAACGAACATTCAAATGTCCCTTTAACCTGATTGGCTATTACCAGTCTTATCGAAAATTTGTTTTCTTTACCAGACCATGGCGCGTACTCAAATCCTGGCACGCTGCTGAGGGCCCACAAAAAGGATTTCAGCACTGGTTCACAGACAGCTATGCAAGGCTTACGGAGGAAAAAATAAGGTGGGGGTACCTCATAAATATATACATGCAAAAAATGAATGCTGTATATAAATGAACTAAATAGGTAACAAATAAATAAGTAAATAAATCATTAAATAAAAATTAAATAAAGCGTTATAATTGGTGATATGCATAATTAAAATCAATCATTTTAATCTATGTGCATCCTTATATAATGGAGGTTTTGCTACGTCTAAAGCATTGCTAAGCAACGAGTTCCATGCTTTAATAGTTCTACAATAAAACGAGTTTTTGTAAGCTTCAGTGTTTGGTTTCAGTTCAATGGACTTGTCTTTGTGGAAGGATCGTGGTTGACGATTGTGCACTTTGATGTAGCTTAGGATTGTTACGGAGTACCGTGAGCCGAGCAATTTTCCTTTTTCTCTGATGGGGAGGAAAACTAATGTCAAACAGAGATGAAAATGAAAAATGCTAAAAAATTAAATCCAGTCGCCAAAACAACTACCTCTCTCTTCCTTAGCCGAGCAAAAGCTATATGACGCAAAATTAGGGGATATCGACTGGTCCCTTTGAATTTTCGTATGCTCTCAAATCGTAGCTTTTGCCTGACCAGTCTGCTCGCAAAATTTCCACGAGTGCTCGCTTTCCTCGTGCTAGCAAACTCGCCTCCGATTAATTTTGAAGGATTCAATCGGAATGGTTCTTGTAGGTATTAAGTCCAACGAAAACAGCCTAAGGACGAAAGATAGAGGCATGCACAATGGCGCCCAAAAACTCGTGAATGATGGGGTCTGCAAAAAAAAATGCTGACAATGAAATATTGAAGACATAAAAGGGAACGTCCACTCCACCATTAAAATAACTTTAAACCACAGGAAATTATGTTACAGTCAAATTTGTTTGCATCTATGTTTAAGAAAGCTTTTATATCCGAAATAAATAAATTTCAGAATCGCTCATTTCCCGTGCGACACCATCTTGAATAATTGTGACGTGAACACGTTCCAATCATTCAAGATGGCGGCGCCTGGAAATGAGCGGTTGTTAAACTCATTTTGTTCCGATACTAACACTTTTCAAAAAAAAAATCTTACACAAATTGGATTGAAAACGTTATTTTCTTAAGGAGGAGGAAAGGTTCCCTTCAAGATCATCTTTGATGATCAATAAACTGAATCAGTATACCTTGGAGATCATCCGCTTGGGGCAGTATAGATCGTTTTCAGGTGACGTCATCATTTTCTAAAATCCAAAACTAAAGAGCCACGAAAGTTTTTATCTTCATCAGGTATAAGAAGCGGTAAATTTGTATCCATTTGCAATTTTAAAGCTCAATAGCGTGCTTCGTTTGGAAACCAGAGCATTTTGAATTTCTGAGTTTTAGCGGTGCGTGACACGAGGCGACGATCGAGTTTATTGAGAAATATATATTTATCTCATGGTTTTGAGCCTTTTTAGAATTTAAAGCATTAGGAAAAGTGCTTAGATAAATAGCTGTCTGTTCAGTACAGATGATCACTCGCCTAGATAGCCAAAGTAAGTAACAGATGTTGACACTATTTTCCGGCCGCCATATTGGTGCACCACAGATGTGCACCAACATGGCGTTTTCATACTGGGCTCTGTAAATTTCTGCGAAACATTTCGACGAATATCTGAAGTTTGGGGAAACGCACAGGCCTAAAACTTGGAGAAGTGTCTTCTTCATTTATCTTCTACAACATCACGAATTCTTGACTTTTTCCACTGGATGGTTTTCGATTTATTTTTTTATTGCGTGACAGTGAAAACGATCTATAAAGGATTCCAACAGTACCATACGCATTTGCTGGGGACTGCCGCCTGTGTTGATTTCGATGATATTGCTGTTAAGTTCATCGAGCCGCACTACTTTAGCTTCAGCGTCAAGTGTTTTGGTGTTTTTTCGATCGTATTTATATAGACCAATTTCATAAATGGCGACCACTTTTACATTCTTTTGTCTTTATGTTAATTAGACCTACAGCCCTCGTTTTGAAACAAAAATTCTTTTAAAATTTGCTGGTCGTAGCAAGGCTAGAAAGGCTTATTAGCATTAAAACAAAAGAACATTTTATTCGGCCGCTATTATCTTGAAAGAGGTCTATGTGGCAGTCATCAGTAATTTTATTCCCAATGCAGAGAATTATCTTTCCCATACTTCCGAATGAAAATCCGAATGTTATGTTCGTTGAACGGTGTCCCGGCGTCAGGGATGGCAAGAGAAGAACAATTAAAATATGTTATATTATATTAGGGAGATTTCCGTTCGCGTGATTAGAAACCTTCACGGTCACTAGCCTGCTTGCAGGCGGTAGATGTTGTTGTTGCCGTAAAACACGTATCACACGCCATATTGGGATCGTATGGGATAGGTCTGGGCTGGGTGACACGGGGTGGGGGCGGGAAACAGAGGCCGAGAAAGTTTTCCCCGTCGTCCCAGATCTTTCGACTTCCACCCGTCCAATATGGCGACCGAAATACAAATTACAGCCTGCAAGCAGGCTAACACTTGTCATACGACACATGTATGACACACCACACCTTGGCCCAGTGGCAAGTCATCGGATTGTGTCTTTCTTTTCAGTTCGATGAAAAACCGGACGAGAATATGCAAATGCACTTTAAGATGATAACATTGAAACTTTCTCTTATTATCCAGATCGATGACTTCGTTTTATAGAAGCCATCCCTTACTGTGTAAATCTGATCAGTGTAACCACACGGCTTTCGCAAGTCTCGCTAGTTCGTAAATGACTTTATCGGAAAATGATAACCCCAAGCAGACTATTCACGCTAATTCTCGGAAAGTTTTTTTTCTCCCTCCCGAACAGTCTATATCACGCAAAACCCCAAACAGAAAAATCACACCAGCTGTTGAACTGACAGGCAGGCGCGTTATGTCTTGAAGGAAAGAGATTTTTTAGTGGGGGTGGGGTGGGGGAAGGTGAGGAAGTTCGTACCCATCATGCTTGGCTGTAAAGTGGTTCTTGCCGTGTTTCTTTGAAGAAAGGCTCTCGAGTTCTGACATGTTCACGTTGTCGTCAAAACCTTAAATTTGGTCGTGTTGGAGCACGGTTATTCTTTCTTTCAAAACCAATGTGTTTAGTGGTCGTGCCTTCGCCGCTGCAATCGACGCTTCTGATGAGCCGTCGTCGGAGATTGGCGAACCAACACAAGCGAAGAACTCGACAAAAAGACAGCATGTCAAGAATCATTTATTACATTCCTCAATAAAACCAATTCATAATTCATGCAAACGAATCGCCTAATTTCCAAGCCAGGTATAGCTTAATGGTACTCTTAAAACATTTCATAGAAGACAAAACAAGGTTGTCATCAATGAGGCGATTATACATTACATGTATTTGATTAAAATCTTTAAAACAATGATTTCCGATATTATAGCATCCATTTTAAAAGTTAGTCATCAGTCAAATTTTTATAGCATATACGATGTATCTTGTTTTTACTTTCAATAAATAACACTTAATAAATAAATTACACTTCCCTGTCGGTAAAACGTGTTTTGTCCTCGAGAATTAAGGGTATTAGTTGCGCAATATCTGACACTTGAGAGGGCCGCAGTTTGATCTTTGATCGGAACTCAACCAAAGTCAACCACACGAAAAGAAAGCCGTCATCTTTTGAAAACTTAACTCTAGACGAACTTCCAAACAGAAACTTACTCAACAAGGTCTTTGAGTTGACCCCGTACAAACCATCCACCGAGCCTAGTATTTTTTCCTGTAACTGTCTCAACTACCACACAGCTAATTTGTGTCAAGAATTCGCAGTGGAAAATTCATAGAGCACTAGTAAACATTTTATGCTTGAAACTATCGCACAAGAAAAATAACGTCCATAAAAACCTAAATTCTCATGCTGACATACTATCGCATTGAATAGATACGTAAACATATGTTAAAATGCAATCCTATATGCACCCTGAAAATGGTACAAAACTTTTAAAAATCTCCTATCAAGTTGGAATAGTACAGTAAGTTCATTAAAAATCACTGGTTTTAATATTGAGAAACAATAGAGAGGTTTAGCAACACGGTCGAACTAAAATTTGCGTTTAACCAAAAAAGTTAAAACTTGTTTGATGTATTAAAGATCATTTCTTGACTGTAACCTAAAGGTGTTAAGCAACTTTTCAAAAGAGGGAGAAAAGTTACAATAAGGGAATTGTCATGCTAAATCTCTCTAATATTTTTCACTAACATATCATCAGTTCGAAGGCATAAATTTCGCATCTGTTCGCTGACAATCATGCCCAAGTCCCTGGGTTCCAAATGCCTGGGAATGATGCAAAAAACTCCGCCATAGTGCAGAAAATACCATTTCAATCCTCAACCTCGTTCCCAGGGTCTCTCTTCTCTGCCTCCTTTGTCATTGAGACCCTGGGAAAAGAGGTTGTTCAACCCTTAGGCCAGCTTAAAAGACATTCATGAGTGGGCGTTTCTACAAATGGTCCCGAGAGGTAGACGATCACTGAAAGTGTGAATTTTTACCTTTGTGGCGAGACATCACAGCCTCCAGTCACACTTCCGGTTGCCGTCAGTTAATCAGCGGTAACTTTCATGCTTATATATAAAAACCTAAAAACTAAGGCATTATCATTTAAATTTCCCCAGACTTAACTAAAACCGTGTTCCCTCTGCAACAACAACTGCAATAAATATTCCCTAGACAGAGAAATACACATACTATTCAATGGCTGGGTGCTCCGTAATGCATACAAAAGTGTGCTCGACTTCTTTACTACTCCAGATCACAATTTTAGCCAAGAAGAATCGATCGACTGTGGCTAATAAAAGAAATATAACTTTAGATCAAAAAGAGACAACGGCCATTCTACGATAAACTTTAACGGAAGACTTTGAGTTTTCTGTTTTGAGAGCGCAGATTATGTCTAGAGAGTGACTACTTTAGCCTGCAGGCCGGTTTATAAAACCTCGCACTCTAGTTTAAAAGTCCCGGCCATACTTGAGAAGCAAGCAAAACCACTTATTTTAATACCCATGCAAAAAATACCAGAACTGATCCGGATGGTGTTTAAATAAAAAAAAAATGCCTCTAGGAAATCCGCTACAACGTCGTCTCCAGAAAACTGCGATCTATTCGTGGACTGTCCAGAAGTTGTTGATTTTCCTCTATGCTGCCTCGTACATGTCGCAGTGTCTCTGAAGTAGTATGTTTCAGAGCCTTTCTTTTTTTCCGCCTCCCACCACGAGGCTTCACTGATCCAAGCAAGGACATCTCTTCCTGCGAAATGTTCAGACCCGAGTCCGATATCGAATGCCTACACTCGGGACCTGGCGATTCAATCGAACCGCGTTTCGGTCTTCGGATCGCATCGCCATTATGATGGGTAGACACTGTAGAAAACAAAGATGCCTTAGCACTATTATGCAAAGGAAGAGCGTCATCCACGTAAATTTCCACTTCGCCATTTTGCGACGTAGAGTAAAATTGTGGTAACTTAGATCTGTCTGGGTTATGCGGAGGTAGAACTTCGTCGGATTCCTGTCCATCTAAAAGCTCCGTGGAAATGGTGCTTCCGTCGAGTTCTGGTGAAGATATCTGTGTCTGAAAGACTCGATTGTGAGGACGAGGAAAATGCCAGTATAGAGACGAGGAAAAGTTCGCTTGAATTTGTGATTCATACTCGAACGTTCTTGGTGGTTTCGGCGGCGGTTTGTATCGAAAACTCTCTCGACCTTCGGATCTCTCCGTCTCAAATGTTCGAGGAGGTTTCGGGGGAGGAGGGATGTTTTTTTGCAGCGATACGAAACTTTGCATAGAGCCAGCAGAGAAGGTTTTGTCAGTTAAATCATCCAATGTCTTAAGGGAACGTTGGGAATCTGGTGAAAGGTCGCCGATGTCAGTGTTTGCGCGAGGTCGTGGATGTATATCTACAACTTTATCAGTGCTTTGCCAAACAGAGGGAAGAGTGAGTCCTTTCCAGTTGGCTGACACACGTGAGGAAACCAAGCTGTCGTCAAGGTCGGAATCATCAAAGCCACTTTCAGGCCGAGCAATAGGCGCTTTGCTTGCTTCTGATACTAGGGCAGTTAAACGCCACAAGGGGTGATTAACTTCTGTATAAAGAATAAAGATCAATAAACACAGAGTCAAAAGGGAATTGGACACGATTAAAGACAGTATCAGGATAATTTGATAAGTTGAAAACTACCAAAAAACACTAAAGGGATAAAAAGTTTCGTTATTAATTAAGAAAAGAGCAAAATACTGTAAGAGGAAAGGAGAGAAACGCTCGAAAGAACAGATTTAAAACAAAAGCTGCAAATGTAACTAATACCGAAATATAAAACAATCCGCGCGGAAAGAGCTAACATAGCCTTCATTTAAATACTTGTCTAACTGGAACAAACAGTATTTTTCCAAATTTCCTTTAGCGTAAAGACAAGTTAGTTTATGGTCCTTGGATTAGGAAGTAAAGCAATACTTAAGAGTTGTGGGCACGTCATTACAAAAGATAGGTTTAGGTTCTTTAGCAATTCTCTTTTGAAAACCTCTTTAGACAAATAAAACCAAAAAAGTTTCCCTTAAAACTGATGTTTTGAAAACGCCAAAAGCACATCATAACCACAATAATTCAGCTTACCGCTAAAACCTTCCTGAAGGTCACGGTACATGCATGGCTATCATTATATAATAGTCACTCTTATTACAAACCTTGGTCAGAAATCACGCATATCTACGCAAAAATCGACTCGTAAAAGAATCGTAAAAACGTAAACTTGGTTTAAATTTTTAAATAGTTGTTTATGAATTAATCTGAATTTGATCAACTTGACAATATGAAAAAACTGACGTTTGAGCAACGAGAAAGAAAGATTGACAAACACCTGGGGTATTTACCATTTACACGGAAAACCCGGAAATTTCGGTTAGAATATCAAATGGTACACACCATTCCATTTAGAACTTTTCAGAAATTATGATGCATTGGCACAATCAATGTCTTAATTCTGTCCTTTTTGGGCTTTCCTGTTGATACCAGTAAATTTTTTACGTTATCCAGTTTTTATTGGGACAAGCTGCATCATTTAATACTTACACCTACAATTTCCACCTGGATGGTTCGTGCAAATGGTAAGCACCCCTGGTCCCAGGGTCTCGCTTCACGGGGAGAAGAGAGACCCTGGGAATGAAAATCCCCTCTACTGTTGAGAACATAGGAAAAAAGAATAAATTCGAGGCATGTGGAACCGGGACGTTGAAAATACCGAACTTCAAACTCCTATACTGAATCAATCACCCAAACAGGAAATTGCGGGTCGGCCAGTCATGCGTTTACATCTGTTCTAGCGCTCGTAGCAAGAGTTTCCGTACGAAAGAGGAGCTACGAAATCATTTTTTTTCCCGCACGCTGACCGCGTGAAATGCGATTCTGTTTTCGCCCCAACTTTCGCGTGGCTGGAGTGCACAAAGAAATGGCTTCGAAGCTCCTTGCTTGCTACACAAGCGTGATAGATTCACGGCTTTAGAGGTAGGGGTGTAGAACTGTAAATACTTGACACACTGAATAAGTTTACGTGTCCAAGCCTTTCAACGACCGAGTTTCGTCTAATAGGTGCGAATGTCATTAGCGCCAAAGCAGGAAACACGAGACAAAATGGCCACAACTCACGAAACTACGTACCGTTCAAATTTGCAGATGGGTTGCTCAAACGTCGTTTTGACGAAACACGGGGGCAAGGTGAGGTACAAAAGGAGGAATGTTTGAGCTGAGATTCAAACAAGAAGAATGTTATGGAAAATGACAGTTGTGGTCACGGAAACTGCATGCAAAGTGACAGAGCGTTGAAGAGGAAATGTTCAAGGAGAGCGGTACGTTACCTTGTCTAAACGGTAGTCACGCTGATTTCAAAGCTGTCGACGCTTTGCATATCAGCAGGAAGGTCAAGTCCAACTTCTGAAGTTTAGTCAAAGAGGAAACGAAAACAGTTTATAGAAGGAGAAAAGACAAAACAAACTCACAGGAAACTAAGACTGTTCACTGCAAATTCATGACAATTACGCGATGGGCACTAACTTCAAAGAAAGTCAGACAGTCATACATGTTTACAAGGTAATTTGGTTCAAGGTAATTAGAGAATTCGTTTAGGGCAGTAGTAACTGTTTATAGACAAAGGTACCTACAGTTCAGTTTCATCTGATATTTCTTACACATTGAGGCAAGAAATCCCTCTTAACGAAAAAGGTACCCCCTGCCTGCTGATTAGCTTCCAGGGGTTTCATTTTGTTTCAGAGACCAGAGGAAATAAACTGAACCAAGATGAAGGGTGTTTTGTGGAGCTGCCTCGTCGCCACTGATAATAATAATAATGAAATAAAGTGTCAAGTCTTCTAGCGCTGGGGCAATAATTGAGGACACTCAGATGCACAGAAATCAAATCAGACATTGGTTTTTGAGGAAAGGAGAACACCGGTGTACCCGGAGAAACTAACCTCTCGGAACAGAGTACAGAACCAACAAAATCAACCCAATGCAATGAAGAGGATCTCCCGAGGGTTTGGGGGAACATGGCTAACAGGGGAACAATGACAAAATATCTTAGGGAACATAAACCATTTAGGGATCAAAAAGCTGGAAACAAGGGAACACAAGCAACTTTTTAAAGGGAACAAGGGAAAAAGGAACCGCCTCAATGAAAAGACCACGTGAAACAGGCGTGGCCATCCTTGAGGTGATATCACGCTATGAGAGCTAAGCTTGAGGTTTCAATTTTCAATGAAATGCTTGGTATGTCACTGTTTTTTAACGGCAAACGGTTAATGGTAATGTAGCATTATCATAATGAGATGTCAAAACACAAAAAAAGATTGGATTTAAATCGCTAGCTTATAATTAAAATGCAGTTATGAGATCATTTTTATTTCAATTTAGTTATGCTGCATAAACTAAGCCTGAGCAGTTTAATATTTAACCAAAAGAATTAAGAACACCTTAAAGTGCCTCCTTTTCTTCTTCAGATTTTGAAAGTATGTTTGCCTAACACCTGACTGGCAAAATGTTGAGCTTTGATTTTTATCCAAAGGCCGTTTACTTTGAGTGTAAGTTTTGGATTTCATGGTCCGCCATTATTCACGTTCAAACCTGACCGATGGGCCTTAATCACAAGGCAGCCTTGTTGAGACCCGGTGGATTAAAAGCTTTTGTTTTGCCCCACCGAAACTCGTTTTCAACCATTTCAACGCGAGGCTCGTGGCCGACGCGCGAATAAGGCCCATTGGAGCGCAGAGGGTTGGATCCAGGGAAAAGTGACGTCATTTACTCACTTGCTTAAAATTCCAGCGTGTGAATGCAGCTTATTATATATGCAAAACGCGAGGACAAACACCTGAAAGCCCAAAACTTCCGTGCTGCATATTAATTCTGCGGCGTCGGTACACACGCATTGCATTCTAAAACTAGTGAGCCTTTGACGTCATTTTCTCCTCGATACAATCTCTCAAGATCTTAAAATTAGTGATGGCGGACCACTTATTTAATTGGAAAATTCCAGTTAAAATAAATGTGTCTTTTTAAAATCAAGGCTTCAATCTTTCGTCGCTTAGTGTTTAGTTAACATAGTTTTGAAATCCAAAGAAAAATAAGAATTGGTTTGTTGGTCACAGGGGCACTTTAACAACGAGTAAAAATAATTAATTAAATAAGATGAAAAAATGACCTTATGCAGTGCGCCGTAAGACAAAAATAATGACCAACAAATATCACGTTAGAGCTAATGATTAAAGAAATGTAGAAGAAATGCTCATAGCAATAAGAACACGAGTCAGACGAATTCATAAGTATTAGTAGCGAAGCAAAACGATTGCCAAACACAGAATGAGAAAGGAGGGAGTTAATATGATAAAAAGCTACCTAATAGTGCGACTGCGCACACCCCTTGAAAAGGCAAATGAAAGAATTTCTCTTAGTATCTCCAATAATGAAGACCTTGGCTTACGGAATTTGATACGACTATTCGCGCATTCATAGTCAAAGATATCCTTGAATCAACATCCCTAAATGTTCACTGGAACAATCATTTTTTCTCCTGAAAAAATAATTTACAGCCTGGATACAAGGTTTCCCTGAAGAAGCAGAGAAATCCGGGAAAGATACTGGGTTCTGTGAAGACTAAGGCGCCGGTTTAAGATGTCAGTCAGGGAAGGGGAAAGGGCACTATCCCGTGGAATCCAAAAAAATGAAGCAACCAACGAAAAGGGAAGGGGAAAACTACTGAAAAGGGATACAATTTAATGTTTTGAAGCAGGAATATTAGAAAGCTATTTGGTCATCTCGCCTAAAAGTTCACGTTTTGATCAGGGCCAATCACAAGATCAAAGAGCTCACTCTAAATCACTTTAGTATCAACACGGTACGATAATCCACAGGCAAAACTGAAGCTCTCCACACTCGTCGCCCCTTTGCTTAAAATGGTTACAAATGGAAAATGTGACCGTACCTGGGGACAAAGAATCAAACGAGGTGATTCGCTCTAAAGGCAGTTCAACTTCATTTCCCTCTTGTATCACTTCCGCTGTAGAAGACAAAAAGGCAAGATTAAATTGGTCTTCTGCAATACAAAGCAATCAGTGTTTGGGAAGATAAATTTCTCTGTGAACGTTTTCTCTGAAAATCTCCGCCTTGTCTTCAATTAGAAGATAAGTAGATTGTAGAAGACACCAAATAAGAAAAAAATACAAACGTGCTGATAGAATGGAGCGAAAGTTCTATTCAATATGAACTTTACAACAAGCTAAACGTAACGATTGTCACGAGTAAACATCAGCAATAAGCACGAAAATTTTCAGTCAATTTAACAAAAACATTCCAGTTCCAGCGCTGGGAAATTCTAGAACGACAATTCAACCCGGCAAGGACACGCCCTTCAAATCCTGGTTCTTTAGAAAAACGCTGAATTATTTAAGTCTGTAGAAAGTCGCTGGTAAGCTCAAAGTCATCAAAGACAAACTATGTCGCAAAAACCACTACAAGACCAAACAGAGGACAGAGATGATCTTAAAACACACGAGGTCGTTGCATGATTTACGCCGCTGACTTGGCGAGGAATGTAAAGGGATTTCATGGGACATTTGTGTCAAGGAAACAAAAATATATATATATATGTCTATACTAAGAAGTTTTGACAAAGAAGAGATATTCCTTCAAAAAAAGGGTTTTGATCATTTTTGAAGAAATAAACTGCATAATAATTAGTAAAGATCGAAAGTAATGCCCGCACTCATCTGGACAATTCATAAGCGATTGTCTCACAGACAACTGAAAAAAAAAAAAAGCGCGAGCATCTGTTTCGACCCGCACTTCGAATAAACATTTCTTTCCTTCATAAAAATTTCTCATCAGTGATCAAAGACAGACATCTTTAAAGGGGCTATGGTGTTGGACTCTTCGTCACGTTATTGTAGGGTGTTTATGGGAAATCTTAAGTTAATCACGAAATTCGAAAATTTGTTATTATGAAATTCCTTTACTGATAAAATTATCATCACAAACAAGATGATTCTGAGCAAAAACGATCCTTATCCAGGAGATTTGCAATAAAACTTCATAAACGTTGGGCCGACTAATACCCAAATGCAATCCATTTCAATCTTGTCCATTTGTGTTCATCCATGCTTTTATTTCCTTTTGCTGTATTTCTTTTATGTTGTTCAACAGTTTTAAGTGGTTATTGCAATGTCTCATTCTACTTTTTGGTCATTTTGGGCATCATGAAGTTACATAATTTTTGATTGACATAGCCCCTTTAAGCACGACATTGGGCTGTCACAGAATTCTACACTAAAAAACAACAAACAAGCACAGTTACCTTCCCGTAAAGATCCGGATGACCTCGCGTTGGTTTGTTTGTGATTGAGTTCCCTATGAATGTGGTTATTTTGCCTCCGTTCTGATATAGGCACCTCCAAGGTGTTGGGGCTTGGTTGTGGGGGTGCATTAAGGACAAGCTCCTCTTGCTCCTTACTGGGAAGGCACTGATTAAGAGCATCGAGTACAAAGTCTGGATAATGATCCTCCCACATCAGACTCGAAATCTCAAGGCTCTGAAAGTCTTCTAAGTCTGCCCAAACTGGCTCGTAAAGTTTCCGTTTTCGACCACAGCGACTAAAAAATAGGCACAAATTGTACATACGATAAACTTCTTCAAGAATCAAACTGATCGGAATAGAACGATAGAGCAGCAAATGAACAGAGCGACCGAGACAAACCGATCGTCTGACTAGATCACGTCTGGTAAATGTTTACAACTTATAGAGCGTGACGTCACCGCCGCCATCTTGGTATTCAAAAACAAAGAAACGGGGGCCATCTTGGTACTCTATACAAAACTCCTGGCGATCCATCGTTCGAAAAACTGGGGCCAGGAATTACTCTTTCCTTATGCAAAAGCCATTGATAAAGGAAAGGAACACCACTGATATAATTGCCGAACTAACATAAATACAGTAAAAACCCGCATACAAGAACACCTATTTTTGGGGTTCAGGCTGATTGGGTTCTTATATATCGGGTATTTTAGGTGAAATCAGCCTGAAAGTGTTCTTTAGTGTTCTTAATTTTTTACTTCTAAAAAAATGTGAGGGATTTACTTACTATGATGAAATACATAACTTTGAGAGAAATCAAACTTGAGACACACAACATTATAAGACGTTTAAGTAGTAGATAAAATGTGAGCGGGAGATCTGTATGGGCGTTTACAATGGCGAGCCGATAGGCGAGCCATTGTACACGCCCATGCAGATCGGACGCGAATATCTTATCGCGCTTATGAAATGTCAGCATTTAAGTGTTAATGTACACTAGGTATTTTTGGTGATTCAAGACATTTTAACCGTGAAAATTGAAAGAAACATTTATGTAAATGAAGAGAAATCTGTATCAGAAATACAGATATTGATTAATAAAACATTTATTTTGTTTTCCCATCATGAATTATTAATGAATTTTATAATTCCAAATACAGTTGTTGTACATTTGCTATACACAGCAAGTGAAATTACTAGCATTTATACAGAGATCTTAGTGCAATACCACAGACTACAGCTACAGACACTGTTTGTTCTATTAAACTGAAAAGGGAAGAGTTTTTAAATATAAGAACAATTTTCAATTTTCAGGCTGAATGTGTTCTTATATATGTGCTCCTTTTTTACCAAATTTCAGCCTGGTTGTTCTTAATCCACATGTTCTTGTACGCCGGTTTTTACTGTATTGAAAATTGGCTGCATGTATTATTGAAAGGAGACCTCCAATGCTAAGAAAACATAACTTTAAACCAAAGGAAACTGCGTTTGCAATCGATTTTGTTCAGAAATTTGCCAAAAAAGTGTTTGCATAATTACCGTCACTTTCAAATTTCCCGGGCCCGGAAAGGCGGCTGCGAAGGAGACTACTGCCTTGAACAATTTTGTCGCGATACGATTGCTCTGTAGTTCTGACACAAATTTGTGTAAGAACAAAAGGCCAACTACAACACGTTACAATTATTGAACATGGTGGAGCCTGGGTAATTTAAAAAATAACTTATTCTTAAATTCATTTATTTCGGATACAAAAGCTTTCTAAAAAAGGAAGAAACAGATTTGATTGTCTGTTCGACTTCAGGGCTTGACATTGCCATTGTATCAAGTCGATTACCAAAATGTTGAGCTCTTACTTGTAAACCTTATTGCCGGGTTAAGGACACTTTCTGGAAGTACCCTACTTGGCCACCTTCCCTGAGTACATGCTTGAGTATTTTGGGCCAATCCTTTCAATGAAAAATTTCAGTTTACTAAAGATCGAAAGCACTTCACTTATCCATGATTATTAATAACAATAAAACTCACGCTGGCACGGAGACCGTTTTGACAACATGGATGACTTTCCCGGGTGGGTAAAAGTTGCGCGTCAGGAAACTCTTGTACCTAGGAACCTCAAAGTTTTCCCAGTCTTCATCGGTTTCTTGTTCTTCGGACTCAAACTTAAGACACTTGCATCCATAACAACAAACAAACGCGCAACGACAAGCACAACCGCGAAGAATCTTCCACTGCAATAAGACAGTTGTTTGTTAAACGCTTGGTAAGTTTCAGGACGAACATTGCTATTTTGTCTTTATTTGGATAAAACTTTCCATTCTCTTTACAAACCAGTTTTGACACTTTCAACAACGAACTGTGCTATTTGGAAGATTGAATCTAACCATCTATTAACTATCATCTAACCATAGTTAGTGGAGGGGATTAATGGCAAATGTTATCATGGCGCAAATTTGCTGCCACTTTTGCTAAAATAAATGAAGAAATGACAAAATTATTTTGTTTCTCGCTGTGAATTTTCTTTCAATCTGAAGATAGCGTAATTGAAGCGTAATTTAGCTGCGATGTTATACGCCGATCAAATCGAAACTTCAAACCCCCCTTCCCCCTCCCCCCCCTCCCATTTGACTATCTTCTGTGCCCGGGGAGTGGGGAATTTGACCTTTGCCCGCGTGGGGTGGGGAAAATTGAACCGGAAGTGTCAAGGTTTTTTGGAAAAGAGATTTTAAAATAAGCGTTATGATATCGGTACCGATACTGGTAAATCTCTACAAGGCAACTGCAAGATAAATTAACTAGGTTTCCTTTTGTAACTTGTGCCTTGTAGTAGCGATATTCAGGAATACGGTAGGGAGCCACCTTAAAACGCTCTTATCTCATTTGGTACCATACAAAGGTATAGTAATGTAGAGTTAACCCTTCAATTAAAACATTCATTTCAAATTATTGAAACCGGTTTGAGCCACCGTAAAGCAAACATGGTTTGAGTGAAGTGAAAATGACATACTATCGAGGATCTTCAGTAACCTAGAATAAACCTACTTTAGGCGTCGTAGAATGTGAAATTACAGCCAACATTTTGTTCCGGAGATCTTCCAGGGTGTTTAGACTTAATCTGGATAGAAAAAAGTTAACCAAACAATCATTTTTAAATTGATATTTCTGCAAAGATACGGTCAACACCAACAGCAACAATGAACTTTATTATCTTGTTTAAATGAAAAAAAATATTTACAACTATGTAGGGGAAACAGTAAAAGGTATAAGTTACTCAGGATAACTAAGAAGCTAATCTAGCTGAGTAACATAATTAAGTAGTTAAACTGGCAATAAAGAGTTGGTAATCTGAAAGGAACGGAAGAAAAAAACAAAAGTAATTGATAATCGAAAAGCAAGAGGAAAAGAGAGCTAGTAAAAATATGGAGGATTTGTTCACTGTATGGAATATTTATCAATTTATGAGTACAGTAGCCCTGCATGATGTTGACTTTCAGTTGTTCTTAGATTAATTTTTGGGAAAGTTGTTTTACGTTCTCATGTAAATCATTCCAGGTTGCAACCATTCCAGGTTGTTACCCCAAACCAATATCCCATAATTATGTTGTGGGATATGGATACATTAGAGAGTAATACAATAATAATTACTATTGTTGTAAAATTCTTCTTCTTCTCTCTTCTAAATAAAATGAAATACTTTAGATATCTTACAAGTGAAAAAATGAGCACGCCTAAAAATCGGTTGCTACATTTGGGGGAACATCTATACCTTGGAATCATGTCTTTCCCAATAACAACTGATATGACAAAATCCCGGGTGTACTTTGCAGCTGAAAGACTGGAAAAAAAGCAAAAGAGAGTTGAATGCAAAGCTCTACTCTTTCAATACAATAGCCCTCTGACACAATTATGTATCAGGCAAGATCAAAACCAATTTCAGAACACAGTATTTTGACTTTCAAATTCCTTGTGTGCTGCCATCTCTGTTATGACACCATGAACTTTTTTATAATAACAATAGGGAAACAACAGTACGTCATAATCATTCAAGATGGAGGCCACAGGAAGCTTGACGTGAAAATAAAGAATTCTAACTTTAGCACCAGTTACATTTATTTCCTTGATGTGATGATTGTCAAATTTGATTGGCTTGGCATGCTGTCATCAGCCAAAGTAATTTCTTTAGAATTGACAATACAGCACTTGACTAAAAAAATCAAACATAACAGATGCTGGCAATGGAGGATGTAAAGTGCAAGCTGCAGGTCATTGTTTAACCAGACCTGAAACAACCCAAACCTTTACAAAAATGAAAACTTTTGCCTTAAACATTATCTAAAGCATTAATAAAGGTTTGCGTTGTTTCAGCTATGGTGAAACAATGACCTGCAACCCTAACCTCCTACCTGCAGTTTACACGCTCCATGTTGGCAAGGAAATTCTTTTCCCAGTGAGTTGCAGAGTCATTTAATACCCAGTCGTTGCCTTCATGCTTTCCTAGTGCTCTAAACTTTAACACAACTTCAAAACCAGAAACTATCAATTTGAAGGTAATATCACTCTTCTAGGTAAAAAGTTACATGTATAATGAAACACAAGTCCAAGGATACAAGTAGACAGTTCATATCAGACTATAAATTTCAGAAGCTCACATTCCACTTGTCAGTTTACCTTAGATTTGCGCCAGGCGGTGAGTAGGCATAACAAAACAGATCGGGATAATACGGCCGTAGGAGAATAGCCAATATGGCTGCCGTCCCTGCACCAAGTGAATGACCAACTATCATTAGACGGTAAGATTCCGTGTGTCTGTCCTATGGAGAAATGCAAAATAGAGCTACTATTGGAATGAATCGCTCCACAAGTTACAGTGTCCTTTCTTCTCTCTCAAATCTCGAACAACAGTGCAAGATATTGCAGAATAATCTACCTACTGGGTCAGAATGAAAGGCTCTAGTGAGAATTCCACCCTCCAACCTATTCTTGATGTAAAGAGCAGCTTTCATAAAACCCTAAAAAAGCCAAAAAACAGAGCAAGTTAGAAATACAATGGGAAAAGTAAGACAGAAGCATGATAAGATCTTTTTAGATCATCACAGTTATGAAAGTTACTTATAATAAACAGGTAAATGCGAATCTGATCCCAACAACACATCGGCTGATGCATTGGTTGACACACCACCGACCCACTACAGCTGACGTGTTGGTTGAAATACTTACACTGTCTAATTTTGCAAGAACAACTTCATAAGAAATGACGAAAACATGATAGCCAAATAGCCGCTATTTTGAAAATGAAACACTAGTACCTATAAGATTAAACTGTGGCCAACATGTCTGCCAACTGTCAGCCGACATGTCGGCCAACATTAATTTTTCGTTCGACGCATTGGTGGAATCAGATTCTCTACCTTTACCCTTAAACATTAAAAAACGGAAACACAAGGTTTGGCTAAAACCCCATAATCTAAAAGTTCATTCTAATTCTCAGTTACTTGTCTACCTGACAGTGTTTTGAAATTGAGAGGTGAATTTACATGTACATTGTACATACTGATTGAACTTGGTAGTCAAAGGTTTAAGAATAAAAATCAGCAATATAAAGTAAAAATTTACCATGCAAAAAGTTTGGTATGAGTGGAATCCGATTGTGTGTTAGGTCTGGGTTTCATTTTCCACGTGTACAGCATCTCGTAGATCAAAATAGTCCAGCTTTGTGCTGGACTTTACATAATTGTAACATGGTCTTATAAACTGGAAACAAGCAGCTTATGGTCCTCTTTTGAGTGTTTTCCAATTGCAGTATTTATGCTCAGTAATGCAGTGAAAGAGATGCCAGGATATGCACCAACATAATCTGCATAATCATAATTTTTCCTACTTTCAAACACCGGGTGCAGATCAGAAGATCGCAAAATTGGAAGTGATTTGTGCCCAGTGTTAACAAGCTGAAAAATTAGAGATGAAAACAAAGCTCATCTACGTTGTAATTTAATTAGCTTGATGATAATGACATGGGGACATTGAAGCATTGCTCTAAAACTTTGATTTCACTTATTTTCATTCTTAAACAAAAGGAAAGGCTGGAAAATAAGAATGAAATGGGATTTGAGTGAATGACCACTACAATACCGATTTAGCTATCAAATCAAGTGGGCGCTGGTTACTGCAGAAAGAAGTATGCTAAGCCTATGTTTCTTTGTACTTTGTTGCATATGACATAGTTCACATAGCTGACCAACTTGGCTGGCCTGATTAGCTATTTCTAGTTACATCTAAAATAGCACATCTACTCCTAGAATCATTGTCAATAATCGACAGACATGACATACCATAACATGACAGCAATACTGAAAAAGAATTCAACAAAGAAATAAAGCTCAAAGTCACTTGACTTTCTGATTTTTTGGCTGCCACTGAATGCATTTGCATGTACAGTACATGATCATCAAGTTTTGTACCTTATGTGCAAACCAATCTGGATCACCTCCTTCTAATGGTAGTCTTTCGGCTTCAACTGAGAAATCTGTAAGGATGTCCTGTTTGGGGAAATGTCAAAGCAAAACCATAGTATACCATCGCTAATTTCAGGGGAAGCTTACATGAATCATAGAGGGTGAACACCTTTCCAAAGCAAAGATTTCTAGCACCTAAAATGATACAATAATATAATCTTACTATTAAAACATTCAAACAACTAGACCCTCCGTGAGGGTACACTGGGTTGCCTGTGGTACGTGCACCGTTCCAGAAATTTTTTTCAAGTTGGGGGGTCATTAAGAAGTCATACCAGACGAGGCCCTTTTGCTCACAGGTCCTCACACGTTCGTACGAGGAAACAGATCTGTCCTTGCGTAATATGTAGCTCTAACAGTGCACAATATTGTTTTGGTATTGTCTATCATTGTAGTGCCATGGTAGAAGTCTTAGGTAAATAGTCTGAGAAGACATGTGGTTACTAGCAAAGTACTGAACCCAGAAAGATTGAAGAAAATAAATGGGAAGTGAGAAACATTGGCTTCTGGGCTGACATGTTGATAAACTTCTTTTGACCACAAGTTGAAGCGTGCCCTCTGAGCATCTGACAGCTTTGTAATACCAAAGTTCACTGAAGTTAATCCCTGTTGGGCGGGGTTAGTGTTTGGATGGGAGACCAAAGTAATATAAGGTACCCCTCATAAAACAGAAGCATCGGACCGAAAATACTATTAACGCTAACAAATGCGAACTCAGCAAGGTACAGATTTTGTTAGCTTGCTTTATGCAAAAACAAATATTGATGCAAAAGTAAATGAATATTGATACACAGTTTTTAGAAAGAGCAGAAGGAAGTTTCCAGGACGATCGCTCGAGAATAACATATTTACGACATGAAAACAACATTTATTTTGAACCGTGAATATAGAATATAAACAGGTACGATCAGCGATAAACATTTGGGGGATTTTTGCAACGTTCAATTTTGTTATTGTACGTTTTGGCTGCACAAATAAATCGCAAAATCGAAAGTGACATGCCGGAATTCAGCGGGCGCCGTGATTAAGTTACCGCGGCATGTTTACTCGCCAAACAGTGAAGTATCCCTGTCAAATGACGGCAAGATTCCGGGTTTTTGAAAGTTTCAAGCATGCTTCCAACAGGCCTGTGAACCCTTCCTGCTTACAGAGCAATACTAAAAAACTTCTCCCATATCACATTTCAACCTTAAGCTCGAAAATTCAATACACAACATGATATTATAATTCACAAAGGCAGAAAAAACCACAGAATCCTTTTCCAGCAAAAATTTTATTGAAACAAACAACATATTTGCTCTTAGAGGTGAAAACCTCTTCCTATTTCATTCCGTGCGTGAAGACAAGAAACTCAATCGTGTCAAATTACCATGTACTTCAGGTAAACACAGCTCACTTTGATTTCGTCTCGACGGGCGATAGATTGTTGTTGAAGTCCAGTACTCGTCGCTTTTGAGATTCCTGCCTAGTTTACCCAACTGACTTTCCATTATTGAGCTCCATAAGGGTACATTTTGTTTAAGGATCCAGTAAAACGCCATTTGCGTTACATGACTTTCGACGCCATTGCAGGCTAAGTTAATGATTCTACTGTGTCCACCAGAGAAATCTACGCAGTTCCACTACCCTCTCGATCCTAAGAAAATACGCGCAGAAGGCTCTATGCACAAAGACACCACTTACCAGGGGAGTGACAGGCAAGACTTTTACCGACACGGAAAAAAATACTAAAAAAAAAAAAACGGAAATCTACCTAATTTCCGACTGGGTTTGCCATAGGGCAACCCAGTAATAATTATTTTTCCCCCTGTGGACCTGAACCTTGTTAAGGATGGAGCTGGTAAAGAATGAAGACTAAAGAATGGAGTTTATTACGCGTATAACTTTTATGCGTATTAAACAATTCTTTCATGGGAAGTTAGGAAGTTTCCATGACATTCCCCAAAATCTAACTTAATATTATTGGTCACGGTTCAACAAAACACCGCTTTCTATTTGGATTTTTACCACAATTTCTTGTAAGCTCGCAATCTGATTGGCTAATTTGCTGTTGTCGATAAGAAAGAAGACAACGCTGCTTGTGTCAATGTGGAATGCATTTGTCATAGCCAATCAGGAACACTCATTTTGGGAAATAAACCAATCAGATTGCAAAAAAGTTATAGACAACGCTTGCTCTTTCTTTGTGTCATGATCTTGGTCATGCTCTGAAATAAACATTTTCTTTGGCTTTGAATATTGTGGTAAAAAACAAATCAAATGTGGTTCAGCATTGTCTGTACTCTTCTCGACAATGACATTCTTCATCACAGTGGTCAAGATTTGTTGTGGACTCACTTAGCTGTGCCTTGCGAGTCCACATCATTTTGACCACTGTGATGACAAATATCGTTATCGTTAAGGGTACAGACAATGCTGAACCACATTTTCAATACAGTACCTGAAGGGACAATGTTCCTCTGATGGTAACCACAACTGCTCTCTTGTCATGATCCATACAAACAAAGAAGGGTGTCTCATACAACTAAAATAAGCAAAAAAAACAACTCAGTCACCCAACCTCTAAATAGTGACAGAGTTGTTAAAAGGAAACTAAAGCTACCAAAGGCCCTTTCCACAGGACATAAAATTAATGTGAACAGTTCATAATAATTATTATTACGTACTGTATATCAATAAAACCCTAACCCTAACCCCTAAGGAAAAAAAAAATTACATGCACATGCTTTGGAATGAGACTCAGCTACAATGCGGGACAAAATTCCTTTGGACAGTCGAAGAAATACCAAAAAACAACATCATTTATGCAAATTGAGTGAGAAAACCATACTTCGCCATAACTGGGGGGTGTTCACTGTCCCTTCATAATATTAATTAAGGGGTTTCATAACATTAGCTATGCTTGAAAGCAGGCTATTCAGGGTTAGGGTTAGGCCAAGGCAGGCTGACATTGAGAATACTCACTTCGCTTGTGATACAACTTACTTTGTTATGATAACTGACATAAATGACATCTCGATTATGAATACTAGCAATCCTCTTGAGTGCTGAATAATTACAGCGGCAGCAGTTGTCACTTTCTACATCCACAAATTTGTGTGATCTTTGATCTGGAGAACGGCAGGTATAACAACACCTGCCATAAAGAAATATGAATAAAACTTGTTGGAACTATAATGCAGAGCAAAAACAGGGAAAAATCCTTTCATTACATTGAATAAGAATAAGACTGCCAACTAGTTGGCTCACTTGGTTGATCGAGCTTCGGATTACTGTGCAGGAGGTCGTGGAATCAAAACTCCAGCCAGACCAATATTCAGGGTTTTTAAATAACAGAGGAGAAAGCGCTGCCTTTGAAATAAGGAAGGAAGTGCAGCCCAGCAGTTAGGGCACATGCCTTGAGATCCAGGTATCCTCTGACCACTGGTTGAATTTGATCCTGGTAGTCCCTGGTTCAACTTCTCAGCTGCACTTGAAAAATAGCCAGCTACATGTGTAGCTTGCCTCCGGCCAGTTAGGATTCTCAATTAGCTACTTTCATAATTTAACCCACAATGCAGTTTTGTTTTCCCCACAAATTTTGCATATTATAAACTTATGTCAACTATTCCCAAGAGCATTTTGAAAACAATAGGTTATGCAAAATTTGTGGGGAACACAAAATGTATTGCAGGTTATATGAAAGTAGCTAATACATGTACCGGTAGTTGTTGTTGTTGAATGTTCTGTTCTGTTGTAATTGTGTTTCATTGGCCCTGAAAAGCCCCTATGGGGAGTGGTGAATTAAGTATGGATTGTCTTGTATTGTTATTGTATTGTAATGACCCCTGCAATTGGTTAGACTCTCTTGGTCTTCTTTGATAAGGAAAAAATGAATAAACTGCAGGCCTGCCCTGTCTCAAAAACCTTCAATGTTCTTAAACCCGGTGGGACGTAAGGAAAGGAAAAAGGAACTCTATTTAAGTGTCTAGTCTTCTAGCACTGGAGTACTAATTAGGGATACTAACTGAAATCAACAAATTACTGCAAATCAAATCAAATGTTAGTTTTTAAGGAGAGGGGAAAACTACCTGGAAAAAAACCTCTCAGTGCAGAGTAGAGAACCAACAAACTCAATCCACATATGAAGCAAGTCTGGGAATGAAACCTGGGCCACATTGGTGGGAGGTGAGAGTTCTCTCCACTGGTTTTTATGTTCCGGTGTTGTGGTGCTTTTTGGTAAGCCAACAGTAAGGATGGAAAGAGACCATTGATGTTCATGTCATCAGAAACTTCAATGGCTACAGCCTATTGGTTGGAAGTTCTAAAGAGCTTTGTAATCTCTAAACCCAGAGCTACAATACTAGGCACATTTTGTTGGAACACATTACACGAATGGCCTAGAATCATAGCGTTACCAGATTGCAGCTTATCCCGTCTTATCCTGTCCCCCCTCCCAATTCAATGTTTTGAGAATTTTTTGGGCAACCGCTGGTAGTTTTGAAATCAACAATAACGGAGGGGGAAAACTGGGAAGGGTGTTCCAACAAAGTCACAAGTATTGTAGTTTTATGGCTGCTTCATAGCTTTACTGCCTGCCACTGAGATATCAAGTTTGCTACTTTTACCTTTGTTTCATACAGTTTGGAGCAAAAAAGAAAGTGCTCATTCTCTCCTTAACTATAAGTACTCATTACTAACAAAAAATACCTTTTACTCTCCTTAGCTCTCGTAAGCAAGAGTGCTGCCTAACGGTCGCCCGGTCGCCTGAGGAACCTTATTAACGAGGGTGGGCAACCAAATTTCTGAACGAGTAGCCCAAACAGGGACCTAACTTATTACAAGGTGATTTGTCCTCACTTTCTTGTAAATTTGATCCCAGCTGGAGATTAAACAATGAAAAAAGGAGGCAAAGCTGGGTTAATGAGTTAATTCTGGGCTTTTGAAAAAAATGACTTGGGCTACTAACTTTATGTTGGAAGCCCAAAGGGTTCCCATAAAATTTTCTTAGGCAACAACCTTGCGTTAAGACAAAATTATTACCTCACATTCTTTAAAAGCTTGCAACATCCAAAAGAACTATTTTTCTTCACGTAGATTGGCCACCCATATGCAGATAATGCGTAATTCATGTAGTACACTACATCCTTGAATAGAAGCAACTCTCCCTAAAAATTCAGGCAATTAATTCAGGATGTGCAAAAAAAGAGGAAGTATCATGCAAGGAAGACTTTACAAAAAAACACTGAATTTAAATGGTACAGTGTGTACTTTCACACCTGCCGACACACTCATATGCACCCATTAATTGACAATCATGTTGACATCAGCACCACAAGTTCACCAAGTATACATAATTTATAGTTTTAGTGGTGCTGCTGGTATGAAAAAAGCAACAAAAGAACTTAAACACAACCACGATACATTAACCCACTGACTCCTTTATTTTACTCTGTCTAATGCCAGATGATTTTACTTGTCAATTAGAGGTGGGGGGAAGGCCCCCTCAGGAGTCAATGAGTTAATGATAAAAACTCATTGTGCATGTAACACTCACTTTGTCTTTAAGGTTGAGCGTTCTTGCACTGTTAGTTCGTTGAAACCGCAATGACGACTTCTTCACCCCTTTCTATAAAAAGCAATGGATTAAAAGGGGTAAAACATTCATAAATTCAAGTGATCTTGACATGCATATAATCCTTTAATCAACAGAACTTACATTTTGTTCCAATAACCAAATTTTCTTCAGGCTTGCCTTGGATGACACGATACAATTTTACGTAAAAACAGAAAATACTCTTCATTGAAGGTTAGGGTTTATCAGCAATGAAACACTTATCTCCTTGCTCTTCTAAAATTGAATAATTCCGCTTTCCTCTTCACAATAGCACACAAATACTAGGGCGTCTGGAAAGGCTGGAATCTGGAACCGGAACCGGAATAAGAAGAAGAAAGATTGATGACATCCAGTTGTTTTATTTCAGCTAAAAATTTGAATATTATATGACACACTTAAAACTGCAAAATTGATTTTTAGGGATATTGTTGTGACTACAAAGTTCACACCACTGACGTCACTCCTGTTTTGAACGGCTCAAGTTATGAGAATGACTGACATTGAGACTCCTCCTTGTCCCTTGGTGGCATGAGAGCGAAGTTGTAACTGAAGACATGGATGAAAGGAGGCCAGGAAAGAAAAGTAAAAAAAAAATAAAAAGAAACACACCTTATTTATTACAATAAATTGTTGAGACATATTCTACCAGTAAACTTGACACACATCATTGAAAGATTGCTCCTTTTTCAGGTGAAGGTGTTTTGGTTTCGCACTACTCTCCGACAAGAGATTTTTTGGAAATAATGGCGTGATAAACAACATTCGAGCGTGGTGCAATTTTCCTGTGAACATTCTTAAATGAATGCCATTTGACAGTTGGAGATTTCGCAGCTACCTTATGTATGCATACTAATTAGGGGGTTCTTTCACGCGCGCCCTCTTCATTCTCCTGCCGTTTTCCCTTTCCATTCTCCTTCCTCTTCGAACAAATGCCACGCAGGCTAGTGCTGACCTTTCCCGTGTTTCTTCTTGATCTCCAATGCAGCAATATCTGGAAAGCGACGTTCGTGGTTGTTTACCTTAACATTTTATTCTAATAAATAACATGAATTTCTTTTCTCTTTTACTTTTCTTTTCTGGACTCCTTTCATCCATGGCTTCAGTAAAAACTTCGCTCCTACGCCACCAAGAGACAAGGAGGAGGCTCAATGTCAACCATTCTCGTAACTTGAGCTGTTCAAAACAGGAGTGACTCCAGCAGTACGAACTTAGTCATCACAATATCCATAAAAATCAATTTTTCCACTTTAATGTGTGTGATATAACACTCAACTTTTTTAGCTGAAATAAAACAACAGAATATCATTGACCTTTCTTGTTCTTATTCTATCTAGTTCTGGTTCCGGATTCCGGATCCCGTTCTGGATTCCAGCTTTTCCAGACGCCCAAAACACTACTGATTAAAAAAAACTCCATTTCTGCCCTCGCGTGCATTTCTGGACATAAGATGCATGTGTATCTAAATGTCAACCAACTGTCCTCAAGTAATGTTTTTGCCATTATCACCGTGGCATTCCTGTGTCTTCTATGTTCAAAAGGACAGGATGCCCCATCAGCATTGTTTAAAATAGGAGAAGAGAGATTGAGAAGCATGACATGGAACCCTAACACACCGATTCAGCATTCATAAGACAGTGGGTTAATTCAACAGAACTGATTACATTTTATTTACTGCAAATGGCTTCAAATCAAAATTTGTAAGCTCTTGTCAAACCTGAGAATCAAGAACCTGTTGCTCCTCTATTGCCCTCATTAAAGCTAAGTTTTCTTGATGTTTTTGATATTTTCGCAACAGGGCAAGTCCGGCAGCAAAGTCAGAGGGCACAACATCAATGTCATGAAAATACTCAGCTAGTGTTCTGAGGACAAGAAGAGGAATTACATGAGTGATTATGGCTGAGATAAGAATTAATTTCAGAATGCAAATATGCCAGATACATGTTAGACTAACTCCAAACTCTTCTATTATTTAAGAGGTCTCTGCTCCACTAGCCTCCACAGAAGACCACTAAATTGTTGAAAAAAACATGGATGATTCTTCCAGGATTGTGAAAAACCAATCTTAAATGCTACATTTAAAAGAATGAAAGAAACGGCACACCACAAAAATTACTCAAAAGCACAATCCATCACATTTCAGTACGTTAACAGCCCACCCTGCAAGCAGAGCCTCTCTAAAACTCCCCAGAGGGTGGGCAAGACAGGCTCTGCAGAAATCGTGTCAAGTCTTTTAAGTAACCGCAGCCCACGTTTCTAGGCTGGTCACTCCAGCCAAACTGGTTTTGGCAGCGCGCTCATCATACTTTCGACAAATCAAGCTTTCAGTACGAAACTCAATATGGCATCTATCCCTGCGAACGAGACTTGGCCTGGGTTTTAAACTATTTTTCAAGCAACCGCTTGCGCATACTCAATAAAGACTTAACAAGATTTCTGCAGTCCCCCTTTCTTTCTTGTCGAGAAGGGCTGCTGGCAGGGTGTATGTATAGTCTTCTTTATCATGCATAAATTTACAAGTGGTTGATAGATGTTGAACCCAGCAGTGAACAGTCTCAGAGTCTGCCAAACCAAAACAACCTGATTCAAAACCTAGGTGTCCCTTAAGTTCAACTAAGGGTCCTCCAATCTCAAAAAGCCTAATTGCTTAGATGCAAACACAGCTGTATTGCAGCTCATTATGAAGACCTCTAGGACACAGTTTTAACCAGTGGCCCAAAGTTCTGTTTTGCTGAAGATGTTACATGTACCTTCCTGCCACTCTTGGCAAAAGGTCCATACAGTAATAGCTAGAACATTAATTTTGCACTTTGCAGACTCACTCCTTTGTGAACCTTGCTGACTAAGTGGTAGTACACTGTATGTGTTAAAGTCCCAAATGAAATTCAATTTGAAGTTACAGTGATATTAAGGAACCATTGTTGTTAAATTCCTTTGTCTTTTAAAGTCAAACATTATTGAGCGTCAAAGTAGGTTAAAAACATTTTTCAATTTCAACCAACCAAGGGCCAACTGTTCAATAAATGTCAGTCTAGTGTCAGCTGATGCAGCGGGTCTAAAATACAGGTCACCTTCAACAGGTCATTGTTCATGAAACTGTGCTACAGATATATTAAAACAATCAAAAGTGTCTCCTAGTCCAAATCACTTTACACAAAATGTTGTTTCAGGTCAAGGGAGAACTTTTGGCTCGGTTGTTCATCAGTAGAGCCGGGACTTCTAGTCTTGACTGGTGGAATGTGACCCGTATTTTAGACTCACCTTACCTGATGACCAACCATGTGTTAATTGGGACTGGATCTTTTACTATACCCCAAAATGATGACTGTTATGATAATATTAGTAGAGCTCAGGCATGTGAAGCGTGCCAGTGGAGCATGGGTAAGATTTTTTTGGAACTCTATCCATGCGAGACATTTTGGTTATGACGTCAGTGTACGTCCGACTGTGCAGACTGTCAGAGTGGAGGTGGGTAGGCAGGACAGCCTCTGGGGATGGGACTGTTCGGGTTATTTTCCTTGGCGGGAAATCACATGGCAGCGTTGCATTTGGCAACCTGCGTTTTTGTGGCAGGAAATCATATCAGTGATGACCAATGCGATAAAGAGCAGGAAAGAGCATGGGAGAAGAAGTGACAAAAATTAATTTGGAAGACATTTAACCAAAGAAAGCCTCGAGAGAAGCCGAAGAAGGAGAAGAAGAGAAAATTTCAATGAAGAATACCGTACGTAAAGCTGAGAGAAATAGAGCAAGAGACAAAATTCTTATTTACATATGGATTTTTTCAGGCTTTCTTTTGTAAATTGCTCAGGTTAAGTTAATAATAACTGTGATGATCAGCATCTTAACTTGATTGTACTTTTAAAAAATAACATTGCACCTTCCAATAGTTGTAAAGACATTTTCATCTCCCCGTCCAACACCTGAACAACAGCAGCACTTCCTAAAGCATCCTTCCCACTGCTTTTGGTAATTGTAAGTTATGTGCCTACTGTAACCTTCAGACGCATCCACGCAATCTCCAGTGAGTCGAGCATCTTTGAAGCGAACCCAAGTTTTCCCCGCCGAGTCAAAAGTACAGTAAACAATTGCAAGCATACTAAACAAAAACAGCCAATTAAAAACCACAATTGCTCTTGCAATATAAATTTCAGGTGTTAATGTGCATATATTAACATCAATAAATATCCATTTGACCCCTATGGACAGCCATAGTAGCTCGATTATATTTAGGACAAGGCGGACATACAGCAACTGAGGAATGAGATTTCGAGGTTCAGTATCCATAATTGAACCTTTTCCACTCATCCAAGCAATAGACAGCTCCATGATATTGGTTGCAAAAAGAAGTGCAAGATATCCACCCATGAAGTAATCTAACGTCTGTTCACAAACATGTCTGTCATGATCATCGACATCATGGCTATGATAATAGCCATGATAAATTCCTACTGCCAGTGACAAAGTTATCATCCTATAAGGAAAAGCAAAAAGAAAGTTAGAGTGCTACTATGACCAAAAGAAAAATCAATTACTGGTATTCTTCCTTTTCTTTGGATTTCAAAACTATGTTAACTAAACACAATGTGACTTATACTTATACTTTATTTACAAACAAATCATAGTTATACAAACAAGTTAGCCTGCAGTTAGCATTGCTATTCTAGGTGGGCAACTTACACTGCAACATTATCACTGGCTCGCACAACAAAGTAAACAAAAAGTCACTTAGAAATGGACAAGAATTACACAAACAAGAATTAAACATTCAAACAAATGCCTCATACCTAAGAGAGAAAAATGTAACAGTTCTAAAACAATCTCAGATATTATAGGTAACTGTTAAAGAAAAGCCATATACTCTGAAACATCAGTGTAGTGCATAATTATATCAGCATTCATCTCCTCAATTTTAAGAAAATTCAGAAGCAATTCATTCAATTTACATAAATTAAAGAGTGTTTCCTAAGATGGCAAAGTTCAGAGGGGATACCATTCCATACTTTCACATCAATTCTAGAGAAGGAAAATAACTCCTTGTTCTCCACATTTAAACGTGGAAGTTTCCAGCTATTGCAGACCATGTGGCAGAGGTTTGATCCAGTTTTCACATATAGCGGACCTTGTGATAGAGTAGGCGGGCACCACCATGTACAGTCTGGCCTTTGATCGAGTGACTTCCTTTGAGCCAATTTAATGGTCTGCCATTACTAACTTTAAAATTTTGAGAGAGCTGGATCGAGGAAAAAATAATGACATACATGTAAAACTAATGGGCAGATATGTCCAGCAGTCAAAATTATTACATTTTGATTATCCAGGGCAGTTAAAAGTTACTTTCCTTTCACCTAGTACATAGAGTGTATAAAATTTACATCAGTGCTTTCAGTAAGTTTTGCAGTAGGTGGATGGGAAAGTGAAGTAGATGGCTGTGGAATCCTGAGCACCAAAGGCGTGAGCCTTTAGTGGGGTCTGGGGCCCCAGAAAATTTTGAAATCTGCAAGTTTGGAAATGACATTTCCAGCATTTTACAAAAGGTGTTTCCCTCCAAAAGGCAATGGAAATTAGGCAGTAAAACACACAATTAGTCATTTTTGAAAGAAATTGCTGGTTTTGGTTTTTGTTACATTTGTTTGAATACGTACTAGAGAATTTTTTTTTTACTAGAGAAAAAACTCAAACACCATAATTTGGAGTTTAGTGAAGAAAGTAACTTGCGATGTTATTTTCGTAATAGAAAGCAGTGGGAAAACACCCACACAGCAAAACTTTCAAATGGTCGTACCAAGTAGGGATGGACCAAAGTACCCGGCAGTCCATCACGGGTAGCCGCCTTCTATTGTAACCTCTGTACATCGATTTTTTAAAATAGATCGACCAACCCAGACGAACACTTCTCAGAGGGTGACATCAAGAGTGCTGCCATAAAGGGAGTCAGTTAGAGATGCCTTATGGTATAGGCGACTGCTCTTTACATTTACCAATGATGATGATGATGATGAGTTTAAAGCATCAGATTTTAAATCTTTACTATTCACATAATGTACATGTATATCTTCTAATGATTTACAGTGCGTTTCACAAAACTTTTGACAAACAGTTTCCGAAGTTTGTTTGAAATTCCTGAAGTTCGCTACAAATTTGGCAATTTCATGACGTAGTTGTTATTCAAATTGTGAACTTAGAAACGAAGTTCTGAATTTCACCACGAACTTCGTTGTGAAGTTAAGGAGTTTGTCGCGAGAGAAGTTCGCACCGTTCGGTGTAAATTTCTCAGAATTTTCTTAGAAGTTGTGGTTACGTTGATTGCAAATTACTGGTTTTAAAATGGGTTAGAAAACGTTGAAAACTGAATATTCTCAGATGTCACCCGACACCTGCCTAAAAATAGAATACAATTTCTGTCGTGTGAACTTCCACGCATGGTTGCTTAAAAGTATTTTACAGTTAAATCTATCAGAGATAAAAAGAAACCCTACTTTCAGGACATACATCATTCTAGAAATACAATGTAGCGCAAGAAACAAAACATTTCAATGTCATGTTGTTCAACTTTTGTCTTTACATTTCTAGTGTAAACAAGACACGAGTCCCGCCATATGTCTGTCATGTGAAGTCCCAACTCCGTACCTCTCAAATAATTTACCTTTAAGAAGTAAACATCAAAAAATTAGTCTCGCTTAGTAGAGAAATTCTTTCACTTTGTTTAAATTCATTTGTAGTTTTATTACCAAACCAACTACACGGAATGATGTGAACTTCGCTCGCAACGAACTTCGCAACTTCCCAACGAAATTCGATATGAAATTTACAACTTTGTTTCGAAGTTCACAATTTGATTGACAATTACGTAATGAAATTGCCAAGTTCGTAGCGAACTTTGGGAATTTCAAACGAACTTCGGAAACCGTTTGTCAAAAGTTCTGTGAAACGCACTGTAAACATGCAAAATGTCTCAGTTTTCATGTACATTGTAGCTGTATCAAGGCTGTATTATCTTTTGGAACCTACAGTACATGTACTGTAAGATAAATGCATTGGTACGAGGTATTTTCCTCTTAATTACTTGCGATTGAACCACAAGCAAGGAAGATAACACAATAATTACATGTGTTTCTTTAATTGAGCAAACCCCGCAAATAACATTTACATGTACACAAGTCCACATGGGAAACACCATCAGGATTTTATAGCAAAAAACTGGTTATAAAAACTTTTTTTTTTTCAGTTCTCACACAACTCTGGGAGCTACACAAAAGAGTCAGTCTGACTTAAAAATACTCACAGCTGCTATTAAAATACTAGTAATACACATACATGCATTCCCATTCACAAAAAAATCTGTGCAAAAATATCAATTTTTAGTGAAATACTTCTGCTTAAAGTAGTTAATAAATAAACAGGTATGCACACAAAAATGGCAGGTAGTGAATTACCCTTTCGCGAAAGCCACTCCCTAACAACTTTTTCTCTGTGACTTTTATTATATCACATTTTTTGGCACATTCAAGTCATATTCTTCTATTGCAGAGGGCGCAAACAAGTTGTACCACAGAGTAAAAATGGCCTTCATGGAGACTTAAATTTCAGATAAACATCTAACATCTCTGGCCTCTTTCTTATGAATTATGTGCATGACAAAAAGAAACAAAGAAACAAACTATGATTTAATTTCACTAAAACCACATCGAAGTATAAACTGTGAAAACCATATATTCAAGAAGAAAAAAATATATTATTTTTTGTTCTTTTTGAAGTATGGTTCAAATGATTTTTAGAATGTAAATTAAAAATTTCATATTTGAACTGCAGAATGGACATCACTTGAAAGTGAAAAAGCATTGCTATTGTAGATAAGCAACTTCAGTAGCCGCAAGAAGGCCTAAAAAACTGGTCTAGGCTTTTACAGGACTTTATTTATCAAGTTTAGGTTTTCTGATGCAACATGTCAAATCATTCTTTATCAACATTTCCTCATTTGAATTAGTATAAATTTAAGGTGGAATTTTAAATAATCTTTTGCTGTGTCAAAATGTCATACTTTTTATTATTAATTTTTACTTATAACAGAATATACACTGATTACCGTAAATTTTGGCTACATGTAGTTTCTGATTAACTTGAACAAACTGCATTGAATTGTTAAGTGAGACACATTTTTAATAATCTTTGATTTAATGCTAATATTGTTTACATATTTTTGTTTCTCATATCATTCATAATATTATCACTGTATGCTTATCAGAAATGCTTAAAAATAAAGATTTATCAAAAATTGTCCTAAATAAATCATCATTCTCAAAAGATGAACTTGAATTCAAAACATGTAGTTTTCTTACTACCAAGAAACATAATGTTCTAAGAGGAAAGCGTTAAAAATTTGCATATTTTCTAGAGTATATGGCTGGAGCAAATTGATTAAAGTAAACTTGCTACTGACAGAATTTGATCACATACTGTACATAGTTTAATATTAGCTAATTTGAGAAAAAATCTTATCTAGATACTGCTCCACAACAAAGCCACAAGATGAGACCAGATGGTGACAGATTTTGCATATGACAAAACATTTGTTCACTATACATGACTGTAGCATGTAGTTTGATTCTCTTTCAACACGGAATGAGAGAATTAAATTACCAGGAAAGAAACATTGAAAGAATGTAGTAAACAAACCCATGCTTGCAAACAATTATGATTTAAATTAAATCAAAATATCCTTTCCTCAGAACTTAAGCTTGTAAATGGCAGATGTCTGCACAAACATAAATGAAAGATTAAAGTTCAAACTTTAAATAATGCAGTATGACATCAAACTAAAACCACAGCTTAAAACAAAACAAAAACATAAACTTTTGATAATTGTGCATTGGCCACCTCTTTACATGTAATTTATTACATCTTTGCCTGCATCACACGATGCACTTTTTTAAGATAGGAAGATTATAACAATTACCTTAGAAACAAAGATCAGTGAATCAGTGAAAAAAGAAACAATACAAATGCTACATGTACCCTCTCAATAGTACTAATATAATTCAAGAATATTGTTGAGAAAGCTCATTTTTGTAAAACCCACAAGTGAACTTTGACATTGGTACAATCTTTACAAATAAGTAAATTTATTTCATTACTGTACATGCACATACGTGTACCATATATGTACTATTGACATTATTTGTAATACTTTACTCCAAAATATTCTTCTCTTAGTGACAATAATTTATTTTAATGTTCTCTCTACCATGGGAAAGATACTGGTGACATCAATAACCTAATATCGCAGTCCAACACTGCATTCAAGGAGGTCCTCAAACTAACGAAGGGTATTCTTAAAGCCACTTACAGAATAAATGTATGAAAATACCTACAAAATAACAAGTGCACGCAAAAACACAGTTCATTTCCTAACCACTGAGTGCAGTCCATTAATCACTCACTGAAAAATCTTCGATGCCTAAACTGGCCTAAACCGGCCAGACTTACAGTGTAGTATTTTACTTTGTCTAACGCCAACTGATTTTACAAGTCAATGGGAAACCCCGGAGTCAATGGGTTAATTAACCCTTTCAGGCCCGAGGGGTTCCCCAATGACGAGTAAAATCGTCTGGCGTTAGACAGAGTAAAATCTATAAGTGCCATTTGGCACTATCGGGCCTGAAAGGGTTAACTGGAGGAAAATTGAGATTTCAAGGAAATGTGCAGTCCAGAGCCTTGCTATTGGCTGCCTACACTGTACAAGACTTCCTCTATTAGTTCCAGTGAATGGCACAAAGCAACCTGTAAACAGATTATTTCATCATCCCCCTATACGAACAGCTCACTGAATCGCGAAAACTCTCTAAAATATTCTTTCCATTTTACAAATTATTACATCCAAAAACTACATGAAACAGTTCTACATTAATGTTTTTCAACTAAACCAAAACAAAAGCGGTTCTCAAATTAAAGCCAAGCACGCTAATATTGATTTTGTCTGGTGCTGCGCTAGTCATACTTCGACAATGAGGAAAAAGTCGTTTGTTTGCATACCCAATGAATTTGAAACTATTAACAAGTGCCTACATCATAAAAACGCGTTGGAATTTTGAATTAATTTTTGTATTTGACGAACCGGTTGCCTTTGCGGTATTTACAAAGCTAAAAATGGGTGTAACGGGTACAAAGAACTCGCTACAAACGAGATGTATATTTTTGACACAATTGCAACGGATAAACAACAGACTTCACTCTGGGCAGGGCTATGCGCCGGAGCGTAAAGAATCGCACAAAGTGGACGATAGTAAATATAAAATCGATCATATGACAAGACAGAAACAGCATTTTTTCTTTTTTTCAATGCGAAGCCTAGATCCTCTATTCCTTCGATATTAGTCATGCATCAGTTCCAGCCAGGGTTCACTGCTTTAATCAGACGTAAAGCTCGACCACTGACAAAATTTAATTACCCCGTTTACAGATGACAAGTTTACACGCTTATGTAAAATCTCGAATAAAGGAATGCAAACCTTTGATCAGCGTGGCAAAATAAGTGAAGATGATGGTTAAATTCGATTATTTATGAGTATTTTTCCACGCTTTGGAAGAAAACGTCTACTCACCACAATCCTCTAAGAACAAAAGCAAATCCAAAAGGAATAACAAAATCATCGCTGGCGACCATCCATCGGCGATTGAAAACTACAATTCCCGGCATATTTTGGAAGATTTCCTTGAACAGATGAAGCACGTAAAGTTAAGTACCATATGTCACGGCTTTCGCAGTCGCCTCCCAGAGAAATTTACTACAGCTTTCTTTCCTATTGAAGTAAACTTATACTTTTGACAATTAGCGTAATTGCTGAGAAAATAATCAATACGCGAGGATATAAACCATTCTTTCAATGGGTTTTCAGGTACGTAATCAAAACAATTGGAATTTGCATAACGCTTGCGCATGACCTTTGACACGTCAAACCGGGCTTTAAATTTGTGGGCTCAATGGATTCGATTGGTCAACGATATTTGTCGGTAAATTCAAAATTCAGAAGAATCGACGTTTTTTTCACTCGTGGTTTGATATCAAGAAATTTATACTAAATTATCCTAGTGTTCATAAGGATTTGTTTAACTCAGTTTCTTAAGTTTTCCGGTAAGGAATGCGTTTCTCTTACAACTGTTTTTTATCGGTGAAAAAGAATTTACAGATTGCTATTTGACAAGGTTTCGGTGACTATAGTCCAATATGGCCGTCGCAGAAGGAATGCTGCTTGGGTTTTCATTACATCTTCGAGCTGAAGAAGCCATAGCGAAGTTTCAGAGGGCAACTGAAGATGATTTCAAATATCTGCATGAGATCTTAGCTGAAACAAAACAACATTTTGGAAGGTAAGTTTTGGTTTATACATTTCAATTCTTAAGTGCAATTGTCAACGATTATTCAGCCTTCTCGGTCGGCTCATCACGAAACTCTATACACTCCCTGCGATGGATACTTTCTTAACTTTTCGAAGCCATGAGCACTGAAATGTCTGGATGTAAAATATATTAATTTGATATGATATGGACAATTTTGCAACTGGTGCATTTTCAGCTGATATGGAGTCCTTATACATTACACTTATTGTATCTTTAAGCTTGGAGAGCGTAAGAAAAGTGTAAGAATTGCAAAAGTTTTCCAAACTTTTCAAGTGCTTTAATACTCGACACAATTTACAGCTGAAACCATGGATCGAATACTTTGAGCATATCATTAATGCTTTTTTCTGTGAGAGAAAGGAGAGGTTGATTTGTACAACCACAATCATTTAGCAGAGTCGCTCACAACTATGAATTTAAGAGTGTGGATTTGCTTCCAATGCTACATGTACATTTATGCTGAACAAAAACAAGACAACACACTTCCTGCTGCAGGTGCAAGGTGGTATTTACATGAGACCAGTATGAACTTGAACCGTTATGAAATTTTTGCAGCCGTTTACGTGAAACCGGGATGAGATGCTTGGTGCGTTGTTTCGGGATGAAATGATATGTTTTGTCTAATACATATATGGCTGACTGAAATGCATATAGGCTTGAAATTTCTGGACCCGGTCTGAGATTTGTTGTCATTTACATGAAGCCAGTACAAACTCAGACTGGTACGAGAATTTCTTATCTTGGTCCAGCAACCAAGCCAAGGTCAGACCAGTCTGAGTTCATTTTCAGGCCGGTTTCATGGAAACCCATAAAAAGAAATGTATGGAGGTTGACACCAGCCTGTGCCAGTCTGAGTTCGTCCTGGTCTCATGTAAACACCCCCTAACTCTTGTTCTAAGCCTACTGAAACTATACTAGTATATGTAGTTGTAGGTTGAATAATTAAGAAGCAAAAGTTTCAACAATTGCAGCAATTTCTAGTAACACACGCCCCTCAAAAACTTTTTTCATTTTTCAAAACTAAATTTGGGTGGACGTTAATCAAATTAATGTTTCCATGACAATAGTCCTGTTCACTTGGCGCAGTCTAATTCGTCGTGGAAACATTTCATTGATGTCCACCCAAATTTAGTTACAAAAAATGAAAAAAGTTGTAGAGGGGCATGTGTGACTGGTAACTGCTGTTCAGTTAAGTTGATTTATGGAGTGTATTTGTGCAACCATTGTGCTGAACTAGTTTATTCCAATCGTAGACGTGACAGCAACATACTCCTCCCAAAGACACCATCAATGAAACGAAAACGGAGAAAGAGCGAGTCTGACCAGAGCAGTGATGACAATGCAATCCATGCGGATAATGGTGTAAAAGCTCCTAAAACCCAGATACAAGGATATGCGTCTCCTCTTGTGGTGATTAATGAGGGGGAGCTTCTTGATAGTAGTGTTGTTAATGAAGAAAATAGGGAGAAGGGTGGCAAAAGGACAACTCGGGCTCAGGGTAAACGACAACAGCCTAAGAGGGGAGCAAGAAAGAAAAATATTTCAGTTATAGAAGCTCCGGATGAAGAACCACCAGACTCCCCCTCTGTGCATGAATTGCCAAAGAGGAGCACAAGAAATTCAAGAAAAAAGAACTCAGAGATCAATGAAGAAAACAAGCTACCTAAGAGGTTTACTAGAAATACACTGAAGAAAATCACAGACGAAGCTGCACAAGTTTCCTCTACTGAGGATTTACCTGTGCAACCAGTCACTAAGAAGAGGAGGTCAAGCATTCGACCAGAAAAAGCAGAAAATTCTGGAGATGTACCTGTTGTACCTTTGAAAAAAGAACCAGTATCACCAGCTGAAGAAGTGCAAGCACTGAGGAGAAGCTTACTAAATTCAACAAAGGTGGAGAAGAATGAAACTGAGAATGTACCTATCCCACATGTTCCAGAAACTCCTGATCAATCTGTCATTTGTGCAACAGAGAATGTTGCATCACCCGCAGCTAACAAGATCCATAGAGCAGCAGTTCATCTCATCCTGCAATCACCAAGGCTTGGCATTGGAAGAGACGAAGCAGTCACTGTAGGAGCTACTGCAGCTTCAAGTCCATGCATTAAGGAAGAAAATGAGTTGTATCATGCAAGAATGGAGGAAACTGAAAAATCTACAAACCAGGAAAAAGCTGATTGTGATGTTGCGTCTGTTAGTTCTTCTACTCCAAAGTTTGTCCCTCCTGATAAATCACCAGAAAAATGCAAAATCAAATTGAAAGAAACAGAAATAGAAGAGGATGTTGATAGTGAAGGAAAATTAGATAAAGTTCAAAATGTGGCGGTCAGTGCAACTAAGTGTGATGAAACAGATACTGAGACAAACAAAGATGTCAAGAAGGAAGATATGTGCCCCCAGGTAGCGCATTCTGATGTAGAATCTTCAAGAAGAAGCATGCGCAGAAGCAGCGGATGGAGAAGGAGGAGCAAGAGATTAAATCATCAACTGTCTCCTGCAAATAGACGACTGTCTATCAAAAAGACAGTTACAAAGTCCAAGACACCAAGCAGGAAGAGTCTTGTCAAAAGCTCTGTAAAGTTGAAGCTGATGAGTTCAAAACTCATGCCTGAATTAAGACTTACTGGTTCCAAACAAAGTAGGAACGATCAAGTCACTGCACCAGATAAAGACATGGAAGATGTGAGAGTGCGGCTTTTTGATGACTGGACAAGTCACAGCAGTGACAGTGCAAATTCTGCTACCTGTCATAGTAGCTGTAGCAGCTCTGAGGACAAGGGTGACCCTCCAGCAGTGGAGAAGCTTTTCAACGAAATTGTTGAGGATGATGTTGAAGAGGTGTTCCATGATTGCTTAACAGAGAATGAAGGGGAACAACTGGCCAAAGAAGAACCTGGAGCAAAAACATGCAGGTATTTACAGTGTACTTGTATGATTGATAAACAGGGGATTTATACATGGCCGCGAAGACAGACGAAATTTCTCTTAGAGTGTTAAAAAAATACGAATGTATTTCACGAGTGAGCGTAGCAAATGTGTGAAATATTTTTCAACACAAAGAAAAATTTCGTATCTCCAAGTGGTAAATTGTAATGTTCTGTTTATTATGATAATTATTATAAACGTCAATGAAATACCAAACCATTTCACTTTAATATGTTTTGTAGTCCTTATTCATGAAGAACAATGCCAGGAATTGTTACGTAACGGTACCATACAGTACATGTAGCAATGGTGATCTTTTCACATGTGAAGATAACATGTTTTCACGCAAAAGATCACCTGGTATTTCATTGGTGTTTATATACATGTACACTGTGACGATTTTTGTTCCTTGAACATGCAAATTGTCGGGCAACTGAAGAATGTGCTTCAGATAATTGTATTTACTGTAAGTTGAAACGAATTTCTGGTAGAAATGTATTTTTTAACTAGTTTGATTGTACTTTTATTAATTTTCATAAATTTTTTATTTATAATATTATATTCCAGACAAAGAAAAATTCTACATCAACTCAGGGTTAAATTGCTTTTTATCAGAACCTGTTCAGCCTGCAATTTGTTTACCATTGGACATGCATGATTCTCTAATTAATGACTGTAAAATATAGGAAAGGCATACATTTTGCAATTATTGTTCAAGTTGCTCATAACTGCGATGATTATTTCTCCCTTAGAGCCATTACATGTGGACCAGTAGATCAAAATAATTTTTGTCTTTCATGGGCATCTACTACGAAAACCACCAATATGTGGAATGGGCCTGAAGTACCGAATCAATGCCCTGCCCAGTGTCGTGAAACATTTTCATTGATGAAATTCCTTTCCCACGAGCTCAACAACTGCAACAATGGAAAAACACATTTTCAAAATATATCTCTGTTTTCTTTGGCAATCTCAGAAAAAACTTCCCACAAAGAAACCTGTGGTGAAGTCTCCCCCTTTTCCGATAATGTCTTGTATAATCTTCTTCTCAAGTCTTCTCCGAGAGCTTTTCCACAATTATAGAGCCTTCCGTATTCGCTCAGGTCTGCCAGTACCTCTTAAGAATTTGAGCAACTACACTGTAGTTTCCATTCCTTCCCACAGGCGCATTACACCTTAAACACTCAATAGTGGCATACATATGTGTCTTTAATATATTTCTCAATCATTAATAGTTATTCACCTCGAACAGAATGTAGCATGAACTCATAATAATTATTGACCAGTTCCCAGTTGGTCGGCTCAAACAGTAGAGTAGTGCAGTGCAATTGCAGTGTCATGAGTTCCAGTGCAAGCCTGGATTGTTTCAGACTTCCTTGGCAGCTGCTCAAATTGCTCACAATCCTCATGCCATTGCTCATCATTCTTGCATAGAAACATTCTCCTTTAACTTATTTGCAATGTTGATTTAAACTTTTCCCAACAGTGCTAATTCACCTGTTGTGGAGAATGGCATTTCACTTGGGTCCATCAATCATGCCAATCAAGGAAGCAGTAGCAATGATGAATTGGATCCTACCACAGGGGGCCCTACTGAGGACCTGGGAACACCAACACAAGAAAAGCAAGAGGCTATGAATCTAGTGCAAAAGGTACATTGATGTCAAAAGGGCACAGTACAGTGTTGTTTGTAATACTTGGAATTGTGAAAACCAAGAGTTACATGGAGGCATTGTTTTCATCTCGGACACGAACTGTACATATTGCCAGTCTGTTAAGTTCCATATTTAAGGTGTTCTAACCCTAAAAGCAGGCAGATACATGTAAATGCAGAGCAGTCTCCCTCTTCTATTGGTGCCACTGTTGGGAAGGAAAGTAATTTTGAAATGGGGACTTTTTATATCAAATTGATGTTTTGCTCTTCTCAGGTTAAACCAAGCAACATCGCCATGGTGCATTCATTTATACGAAGAAATACTCCAAAGAAAGTTGACCCAGAAGTAAGTACTTACATAAAACACTTAACCATTTTTTTCCCGCCAAAGCAGAGCATGGAATGTATAATTTACTTCTCCTTTATTTTCGGTACCCTGTTGGCCAGAATGGATTTTTCATTTTCCAAGGTCCATGAGACCGCACTGATAAGGAGTTGTTTTGGATACTGTAAAAAAAATGATCGGGCCTCAGTTGTTCGAAGGGTATCCACTGGATAAATCACTGTCCGCTGGATAGTAATTTATCCGGTATTAAAATAGCGTTGTCCACCTTTTGAACAACCGAGGCCTGGTGGATTTTGTAGGGGTGGTACAATCGTGTTAGCCAATCTTGGCGCGGGAAAAAGTACCCGAGCAAATCGCAAATTTGGTTCGTATCTGATTGGTTGACAAAATGGCGCCAACTGCATGTATATTATTACAAAGCGTCCTAATGCAAAACAACTGAAACTCAAAATTGCTTCGACTTTGACTCTTAATTAAAAACCGCCCTCATGGTAATTTTCAACACTTCCATTCTCTAGGAAAAGAAGAAACAACTCCGGATCGCATTAAAAGAGAAAGAGGAGAAGGAAAAAGAGAGGCGAGAACAACTTGAAATACAGAGACAACGGGAAGTAGAAGAAAGGAAACGGTAGGGAAAATTTCTTGAAGAGAGCGTTATATGTCAAGTTATCTTTGTTTCCCTGTACGCGCGTGTATCACTACACCGAGAATGATATAAAGACCCATCCCGTTATCCTAGCAGTTCTAGACTTTTCTTTTCGTCGCTATTTTTCGCGAGTTGACACTTCTCCTGTGGCCCACGAACTTTCCCTGGTTCCGGCTCCGAGGATGATGAAAATTGTGCTATAAAATGGCTCCATTTAATTCCCAGGCGTAATCTATCCGTAGAAAAATGTGGTTGTTCAAAATGTGGATAGCACAATGCAGCGGATAAATTTCAATCCAAAGGACAAGTCCTATCAAAATATATGAAGCTATGATCCTCGCAGTTAATGAACGCAATTTAGAGGCCTGAAAAATTCAGGACTTAAGCGGGGCGTGAACCCATGACCTCGGGATGCGACCAGCTCCCAACATCAGCGGCTTCATAGTTCAGTTGTTAGAGCGTCGCAACGGCATCGCGAACCCAGTTGAAGTCCTGAATTTTTCAGGCTTCTCTACGCAATTGCTAACATTGAGTTCATTTACTGGAGAGGATCATAGCTTTGAACACTTGACTTCTTATCCGCAGTTCAATATAAGATTCATTTCATATATTATTTCGTTCATAAAACAGATTAAGTTATCCTTTTAATTTTGTACGATGGACCTTTGAACATTTACAAACAGGATGTTTGACCGATAAATGTTGACGATAGCCTTGATATTTTTGGCGTATTTCATCCCGTACAACAGGCGTTGATTACAAGTCAGCTGTCAATAGAGCGAGCTTGAATTGAGTGTCGTAAAACCAAGACCAAAGTAATCGCTTTGGCCAATCAAAAAGGACGGAGACAATCCGGTAAACCAATCAAAACTCAAAGTAATTACACGTAGCCGACACAAAGCACGGAGAAATGTGCACGCGCGAGCCACGATTGCTTTTGGTTTCACTTCTGATTGGTTGAAAAAGTGGCGCGAGAACTTTGAACCGATCACTGAATGAAGTAATGCGAAGCCAAAGTAATTCACAAATTACTTTCGACACTCAATTGAAAACCGCTCTAAACAGCTCAATATTTTGTTTTGCCATTCGGATCTAGGAGGAGAGAGGAACGAGCCAAGAAAGCAGCAGAACAGAGAGCTGCAAAACTTCACGAAATAGAAGAGAGAAAACGGCAGGCTCACGATCAGAGGCAAGTTATCGAGGAAAAAGCAAGAAAACTGAAAGAGAAAGAAGACGACGACAAAAAGAAACTACGGATGCAGAAAAGGGCGGAGATAGAAGCGAGAAGAAAACAGGAAGAGGCTGCTAGGAAACAACGAAGACGAGAGCAAGAAGAAGAAGAGAAGAGACAACGAGAGGCGGTGCAGAGAAAACTGGAGATGGAAGAACAAGAGAGACAACGAAAAATAGCTGAGGCAAAACGTCACCAAGAACACCGAGAGAGGGAATTAGAAAAGGAACGAGAATTAGAGAAAAAGAGGAAGCTTAAAGCCATTGAAGACAAGGAGAAACGGCTCCGTGAGAAAGAGGAGAAGGAAAAGAAATTACGCGAGGATAAAATGAAAAGTGATCGAGAAAGGGAAGAAAGGGAACGAGCCAGAATTGCACAGCTTATCCGCGAGAAAGAGGAGGCTGAAAGACGCGCCAGAGAACAGCGCGTCAAAGAAGAAAAAGAACGACAAGAACGCGAGAAGAGGGCGAAGGAGGAAAGCAAAACGGCCGGAGTGCTACGTGAAAGTCAAAAGGCAAATATCAGTGCATGTGATTCGTACGAAATGACACCACCGCCCGTGAAAATCAAAAAACCAGCCACCCAAAATAACTACAACATTACTGACCTGAACAGCGATGACTCAACCGACGATGAAGATAATCCAAAAAAGAAAATTCCAGCGTGGGCTCGTGAACCAGCATTGACAGCCACCATCTTCAAACAAGCGTATTCGGACATCGACGTGAATAGTATTTTTGAAAGAGTCCCGCCTCTGATTCTCGAGGAAGTCTTTACGCGAACCAAGAAGCGTTTTAATCATCGCACAAGCTCTGCCGTTTGGAACTCACCACCATTACGGAACGGAACATACATCTAAAAACTGAAGATTAAATGTAACAACTTTGTTCGTGTTGAGTTTGCACCTTTGAATTCCCTTCGTTTATACCCATCAACGGATTAAAACCAAGCAAAAACCAATAACACTCCACAGACGCATTTTTGGGATCTTAGACCCTTTGGGCGATAGATTTTCCTTGAGAATTACGTGCCTTGCTCGAATAAACAATTGCATGGGTGATAAGGTTTTTAGAATCCCTCGGAATGTTATGTTTGTTGTCAATAAGTCCTATCTGACAAAATACCTTGCCTTCGAGGTACGTGTTTTAGAGAGCGGAGCAAATATAAAAATATTTATCCCCAGGGAAAAAAAGCCATCAAAATCAGTTTTAATATGCCAGAAAGTATTCAGGGAATGAAACCGCGGGGCATTTTGTGCGGAATATCGCCGCATACGTCTTCATAGGGGTTCTTTCCGTCTATTTTGGTCTAAATTGCCTCTTCGTTTCTTTATATAATATCTGTCCGGTTGTCTCTCGTTGGCAAAATTTGTAAAACAACCGCTGTGCTTTCACAAGAGTGAAGGGACAACTTTGTCAATTTTTTTACGCAGAGTTGATCTTATCCCAAAGTAAAGTGAAAGTTTGCGAAAACAGAGTTCTGGTATTCCATAGTCACAATTTTTTTCCATTTCGGTTTGTGACCTTCGTGTGCCGTTAAGGGGAAAAATACAGAAAACCAAGTAGTTTCAAATGAGCCAAGACAAACGGCGAGTTGCATAGATCATCTGTAAATAGGGTACTTTTCACCGGAACAATACTTTGTACTGTTTTAATGAATTTTATAATCAGGTAGAGATTACGCCTGTCTTAAGCTAGTCAAGATGTCTGAGATACCTCAATTGTGTACCAGTTAATTGTATTTAAACAATTTTGTGTAAATAGTCTAATTTCATCGTGGGAAATAAAAGAAAAATTTCCATCGGGTTATCCATCAGAACTTGAAAAGCACAAAAATGTAGACGACAATAATAAAGAAGTTCTACCCTTCAAAAGCAGTTTTGATTGGTCAAGTTGCATGGATGGGAACAACTGCACCTTACGGTTTGGGGATAGCAAACTTTTGTATGATAAGTTCAATAATGCACGCATTTTGCTTGCTTCTCACATATGATCTGTTAGAGGACAGACGCAAGGCGACGTCACCATCAAAAACGTTGATTCTCTGTTGTTCTAGTGGTAATCTCGGATTACTTGAGTGCGTTTGACAGTCGCTTTGGAAGAAAAAAGGAAGAATAGGGAAAGAAATAATCTTATAGTCATTATACGACCGAAGTTTGAGGGTACGAGCATATACTTCCTATAAGCCCCGAGTAGTATGACTCGTGTAACAGGATGAAATAGTTTGCCCTTGGCTAGACTGAATCATGAGTAAGTGCGATCTGTTTGATTTAAGAAGGTAATTTGAGGTAAAAATAACTACGCATCGTTTCTGAGGAAACGATACAACGTAAATAGCCTCCTGAAAAGACTTGCCTATTAGTAAAATACTGAACCCAGAAAGATTGAAGTAAATAAAAGGGAATCGAGCAATTGGCATAGAGGCTGACATGTTGATCATTTGCAAGTTCACTTCAACTTCTTTTTCACAGCAAATTTAAGGCAGCGTTTACACGAACCCGGTTTCATTTAAAGCCGCATCGTTTTCGATGCGGTTACACCTTCCGTTTACACGACACCGATCGAGACTGTCGCCGAAACCGTGTCGATTTGAAACCGCTGCCAAAAGTGGAGCGTTTTCAAAACGATGCGGTTTCATCTGTCGTGTAAACAACGAAAACCGCATCGATTTGAACACCGTTGCTATTTTGGCGCGAAATTTGCATCGTTCAATTGAAAATAGTGAATTTAGCACGTAGTGTAGCTCTCGCTTATAACATCACTATTCGGATTTTCTGGCTAAAACGGTTCCTTGTAAACACCTCCAAACCGCATCGATTTCGACGCGGTTTCGAAGTCATGAAACCATGTCGATGTGAAACCGCGTTCGTGTAAACGCTGCCTAATGGAGGGGAGAGAAGATAGGGTTAGGTTTCGTGGTATAATGGCTGCCTCCCCAGTGTCGGATCATTTCGAAGAACGCGTTGAAAAAGGCTTTGATTCTGCTTTAGTTAGGTGATTTGAAGTTGAAAAGAGAACAAAAAGCCGCCGATCAAATAGGGAAGTTACAGCGGTTATTAGTCACACGCGCCCCTCGTCTAATTTTTTCCCATGATAAGTTAGGTGGACGTCAATCAAATGTTCCCATGACAATAGTCCTGTTCTGTTGTTAATTTAACTTTCGAAAGTCTCAAGTTTTGTGGTACGTTAGTGTGCCATGGTTCCTTCTCCAACGATCACTAATGATATCAACAGTTAACAGGTAGACTCAAGAGAAAATGAGAGGACAGAGAGGGAGGCTCCCGGTCCAGCCCTTGGGATATGTCATGTCCACGAAAGTTATTTTTAGACGAGCGGAGGTCTTCCGAGACGTCCGCATGCAGGCCAACTTCGATCCGATGTTTGAAAGAAAATAAATATTCATCAGCCTTCCACGTGCGCCGTCATTTTCTCTTTTCACTAAGAACCTGAGAGCGAGGCAAGACTGCATGCGGACGTCTCAGAAGACAGACTTCCG
>NC_090885.1:41618703-41638703 GCF_036669925.1 Montipora capricornis
AGAAAAATCTCTGACCCGGGTGGGAATCGAACCCACGACCTCGTTGCTCTACCGACTGAGCTACAAGGCCAGACGGGCGCAGGCCGTGGGAGTTTGAGGACAAATCGGCTCGGCCCAAGCCAAGTAAAAAGTGCAAGTGCGTGTTGTCCTAAGTAGCGTATGTATGTATATATGGAAAGAACTCAAGTGAGGCCATCGCTACTGTGTGCATGTGATGGATGAAGAACCTTAACTGATCCACAGCATCAGGAACTTCTTATGCAACACCCAGCGAAGGTTCTTCATCCATCACATGCACACAGTAGCGATGGCCTCACTTGAGTTCTTTCCATATATACATACATACGCTACTTAGGACAACACGCACTTGCACTTAGTACTTGGCTTGGGCCGAGCCGATTTGTCCTCAAACTCCCACGGCCTGCTCCCGTCTGGCCTTGTAGCTCAGTCGGTAGAGCAACGGTGATCTAATCCGGAGGTCGTGGGTTCGATTCCCACCCGGGTCAGAGATTTTTCTCTGTCCTTGGGTGTTGCATAAGAAGTTCCTGATGCTGTGGATCAGCGAAGGTTCGTCATCCATCTCATGCACACAGTAGCGATGGCCTCACTTGAGTTCTTTCCATATATACATACATACGCTACTTAGGACAACACGCACTTGCACTTGCAATTTTAATTCGCTGTCGGCATTTTTTGATCAGTCAGTGAAAAAATTGGAACTTTTAGATTTTTAGGTGCGAACAGAGCCTTTCGTTTCGCAGTCCATCTGACCAAAAGAAACTGAAGGCTCTGGAAACGATAATCGACATAGCCCGGAGGTTTAGTCGCTTGGGTTTGCTAAAATTAGCGGAAGTGAGTTTCGTAGATAATCATAACTTCGGAGAATGCCAATCATTATACGTTAGGCGTGGCAAGAGGCGACTAAAGCGATATTGTTTTCTTTTACATTAGAAATGGGGTAGGAACAAAGTGGTTTCGTTTCCCAGGCATTTTGTTTCAGACTGAATGAATGCTGAGAACAGCAAATCAATTTTGAGTTGCCTAAAATATATACGATTGGTTTTGTGTAAATAAGCTACCGGTAACATTAAATCTAAAAATCTTATTTTTCAACCTCGACAGAAGGTAAACTATAACCTCCTTCCTCCAGTTTAACTTTTGAACGGGTAGTCTTGAATCTTGCCTTTTTAAGGTAAATGCGTTCGACATTGATCGAAAGAAGTAAACGAGCGAGTAGATTTTGACAGTTCGCAAGGGAGATTGTTTTCATCAATTCCCCGCGTGCGTCATCAGTAACTCGATATGCGCTCGCATACTAAGAATTTCCTTTTTGGCTATGACGTGGTCGACCTTTACACACCTCATATATCTCATTTCACAAGCAGCTGACCTTAGGTCTGCCTTTAAGTGAAGTTTGAGTGAGAAGAAGTCACTGGCCTTAACCTTTGACCACTTCACTGTGGCAAACTGATATGTGAGTTGTCCTTGCTTTCTTTCTTTCTTTCAATTGTAGTAACTCTTTCTGGAACACGAGTCGAGTCTTTTGGTAGCATAAATTTGAACGAGGCCGTTCAGCAGTCAAGCGTGCCTGTGCAAAGGTTTTAAAAAGGTTTCTAAAAAGGTTTAAAAAGGTTTTAAAAGCTACGGATAAAAGTCATCCCGAATCGAGGTGTGCTGCTTTGTGTTTCACTTTAATAAGTGCGACTTCACTAGTGTTCCAACGTTTTATATGTTTGCATTGTGAATTCTCTGATTTCATTTCTTTCCACAGGCTTTTGCTTCGCTTTTTGTCGGCCATTGTATACGTTTTTGCATTCTTTACAATGTACTTAAATTTCTGTTTACGAAAACCCTTAACAGGGATTTATTGGTGCACAAAAAATTGCTATTTCATTATCTGCAATGCGTTTAAATTTACAAATAGTAAACAGTTGAGCTTGCATCATCGAGTTACAGCTCCTCACGGGAGATCGAAAGAAGCGCATGAATCGCACAAAGCTACACACTAGTGGCTCTAGCTGCTTGAGCTTTTTTCTTAACAAACCTTCCACGCGCATCTATAACTCGATAGTACACGCTGAACCGTTTACTATTTGTTTTATAACATAACCAAAAAATCTTGTGACAGTTTGTAACATCCTTTGTCTTCGCTTACTATTAGGGCTGGTTTTCACCAGCGACTGAGTGGGAGTCGTAGTCGGAATCGTAAGAGCGCTTATGACCGAGTGAAGATCAAAGATCGGAGTAGTGAGCGGAGTCATAAGCTCCACGGAATCGGAATCGGAAGAATCAGAACGTTCCCATTTTCTTCCGACTCCGCTTATAGTGACTCTGTCGCTTATGATCCAGTGAAAACAATTAGTGAAAACTAGATTGTCGGAGTCGGAAGCATAACCGAAAGAACCAACCAATTACAATGCTTGAAATCGGGCATTGTGATTGGTTTATTCTTCCGCTTCTGCTTCCGACTCCGACAGTTTGATTTTCACTAGATCGCATCGCTCTTCGCTCATGTCTGATTACGACTCCGAGTCTGACTCCACCGCTATTGAAAACCAGCCTTTAGGGTTGCCAATCGCTTTGCAAGTGACTCGTTCAAAATACCACCTAACGGATTGAAACATGACATTTCTAAGACTTTTATTCAAGTTTCATAATACTGCGAACAAATTGTGCACTAGTCGGTCATTATTGCAGTTTAAGGAAAAAGTATTGACCAATCAGAACGCACGCTTTACTTATGTTATAATTGTTTGTGTCCAGTCTCGGGAATCCCAACCCCTGACCCCACAGATTTTTCCTCCTTCTTCTCCTCGGATGCCGAAATGTAGCCGCTTAGCGGCGACAACGAACCTTTGAAGAATTTTTCGTCCGTTGTCGTCTCTTTGCGGCTACATTTTGTTCAAGGAGAAGCAAAAATAAAACCCGTAGGACGAGGGTACGAATTCGGCGCAACATGTCTTGATAACCACACGTCATTTATAAGTAGTTACGAAGCAAATACACGGCATGATAAGACGCAAAAAAAATGTAGTTTTTGCAAGCGTGCAACATAATCTCGTTGTATTTAGTATTGAAGCTGCATTTTTCTTCCCATGATGTACTCTGAAGTCTCTCCCAATGTGCATTCGAATAATAATAATAATAATAATAATAATAATAATAATAATCACTTTCTTTAAGTCTCTAAGATTATTCAGCCGAGCAAGAGTACGCTACTAATTGGGGAGACTACAAATCAACTGAAATCAGAACAAATCAAATCAAATGTTGAATTTTGAGGAGAGGGGAAAACCGGAGTAGCCGGAGAAAAACCTCTCGGAGAAAAGTAGAGAACCAACAAACTCAACCCACATATGGCGTCGAATCCGGGAATCGATCCCGTGCCACATTGGTGGTACGTGAGTGGTCCCACCACTGCGCCAGCAGTTTCAATTCCCTTGAATTCTCGTACTTTTTCTTTACCCACCCGCTTTAAGAACACAATGGTGGCCATGTATTCCGAGGTTGGTCCTATGTCCTAAATGAAAACAATGGGGACTTTTGTCCTTTATTCAACAATGAGTAAATTACACAGCTCAATGGAGGAAGGGTAGATGTAGATAGATTTTTGGCAACTGCTAAGCCGGTTGATTCCACTAAACTAGCATATGGCTTAAAAAACCGTTCAAAATTATATTGGGATAATACCAATTTTCCGCGATCGATAATTGATTGCCTGTGTCGGATAATCGATTACATTCCACGGAGTAACTGCTACTGTTGCTGACAACGTAAAATTTCGAGCGATAAATGTCAAATAATGATACAAGAAAGAAAAAGTGCATTGAGAAACTTGATCATTTTTAAGGTCGTATATCGGGAATGTGGAAGGCCATTTTTACCCAAGGGGTGAATCCTCCATCTGGGGCGAGCTCAAGCAAACTGGTAATTGCTTTGCGTCTGATTAGTTTTCCAGTTTAAAACGAGCCCAAGATGGATTATAAGTGCAATTACTCACTCACGTAGTGCTTCTAGACGCATGATGCCTCTTGATACAAGAAGATTATCGCGTCATTTTCCCCTCACGAGGTTAAACGTGCAGTGAGCTTTTGTGGATTTGACCAATTTTGGGACATTTTCTTTGCAGTTCAGGGTCTGTTAACGTGGAGGTGGGGTAACTCTTACCACCCCAGGGTCCCGGGTGACCTTTCTCGGGGCTATTATGTGGTCGCTAGTTACGTAATCAGGCAAAACGTTGGGTGAAGGAGCAATTTTGGCGGTTAATGCTCTTTTACTGTCACTTAGCTTCTCTTGCTTCAACTTTTCAGTGTTGTGCCGTGTTATTATCACTTTTAATGCTGTATATCGTGACAGGAGCCTACCCGGGCTAGGCGGGTTACGTCACTTATCATGTAAATGCAAGGCTGAAAAATACGAGTTTTGATGGATTGGTGGGTTACCGCACCTTTGCGGGTTACCTGCCTAGGTGGTTCACCCAACCTCAATGTAAACAGGTCCTTACAGTAGACCTGTTTACTTCCCTCATAGGTGGTTTTACTAACTGAGACGTCGAACGTATCAAAAACTAAACTACCGGATCCAAGCGCAATGCACTAAATAAAACTCTGCGGAAAAGGAAGTAGTTTCGTATTGTTTCATTTCGTGCCACCAAGTCAAAAAGCCCAAAAGCCCTTCACCACATAACTCATCACGTCTATTCCTTGCAATAGACCAATTTCGAATTCTCACGGCTGGACTGGATCTAGCATGAAATGGAGGCTAATGCGGGCAAATCTTTTCAAATGCAAATTAATTTGCCCGCATTAGCCTCCATTTCATGCTAGATCCAGTCCAGCTGTGAGAATACGAAACTGGCCTATTCTCGATTCCATTTATTTTAACAAACTATAAGTTAAGGCTTAAAAGCCGTAACTTATAACTAATGGCAGGAAATCACAATTGTTTTTTTTCTTTTTACTTTAGATCAAGAGGTGAGAATGAAGCGGCAAATTTTGATTGTTCTCCTTGTGCTGGGCATACTGTTCTCTGCCTTGAGTGAAACGTTTGTATTTCGATTCCTTTTAGAACTCTTGTCTGTAAAAACCAGACCTAAAACACCTTTGACTTAGTTACTGCCAAGTCTAGAAACTTTTAAAGTATCTACGTAAGTCATTTGCCCGCGGCCAATCTGATGGTACTGTCCATGGAACACGAGACAAAAACAGGAATTTGGCGAATATATGACAACCGAGGTCTCAATCGCGCTTTCAATTGAGATCAGTATAACCATTTAGGATCATCTGGCTTTCAATATGCAATTGGCCTTATTTATACCAGAGGACGTCTAAGACGTCTCAGACGTCTAAGACATCATCTTAGACGTCTTAGACGACTAGTATAAATACGGGAAATAAGGTGGACACATTAAACGTCAGACGAATTAAACGTCTCAAGTTAAGTTCGTCTGAACGACGCACTTAACAGACGTCTTAGTCGTCTAGTATAAAGACGAGACGCACTAAACTGGGACGCACTTAGCAATGACGGGCACACAGTCTCTTTGGTGATTAAATCCCAGTATCTTTTGAAGAAAATCATGAATTTGATTTCTAGCCGTCGAAGTTAAGTGCATCCCGTATTTATATTAGTCGTACTTACGGCCAGACGTTTAATGCGCCTGGACGTCTTAGACGTCCTCTAGTATAAATGCGGCCATTATCATTAATGATATTAGAACACTGACAGTATCTTTTTTTAAGACAACCTAGTCTGATAGCAGGCTCTCCCACCGCGGACCATGATATATTGCGAATTAGCATCAAAGCCCCTTTTATCATGATTTTCTGTCTGTTGAAAACCGGAGATCAAATATCTAAGGGATACAATGCCTATCATTTGAAAGATAGCGTCCAACGGTGGAAAGGCGTAGTTCGAGTGACCGCAAAGGTCTCACTGAACTCCCGATCCCAGCCATCTTACCCATATCGATCATTCACCCAACAAAATTGAAGGCGCCGTCTCATATCAGCATAATAACATGAATGACACATTACTCCTTAATTTTGGCGCGAAATTTCAGCGTTAATGTGAAATTATAATGTTGTCATGGCAACTCTTCCTACAGTACCAAAATGGCGTCCTATGGTCTTAATTTGTCACCCGCCTAAAGGCTCGGGAAATTGTAAAGGAGTGTTTTCCTAAGCAGCGTGTGTTTGTGTATGGAGAGAATTCAAGTGGGGCCAACGCTACTGTGTGCATATGATGGATGAAGAACCTTCGCTGATCCACAGCATCAGGAAAGTCTTATGCAACACCCAAGGAAAATTTGTCCTCAAAATCCCACGGTCTGCTTCCGTCTTGCCTTGTAGCTCAGTCAGCAGAGCAACGGTGATTTAATCCGAAGGTCGTGGGTTCAATTTCCACGAGGGGCCGAGATTTTTCTCTGTCCTTGGGTGTTGCATAAGAAGTTTCTGATGCTATGAATCAGCGAAGGTTCTTCATCTATCATATGCACACAGTAGCGTTGGCCTCACCTGAATTCTCTCCGCTCGGGAAATTATTTGATTTTGGACAAAACGCGCGTGAAATTATTCCCTAATCCCACTCGTCACCATTTGATTTCCCATACTAATATACTAGTTATCCATTTTGCCTTATTACATCTTTCTTGGTTTCATTCCTTTCAGGGAAGCGGCTGTCTTTAATTTCGCCCGACGACGACGACGACAATATCTGCGGTCACCTGCTCATCAGACTCAATACCAGTCTGCGAGGGTCAAACGGGATAACGAGGAAAATGAGAGAGATCTTAATCTTCCTGGAACTCGATCAATTCAGGACTAAAGAATTGTAGTTCGCTTTCATTTCGCTCTGTTTCATTACCTCCGAAAGGTCCATTCGTAAAATTGTTCGTCTTGATTGTCATCTGTTTCTTTTGATGTGAACTTTAACCTACCATCGCATGGAATCAAAGAAAACTTCTGAATCGATTAAAAAATCTTCTTTCCGCTACGCCATGCATGAAGTCAGTTGCGAACGTGCTTTGAGAGGATTTCTCCTGAATCTGACTATTTCTGAAGCTGCAAAATTCCAGGAAACCAAAAGACATTACAATTATAATTATAATTCGAATTATTGGAGTTATAATAGCCCAAAGGAAAGAGGACAAAATTTAATAGCACCAACTGAGTCTACCCTTATTTCCTGCTTTGCCGTTCGCGTTTACAGATTGATGCTAGTGTTTTTTTCCCGGAAAATGCATTTGAAATCCTTTGAGAGAAATCTATCTCTTCATGGCTAAAGAAAGTGTATCGTGGATTTTTGACAACTAGTCATTTAGGCAGTCATGTCTGCAAACCAGCGTAAAAAAGGGCTTTTTCTGTGAAACCGTTTTCCGTTACGAAGACAACAGTCAATCAAAAAGAGAGCACAATGAAGCAATTTTTCACCAAAAGTTAGGCATTGCCAACTCGAATTTACGCAATTTGACGGCAAATGTGCTGTGGTTCGAGGGCGCGGTTTGAAATCTTGGTTTATAGAGTGGTTTTGTACGAAAAACAGGAAAAAGTGGGACATTGCTGTGGTCTCCCAAATGTCGTAAGCCGCCGCATAGTTCCTGGATAAAGTGGCAATAACAAAGTGCATTTAGCCAATCAGAATCTATTGATTCGATTGATTACCAATTATGCTCTTGATCCCCGTATTAACCAATCAGCGTGTAGTAATTTTGTTCTCTATTTTACAACCAAGGCAAGTTCTCCCTCAGATCGAAGTTGTCTCATCCAAGGTCGCTGATGGTCTTAGCTCAACACATCTTAGTGTGAAACAAATATACTTCCTGTGAATTAAGTCCTATAAGGAAAAATAGTACACCAGTCGATGTTCCAGCTTTTCTTTAGGCACCTGAGTATTATTCACACCTTTACGTACGGATTTCATTCTGTCAAAAAATTTAGAAACTGTAGCTGGTTTTGCTACATTCTGATAGTAAATCATTTCCAATTAACGTTTTTCGAGCTACCTTTGTTCTTTAAATATTTCACGAAAGGCAGCAATGTTTTATAGTAGATCAATGTATCGTTGGCACAAAGTAGAAGATTAAGTTGAAACTGGCGATTAAAACAATACAACAACGTAACTAAAATTAATCACGGTAAGAGCTATCAGGTTAAAAGAAATCCGGTTTATTTCGATATTTCAGTTTAAAGACTTTAAAAACCGGAAACCTGATCTCTTTTTAGAGGCCTAGCTTACATGAATGCCTTGCATCTAATGATATGTGGTCGGAGGAAAAGTTCCCTTCCATTTTTAGCGCTTTACTAGTAAGAGTGGTTAAGCAATGCGTGGTAAGTCAGTGTTGTACAATTTAATGGATCAAGGAAACGCAGTCCAGTGATAGATTTAATAATAACAAAAAAGCTGTGCAGTTTGCTCGTGTGACTCGTTAGTGAGCAAACTACGAATGTTAACAACTGGTTCCTTGTTCCTTGTCTAACGCGGCGCAAGATGGGAAAAACGTTGCTAGTACGTCTGACTTGACAAATAAAATATTTATCACTCTCCGAGAGCAGTGTGGGCAAATGCACACCCTTCGTAAAATTACTTTTACTTGGCTTCTCTTCACTACGTAGAAACCTTCCGACATTTCATTCTTGAAGTATTTCACCTGAACCTGGGCAGTTAATGACCTTGCACCAAGGACTTTCCTGAGTTCGAAGGTAAAGCATTCGAAGTAACTCAAGCCAAGAAAAGGTCACAGTTTCGTAAGTTCGTCTCCTCCAACGAGCAATAGCCCGAACGATCATCGCGCAAGCGGGGGATGAGCGCCCTACATTCCACGCCCGCTTTTTTTTTTACCTGGAACAGGCTAAGCCCTTCGTGTTGATGTAGTGGTTACATGCAGCGTCGGTTTTTCACCTTTACCGTTAGTAGTTCGTGGCCTAGTTCTGCCACTGTATTGCTCTCTTAAAAATTAAATCATTTACACACTGTCTTTCTCTTTCCACCCAGTTGTATGAATTGGTGCCAGTGACACGTTGACACGTTCACCGGGTTTACCCTACCACAGACCTCACCATAGTTTAGAGAGGGGAGGGAGTAACAAAACCGCGTGTATAGAGCGGTTTTCAATTGTGTGTCGAAAGTAATGAGAAATTGCTTTGGTTTTGCATTACTTCACACAGTGATTGGTTCAAAGTTCTCGTGCCATTTTTTCAACCAATCAGAAGTGAAACCAAAACCAGAGGTGGCTCGAGAGTGCTCATTTTCCCGCGCTTTGTGTCCGCTACGTGTAATTACTTCGAGATTTGATTGGTTTACTGGATTGTCTCCGTCCTTTTTGATTGGCCAAAGTAATTACTTTGGTTTTGGTTTTACGACACTCAATTGAAACTCGGTCTAATGCTTCATGCTTCAATTGATCATGATAAGCTCAGGCCGTGACAGTTCTCGTGGTTGTTGAACGACTTTATGTGAGGAGTAAACCTGCAGAGAATAGAAGGACTCAGCACCGCACTTTAAACCCACCCACCGAAGCAACCCTTTATTTTTCGCTTTCCAAACCTTAATATCACATCCTGGCTTTAATGATATGCAATAGACCATTTTCGAATTCTCACGGCTGGACTGGATCTTGCATGAAATGGAGGCTAATGCGGGCAAATTAATTTTTGCCTGCATTAGCCTCCATTTTATGCTAGATCCAGTCCAGACGTGAGAATTCGAAAATGGTCTATTGTATTAGGCCTTAAACACGGGAAACACAGGAATTTTCAACACTCTATTATTTTTACACTTAATTACCTTACAACGGAAATCAATTATATATATCTCAAAAGGATAGGATTATTAAAGGCATTTAAAAACTGAAGTTCTGCTTAAATTAAAGAGGTTTTTGTGACTGTGGAGATTTTAATTGGCATGTTTCCCGAAAAAAGCCCGTTTTTGGTTAACACAGACTTTTGTTAACTCATGCCAGGCTCTTCTAAACCTAGAAACTGGATGATAAAACAAGCTTATAATATATTAGAATATCATGATTTAGAGATATAAAATATGTTGAATGCAAATTCATGCAAAGGAAATTATATTTTTGCTTTTATCCCTAGCAGGTGCAGCGGAATTTTTGCGGCACTAGTCAATGATGACTGCAGAATTTCTGTTTCCCCATTCAGCGACGGCTGCATGCAGAAATTCTGCGACACCAGTGACTGATATTGCTTTTGAATTGATGCGATTGTTACTCATTGGTGCCGCAGAATTTTTGCGGCGACACAAGGCAACGCATGATGACTGCAGAATTTTTGCGGAACCAGTCAGTAGTTGCCTTTCAGTTTGAATTTATTACGTGGATCTGACTGTTGCTTCTTGGCAGTCTATCTTTGCAAATATTTACGGAGCTGCTTTTCAGGTAGTCATTTTTGCCCTTTTTCTCTGAATTCACTGAATGTCTGCAATAATTTGCCCAATTCTCGCACACGAGCATGCGTTTTTACAAACTCCTGAACTGGCTTGTTCTGCAATTCCCAGTCACTTACTTGCATATGATTATGTTACATTGGTTCGTCCTTGAAACGATCGTGCTACAAGAAGACAAAATGCAAACGTTTCTTCTGAAGTAACCCCTGTTCCAAAAAAAAGCCGGGTTACGACTTTAACTTCACAGGTTTGTCAGTGACACAGTGTCCCAGGCGTTCAGAAGGGAGCGAAAAGCACATAAAGAGTTCGAACAGAGGGGCACTTTCTCTCCTGTCCCCTATAATAATTTCCCTCGATCGCTCCCCCAAGATTTTCCCCGCTAGTTTTCTGGATCCAAAATACTGAAATTGTCATAACAGGAGAGATTTTTATTTTACATTTATCCTTTGATAAAATTGATCAATTTTCAGCGTGACACGGATAGTAGCAAACGACCGCTTATTTTCTACTTTTCTTTTTCTCCTTAGCTTAGGACTTGAAAATGGAGCGGCGACATTTGATTGCTGTGCTCGTGCTGTGTCTACTATTCTCTTTCTTGAATGAAGTGTTTGTATCATTATTTCCAACTTTAAGTTTCGTTTTAAGAACAGATTTGTTTATTGCCAAGCACCGTAAAACAATACTCGTCACATTTGTTGGAACACCCATCTCCGTTTCCCCCTTCCTCCAATGTTGATTTCCACAACTACTAGTAGTCGCCCGAAAAATTCTCACACAACCTATAGTTCACCACTAAATTTTCTCCGATTCTTATTGGTTTAAATTGATCACGTGACGCGATAATGTTCGTCCGCGGAGAGACACTATCAGCCCATAGTGCCCGTCCGAGGAAAATACCAGGATGGATAGTAGTCGTCCGCTGAAAATACCTCTGTAAACAAGCGGCCTTATGGAAAATAAACAATCGAAATTGTATTAAGAGGGTTTTTGTTTGTTTTCTTTTTCAAATTTTACATTGGCTGACACGGCTTTCGTCTAATAAAGTTGAAAATAATTCAACATGATTTTTGAGCTGGCGCGCGGAAGAAAATTTAGTAGTGAACAATAAAGACAATAGAGTGTTTATGTCTCGGAACTATCGGTGTGATAGTTGCCCCTTGGAAATTTGATGTTCTTAAAACTAGCATATTTGCCCTCGATGCTTCGCTTCTCGGGCAAATATTTGTTTTAAGAACATCAAATATCCGCGGGGCAACTATCAGCCGATAGTTCCTCGACAGAAACACTCTATTGTTTAAATAGAATTGGGGGAAGGGGGATGTGGTATAAAATACGATCTTGTAAACACGATGAATCTGACCATTGGCTAAGTGTTCCACCACTAAATATGTCTAGTATCACGGTAGGTATCGGAGAGGCTGAACATTTACGCACGCATGCGCTGACGGAATGTTTGAAGACGAGACGAGAAAAATATGCAGTACCTCCAGACGTGGCGCTGGAGCGTCGTACCAAACGAGTCATCCCGGGATTTCGGCCCGTGCGATCGCTTTTGGACGCAGTTGGCCCTTCGCTGCTTTCTGCTACCGACCTCACCTCCCGGTACGGCATTGAGGGAGGGATATGTCGGCCCCTAAACCATATGAGGCAAATCCCACGCCTACTCACAGCTCCAAACCGCCCTTGTCATTACAATTTAACGTAAGATTTCGATGGCTTATATATTCAAGAGAATACTCATTACATCTGTCATATGGTAAGCACTGGAGTCGCAGATTACAAAGTGCACGCATGCATAAAACTTTATTTCATCTCGAATTTCAGAATAATATCTTCGAGACATTACAGCTAACATACATAATATATACAGATACATAACTAAATATTAAATAATATTTAAATATATATTAATCAAAACGAAAGGCCGCTGTACAAAATCCGGCCCTGGATTAGTTTAAAACCAGTAAACTCAGTGGTACGGGAAAAATCAGGTAGCGCATTTCGCAACGTACTTAGTAAAAACGTAAGAAAAAGAACTAAGACCGTAACTGGTTGTTCTAGGTTTATTGAGGGACAGAATGTAATTTCCACGAACATCATGCGTAACAAGAGAACGGGAGAGAAAACGTATTTTTGATATATGCAGGACAAGCCTTTTCTTTCTTTAACTACTTTTATACAATAATGTGAGGAAATTTTGAATGCGCTTATTGCATAGAGATGTAGAGTTTGACTTAAGTGGTACATAAGAGGACAGGTAATCGCAAATATAAATCTCATTACTCTCTTATTTACATTATACCGTTTCTTGGACAAGAAATTACTAAAGGCCAGGCCGAATTTCCTATGATAAAAAGTCTACGTTAACAGCACGCACCTTGGTTACTCCTTAGTATCCGCCTAGAAATCTTCTTCTCGCTACTTTTTCCTCATTTGATAAGGACCAGTCTCCGCTTGCCTCCTTCATGACCCCCGATTCTCATTTCATAGATTTTCTTATGAGTGTGGAGCCACCCAGTCCTACCGGCAAAATACAGCATCGCTTGAAATTTTTAGCTATCAAAGCTTGCTCAAATTGTATCGGTAGGTCCTGGAATTAGTCCACAGAAAGGCCAGAGAGACGACTTCACTGGTGCTGTGAACCGCCATGTTTACAACAGAGCAATTTAGGCGTTCCAGTCTGCATGAAATCATCCCTCACCTCTGTCTCGAGAAGACCAGACACGCACGGTTCTTACGTTACGTTTATGTCCCTGTAGAATGAACCGAAATCTCAACTCCTTGTCAAACGTTGACCAGCATCTTAATATTTTTGGTAGGCTACAATACTCTTCACATTTGTTGGAACACCCATCGCCGTTTCCCCCTTCCTGAATGGGGGAAGGGGGATGTGGTATGAGCTACGATATTGTAACACGATGATTCTGAACATTCGCTAAGTGTTCCAACTAAATGTGTCTAGTATTTTAGTCACATACACATATTTGCACGCGCAAGATCTTTTATCTTTTTTAATTAACGAGCACCAAATCGTCTTGTAAGAATTTGTACTAAAGGTAGAATAAGGGAGGAAGGGAGGGGGGGGGGGGGGGCTGAAAATTGGTCAATATTGGCGTTGCATTGCACTGTAATGCGCTCAACAATAGCGCCTCAGACAAACAGTACCCCGTGTCTTCATAGCTATCCATTTCAGAACAGTCTGCTTCAGTATTGCATTCTTAATGGTTTAGCCTGTCTTCTGAATCCCAGCATTGCAGCTCAGAGTTACTAGTTCTTTCATGCCCTGCATAAGAGTGGTTATTCAGTCCAGAAGGCTCAACTAGCGCCCGCCGCAATGAGCGCGGAGCGGTATGCCCCTATCAGGTTCCCTCAGGTGCCTGTTATGTAGACTAGTTATTAATTTTAATTGGGTTTCCAATTGACTTGACCAGCACGAACGTAACGGAGAATGCAAGCTACTAGACTCACATATCCCAAATTACCCCGTCTTGTCTCTCCTAGACTTTAAAGCTGAATGATTTTTCATTTCTTGCAGGGAAGCTGTTTCCAGTAGAAGATGTCCTATGCGAGTTCGACGTCGACCAGCGCGATCAACTGACTATCAGAATCAACACCAGTCCACTGAGATCATGATTGCTAGAAAAGAGATTGGACCGAGGGATCAGAAGTTTTAATTAAATTTTGTGAATATAGGGAAGACATACAGCGGTGCCAATTTTTTGTGTGATATTTGTCATTAAGAATCACGTAGTGTAATCCATTGATTTAACAAGGGCAGAACCTAAATGTAAATTGTAGCATCTTCTAAATCATTGTCATATCACGCCAAATAATAAAAATTTAGCTTCTACACCTCTCCCATATATTTTTATGCCATAGTGTGCTGTTCTGCTCGTATAACTATATCTAGGTGAGCTTTTCAGGACTAATTTACAATGGTTTTTGTGGGGGACTTTGCCCAGACTGCTTGTTACACAGTTTACAATTTATTTAGCAAGTGAAAGATGCCCCCGACCAGATTAAGGTCAAAACACAACACCGGGAACAATGTCCCCTACTCTCTTAGAGTAGTGAGTGGGTTCTTTAACGTCCCATACTTATTGCATGGTTTCCAACAAGGGCTATAAGACGGGACCTCCGGTACAGTCTTTATCCGAGAAGACTTGAAAGTCTAACCATTTGCTGGTGTAATTATAAAGGCAGCACTTTCTCCTCAGCCTAATATAAGACCCTGAGTGTTGGTCCGGCCGGAAAAGTACTCTCAATCTCCCGCGTGACAGCCCGATGTACAACCAACAAAGCCACTGGTGCGCGGTCAAAAAATGGAAATACTAGAAGAATTTTGAGGGAATCGAAACTTACCCGCACAATTCATAAGCTGATCGTGTCTCTCCGAAAATGCATGCGATCATGATGAAGCTCTACGTGTGAAGAGTGGCAGCAAAATGATTTTGTCTTCGTACAAATGGCATACATGCATAGTTTGAAAACAAGGGCCCATTTCTCGAAAGTCCCGAAACTTTTTTGGGTCCGAAGAGTCATTTGTGAAACACCAAGCGCTTGTTTTGGAAAGTCGATCTTTTAACATGTTTTCAAGGTAACAAAAAGAAAAATGACGGCGAAGTTTGACGACTTAAATCGTCTCCGTTCTTGAGATACAAACGGAATTGTGACACCCGAAAATGGCCCGTAAAGTTTCGGGACTTTCGAGAAACGGGCCCAGGAGTCGTATCATAACTAACTTGAAGTTAAGTACGATGGTCTGGGTGAGTAGTCCTGAAACTACTATGCTTTGGGTGACATTGCGGCAACCTGAGAGGAAGTCATCTTCAACGAAGTTGACCGTCAAAACGTCAGTCAATGTCATCGTAAACGGTCGTCGCTTGTCGTTGCTTAAGGTCCGCAATGGCTGTTTTTATACTAGAGACGCATAATTCGTCTGGGACGAACTTGAGCAAACATTTTTTCTGCATCTGTTAAATTCGTCTGGTATAAAGACGGACACAAGACGAATTATGCGTCTGGACAAAGTACCTACTTTAGTGCGTCTTCGAAAACGCACTAAACTGGATAGTTTGTCCAGACGAATTATGCGTCTTGTGCCCGTCTTTATACTAAACGAATTTAACAAACGCAGAAAAAATGTTTGCCCAAGTTCGTCCCATACGAATTATGCGTCTCATATAGTTCGTCCCGTTTTTACACTAGACGGATAACAAAAGAGACGCATAATTCGTATGGACGGATTATGCGTCTCTAGTGTAAAAACGGCCAAATGATGTTTCGATAACCTGTGCGGAAGTCTTCTTCAGAGTCAACACTAGTCTTCTGGCTGTGTTTCCAACAGGTTGTCAAAACGTTAGTCAGAAACAACGGTCCCTATGTGGACTGCAATCATTGGAAGGTTGAAATTTCATCAAGGCATGTCTTTTCAAGGTTCAAAACATTTTCATATATATATTTTCATTTAGCTTCTCCGTGAGTCTCGTTCAGGTAGGTGAGCTTAAAACTTGTAATTACTTTTTTGTGTCCCTACATTGTAGGTTAACCCCTTTGGGTATTGTAACTTAAGTTCACAATCAGACATGGTTTGATGCGCCTTAAAGTGCAGTTTTAAGTCTAGTATTTTAGTGCTATGTAAATTCTAACTTGTGTTACATAATTTGCATTCCTTAAACCACTTTGTACCAGAGTGGCTTCAAACAATGTCCGCTCATCGAGAATCTTAGTGCTTTTTCGTCAAGGAGAAAGTTCTATAGCAATGAGTTACATTCCCTGTGGAAAAATTCAAATCTAATCAGCGATTGGAAGCTGAGTGGGACTCTAAGCTTCACTTTTCCACGTGAGTACATCAGTTCGCAAACTTATTATACCTAGTGTTGATACCACTAAGTTTGGCCTCCACTCTTTCCGTCATTATGTAAGTAAGTTATTATGGAATTCATTGTCAGATAATGTGCGTACATCGCTGTCTCTTTCTGCCTTAAGGACTGGTTTGAGAACTATAGAATTTGACAAACATTGCTGTTCCTTGTGCGATCAATACTAGTCTCGAAAACTCTTCTTTAACTAGGCATCTCGTATTAACACTGTATGTATATATCTTTTATATTATTGCTATCATCTTATTACGTGTAATATAATTATAATTTATTTATTTATTTTATTTGTAGTTTAATCATGTTACTCCCTCAACTTGGTTTCTTCGGAGATATTAGCAATTTGCTATGTTTAAATTCGAACCAAAATAAAGTCATTAAATTTTGTATTGTATTGCATTGTATTGTATTGTATTGTATTGTATTGCGTTGTATTGTATTTCGGAGTATCTACACAAAATGACGTTATGTTGTTTCAAAGGACACGACAAGGCTTAACTCCGGTTGATGAAATGAAGAAACGACTTCGTATCACCGCCTTGGTGACTCGGCCGGGACACTCCGAGTATTGCCAAGTCACCAGCTAAGGAGTCTACAGTTCTCCATTAAAATGATGTTGTTTGAAACATTTTTAAATGCAGGTTGCTTCATGGTTGGTGACACACTCGTTGTGAAGGATCATTCATCATATCTTTCTTTACCCGCGGATTTTAGATTAGCCTGGTGTATCTATTATCTTCTCGCATTTACCCTCCCAGTCACAGACGACAGACCACAACAGCAGAACTACATCGCCCACTCTTTGCGAATACATAAGGGTTCTTTTACCTCCCACAGGCTTATGAACAGAATAAAACGAACGAGCGAAACAAGTGAGTGTTTGAGAAACGAGTTTATTCTTTCTAGCGAGTGAATTAAAATCGTACGAGCTCACCAACAGTTAAGTAATCTGCACTTAGAAATCTTTCATACTAGTCTTCTATCGACTCCTCTATACTTTCCTGGATAACCAGTTCAGGTTGTTAATAGCAAATGCTAAATATTGACCTCTACGAATAACACGCACTTGAAAAGCAGTATCGCTTGCTGACTATTTCGTTTATCTGCCTTATCTTCCGCCGAGCTGGGCAAATCATCTGACTCTCAATCGAGCATTCTACAACGTGATTGGAATTCATTTTCTCTAATCTCTGAATAGTCCCATTCAGAGCACGAGACATTTCTATCTGTTGTTTTTCTGAGCATGAGGGCCGAACTGGGAAATATTACGCTTGTAGAGAATGACATTGCCGCATTGGTGTCAATTTCCTCATCATGGCCATGCCATCTCTTTTGTTGTGTAGGGGAATCTTTGGTTACATTTTTTACCACATTAGCACAAGGATACATTTTCTAATCAGTGAGCAGAATAATCAGTCAGCCAAGAATAAAGTACTGAATATTGAAAGTGCATTGCGTAATGAGCTATCTCTGACTGAAACTGATTTAAAATCGATATTCCAGATCTCTGAGCAAGGATACTTTGAAAGTTCGAATCTATGCCGGAATCATAAGCACCTCTGTGACCTAATTATGTATCCGACAAAAGATATATCCCAAAGATGCCAAGCATCTTATCGACAGCCTTAGTCGAGACAGTGCGCGGAGGTCATCGCAAGAACGATGGAAGCTCAGGCTCCAAGCGGACCCAAGGAAAAATTATATATGAAGCAGTGAACCAGAATAGCAAGGCACCAGACTCCAGTTGTTCAAAGGATTGATAGTACTATCCACAGGATAAATCACTATCCAGTGGATAGATCATAACGAAACCAATTGCGCTATCCAATGGGTAGTGATTTATCCGCTGAATAACATTATCCTGACCTTTTGAACAAGTCCACAAGCCAAATGAGAGATGTCGGCACTTCTGGGTTATGGGTGGTGCATGTAACTATCTGATGTCAGTGGTTTCACGTTGCTGTTGCAGAACATCGAGGTAACACTCACGCGATGACTTGGAGGCTGACAGTTACAATCCTCACAACAGTTTTCCTTGCTTTTCTTTCGAGGATGGTCTTACACTTTCATTCAAAATGCAACATGGCTTCCGTCGTGGAAAAGATAGTAAGTGGACAACTATAGAGGCTACTCAAAATCTCCTTCATTTCTGGTCTCCGTATAGGTCGGTGCACCGGCATTTCAATTGTTGGGGAATGTTTCCGTTTTCCCATTGGTTTTTAAGAGATTTTACATCAGGAGTGGCACAATTCTCGTAGCCTAAGGAGACCGTTGTGAGATGTACTTTGAGATTAGTATCCGTTTTGAACAATGAAACTACATGAACAGCATATAACAAAAACGTTCACAATTCTAGCTACAATCCCATGCACTCCAGTGCATGAGATGATATGAATGTAAACGGGAATCAATTTGCTGCTCAATTGAAAACGAACAGCTGCACTTCCCCAAAACGGTGATCATAATCCTGATGGAGGTAGCCATGCAAAATACTTTTAACGGCTTTTTAACAAGGTGCGATACGTACGCAAGAAAGGATAAGAGATCGCTTCAGTACTATAGCCAATCGCGAAGCGAAGTGCAGAAAACCTTACACGATCGAGAATTATAACACGAAAACGAAAAGAGTTATATAAGTAACTTTGTTTAATTTTCAGTGCTTGGCATTCAGGGCAGGCAATATATCTGGACCACTGTGTATGGATCTTTGCGAATTTCAATCCTTTGATTATGGAAAGTGTCTCTCGTCAGTACCAAAAAAGAAGATTTACGACGCCAACTGGAGGGGACAAGAAGTGGTGCTGAAAGTCAATATGAGTTGGTTTGAGGAGCTGAAAGAACGTCAAAGCAATGGAGACAACGAAGTTGTGGAATCTTATCAAAATGATGTCTCTACCGCAGTTAAAACTTTGTTTGGCGATTGTGCGCGATGTAGTGAACTCGCATCTTTGTTGATGTTACTTGGTGATGGCAACACCGATGGAAGATTAACAGGTGCGGAAGTTAGAACATTCACCTCTCTACTGCAACAAATCGAACCGATGATGTTAATGGCTTTGAATAACAGCAAACACACAGTGGATTTCTATGGATATTGCGGAGGTCTATATGTAGTTGAAAGAGTTCCTCATGTGGCCGCTAAAGTATTTGAAGAAAATTGGGAGTTGATTGATCTCTCATTTCTCCCTGATGCGATTGAGCCACTGCAGAATGCAATGAATAACTTGGTTGGAACGATTTTAGACGCGGTGATTTTCTTTTTCCAATATCTTTGCGTTGGTTTTGACAATACTCTGCCTTTGATTACAAGTTCTACTGTTGGTCACTTTATTCCTTTTCACGTCCCAAGCAAACATGAAAAATTTAAGCTTGCTAATTCATTGCTAGATGCCACGTTCGAGTTGTCAAACAATCCGTACGGCTTAGTGATGTCCTGCGATGCAAACCTACATAATGTAGGGTACACCTATGACTTCATCATTAAATTCATTGATCTAGATTTCACCTACCCTTATACTTTTGTGAAGAGGCTCCTTAATGGTAAAAACTGTACGTGTGACTTGGACTGCTGGACAGGGATTTCCGAAACGTGTTCCTCACTTTGCAATACAAGGACAGGATCCTGCACAGCGGAAATGCAGTACCAGGATTTATTCATTGTGTGCGAGAGTTTCATCCCCGACATTTTTAGAAAACATAATTTGTTGGAGTCTGATCATACCT
>NC_090885.1:41643703-41683703 GCF_036669925.1 Montipora capricornis
ATAATGCTTGCGGTCACACTTGAGATAAACAGTGTAACACCAACTCTATGGTGTTTTGAATCCCCAAGGGAACACTGAACAGTAGAACTTGATTTAACACTAGTGTCAACTCCCTAATGCGACCGCAACCAATGTTGGGAGTTGTTGTCCAACAATGTTGCGTCGGTTTGCACGGAGCCTTACAAAAATCCTTGTTTAGTGGAGCTATTGTTGCCGTCGTCATGTCTTAAAATCCTCACTGTATGTATTCAAAGCCAAAGTGGTGTTAAGGAGTTTAAACGACGACGGCTCTGACAACGCAGCAAAACAATGAAATAAGGAAAAAACAATGGTACTGCACTTGCGAACGCATTTTCGTACGTTTCTTTGCTGTTCTCTGGCATTCTCTCTCTCTTCAAAACCGTCTATATTGTACATGGAGAACGAGATAGAATAATCGCGAAAGGACTTAAAAATTGGGGAGGGGTCTTAAAATAGCGCAGACACATACCTCAGTCGAGGGACCCCCTTGTTGCCGCAGCTATCGTCGTTGGCTAATCTCCCTAATAATAACAACCCAGTAATGGAAAGTAAATTACCTGGTCCATCATAAAAACAAGGCTGGTAATGGCTATATCAACGCGAATTATGTCTTAGCAGATGTAGTATCTTGTTGTCTAATGCCACTGCTCGTCTGAGTAATCGAACGTATCAAAGAAGTGCCGAGGCCAAAGCGACGTTTGAATAACCTGAATGGAAAAAAGGCTGGTGTAATTTTTCCTCCGCTCTCCATTTGTATAGGCAATCACATGATTTCGAGCGCAATTTGGGATAAACGAGCACGAGTAAAGTTTTTCAAAGACGAACAAAACGGGTTCGTCCAATTTGTAGTCAATTTTTACTAGTGCTTTTTTATTCCTAATAATATACAATATCTATCTCTGGCGCGCAACAAGAGGAGCTAGCGCGCAGGCCCTAGAGCAACAATGTTGCGTGAACCTGGCCAAACGAGAACGTCATGCAACATCCAAAATGTTGCATGAAAAATTTGACCTTTTTCAAATTTGATCCAACATTATCCAACATGTTGCAACATACCACAACATATCGCAACATGTTGTGCCATTAATGACAAAATTACTCGATTCTGATTGGACAAGCCGATGTTCCGCAATTTGCCTTTTTTCCAATGTTTGCCCCCAGCATAACACATGGCTAAGTTGCATGACAATAACCAACATGGTCGCTATCGTGAATAAGGCCTAATACTTGCAAAAATTGAGCCAACCAGGGAAAACATTTGATTGGCTATCTGTGACTTTCTTTAATCGTTGTCCTATTAGAATGCCTGGTTTGTTACGTCCTTTTGCACTGAATTACCTCTTTTCTGCACTGTTACCTGAAAACTGCAGTTCTCTTAGGCAAGAAGAATAAAGAAAATTTTTCATATTATAAGTTAAAAAAAAGAATGGAACTCCACCCCTTCTGTCAACAGGAATTAATACACTACGGAAGACGAGGGGAAGTTAAAAAAGCAACTAAAGCAGCATGTTCCGAGGAGGAAAAGCGGGCTGAAATTGGGGGTATAATAAAACGACTTTCAGTGCGTTTCTTTGTGAAATTCAAAACCTTTCATTTCTCTACCTTTACTTACAGATACCTTACTCCATCGTACAACGAGAAGACGACGGAGGAGTCGCAAACTTATGTTAATATTTTCTTTCGTTGACGTTTAAAGCGGCTTTCATTAAAGTTGCTTCTGAGGTTTCTCTGTTTTTTCGTTTTTTTATCCATGCTCATCTAGCTGACGACTGCCGACAAATTGGAAAATGAAGTTCTTTCTGCAACCCAAGGCAAGGAATTATTCCAAGCTTCCCTACGACCAACTGTTCAGCAAAATGCGCCCCAAGTCAACCGCACGGCAACTCAACAGCTGCCACCTGGTCGCTTTCCACAACTTCACCACAGCTACCAATCGCAACAGTTGTCTTCAAACAGGTTTATTTGTGACGTAATATTGTGACGTTTATTTGTGACGTAATAAAGTAATGTTCTACTATCTTTGCGATAACCTTTGAACTAACAGAGTACTGTTCCTATGATTTTTAGAAATGGCAAGGGAAGGGAGTTGCGTGAGGCTAAAAATACGTTTCCTCTGTATTTACCGTTGAGATATGTTTCCGATATGGGGGTCTTATTTTGGAGCCTCCATTTGTTGCCAATTTCGAGTTTAAAAATCGAAAACTAAAACAACCAAAAAAAAAAGATAACAACAGGCGGTAAAGAACGTAATGGTCTAAGGTCTACGAAGTAAGCCTCCACAGTAAACGACTGTATTTGGTTTCTGCAAGGTTTAAGCCTGATTATTTGCGTTTAATGATCAGCTTCTCCAGCAGCACCAAGTTGTTTCAGGAGGGCTCTTCGTCTGTTTTCCAATTCACTTTCGCTCTCGCTAGACGTGGTATCCCATTGTGTCTGGAAAAGAAAGGAGCAAACTAACTGTAAGTCCCAAGAAAGCCAAGCAAGAAGACAGACCTAGGCCCCTCGGGACAATTAATCTTTTTAACGATTTGAGCACCCTTGAAAGTGCACTACGAGTGCTTTCAGGGCGTGAAGGGTTTGTTTATACAATCTGTTCACGTCAAAAACAAGAGTGGAAAACTACCTACCCTTGTAACTAGTGGAAGATAAAAATACCATTTAGTTTTCGCTGTAAAAAGTGACGGGTGACCCAACACGCTGAAGAAAATACAAACCATGTAGTATGAAATCCTAGTTTCTAAGAAGTGTAGAAGACGCTTTAAGGACCATGTTAATGCACCATTAACTTAGGCCCCAGAAACTAAAATTGAAAATACTTACTGGTACCGTATTCAAATTCGAAACAGGTTGAAAACCAGTAAAGCAACAGGACAAGTGACCAAGAGAAAGTTTTTGACTAAGCGCATTCAAGCGAGTGTTATAAAACGAGACCAAAACAAATACTATCGCCATTTACAGCACATCACAAAGCTCAGAGCAAATGCTTGTTGCCGGTGTGACGTGCAGGAAAACCTTGGGTTCTGATTGGTTAAAGAAGAGACTTCCCCGCCAATCACTAAATACAGTAATCCCTTTCGGGGCTGAGTGAAATCCGTTTTAAGTACGTACCCCAGGGACCGCAGATCAACACCTGGACAAAGCCTATGACTTTCAGCAGTTAAAGATGCCCTTGAACTACACTGTTTTATTTGCTAGCTGGGAACTCTGTTTTCTGTTAAATTCCTTCACACACAATCACTGCCTCTTTCGCGTTCTTTATACATGAAAATCGTAAACACCAAAAGGAAGCGCCCAATAGAGAAACGACGAAACAAAATTTATGAAGAGTTTTAATTCCACCATGAGATGTTACAAACAAGCTGGACTGAAACTATACAAAAATAATTACAAATCGTTATCTATAATTTTTATTTAAGGATAGTTTCTTTTCTTTGGAAAATGAATTTCAAAATAAAATTGTTTTTCTCTCTTAAATTACAGTCACCATTTCCCATTAGAAAGCAATAATATTCTAACGGCAACGCAAAATTGAAATTGCTTGCCAAGAAATTATTGAAAATTACCTTCAAAAATAAAAAGGCATTTTTGTCGTCCATTCCATTCGAATGAGATTATTGTTCCTAGCTTTAAGACCCATTTTTGAGAAAATCGAACCCTCTTCCCTAACAGCCTACTTAAACTTCCCAGTCAGGAAAACAAGTACTGGTTCCAAGTCTCCGCTGTCATTTTCTTGACTCTCCCTTTTAATTACGAGTTTCACCAAATAAATAAAATGACTGATATCAGCGCCAAACAATTTCAATCAAAACGCAATCAAAGAGACCGTTCACGGGGCCTTGTTTTCACAACTGAAAGGGGTTTTCCAAGGGGGTGGTATTGCATGGCATTATTTCCTTAAGACGAGCTGTTTTCTGTCGTAAAACGCTGGGACGTTTTTCCGAAAGGTTAATGAACATTTTGGCAGTTTGACTTCACATGTCATCTCACAAAGCAAAGAGCCAATGGGAAAAGACCTCAGCATCGTAAGATCACTGGAAATGAATTTGTATTAGTAATGACGAAGGCTTCTTCTTGTCGCGCTTTTGTCAAAAACCTTGTCCTTGAAGTTTTTCACAAGACCTGTTCAGGCAAAAGATTGAGAAACAAAATCTATGCACAACATCTTCATGGAGATCGGATCAGCACCTTATCCTGCGACTTCTTGTTCTTCTTGGATTTGTCAGACTCCTTTACTCTGTCACGGTCTCGTTCTCTGTCCCTGTCCCTATCCTTGTCTCGATCCCTTTCTCTATCTCTTTCACGATTTCTGTCTTTTTCTACTTCTTTGCTTCGGCCTGCATCTTTCTCTTCCCTTTCTCTTTCCCTTTCTCGTTCGCGTCTATCCGGCTCTTTTTCTCTGTCTTCCTTCTCTTTGTAAGCTCTGTCGCCCTCAGATTCTACAGAAGGCTAGAGAGCAAATGATCATTGTTAATTCAACATCAAACGTGTCTCTACCCTAAATACTCGCTTAGTCTCATGGCGTGCCAATAAAATGCAATTGAACATATTGCAAAAAGCGAGAACGTCGAAATAAGGTGAAAATCACGGTCTCGACGCCAAAATGGTTGATGACCAGACGAGGTTTCTGGTAAAGACCGGCAAGACAGACAAATTTATGACCGCTTCCTTTGCGATTAAATTATAAAGACAAATAAGGGCAGTACGTTACTTTCCCGAGCGAGAAGAAATCAATATTCCATTAAATATCCCAAGAAATTTATATTCCCAGTGTGAAACAAGGGATAAAAGATTCGAAGGTACACAATTATCCTTAGAAAAACCCGGCGTAAATCCTACTTTCCAAACCGAAGACTTAAACACTTTTTTAAAGTATCTTTTTTATTTTACACTATTCTTTATTACAATCAGAAGCAAATGACCTTGAAGTGTGTAACTCGCAACTCTTTTCCGTGGAACAAAGCTGGGGATCTTAGGACACAAATTTTACGCCCAAATTTGGACAAAAATAAGATCGAAGCGGCACGCACGGGAAAATGCACGAGCTACGTTATACTCAAGTAAGGAAATTTTTAAATAAAAAAAAAACCCAGCTATGAACGCTTCAAGGTGGCGAGCTTCTGTTACAATTGAAAAAATGTGTAAGAAACTAAATATAAGAATATATAACATTACAAGGTGTCAATGGTAAAAGTTAGTGTATGAAGGGTAAAAAAACCGTAAGGTTAGCCTCCATCTCATTGAAGTCGAAATCAAACAAGACAACAACAACAACTTGCAGAAAATGAAGACGAATTCATCATTGAAACACAGCCCGGTTGTTCGAAAGCCGATTAACTTAATCCAGGATTAGCGTAACTTTTTATTTCATGTTTTCAACTTTTTGGTGAAAGCTTCTGTTGCTTCTTCTTCTTTTTCAAGATTGACTTCTTCTAATGTAAAGTTTTGCCGAATATCAGCGTTGAACAGCAGTTGAGAGTAGCGAAATAAACTCCTTGGTTAATTTTTAATCTGGGATTAGCGTTAATCGGCTTTTGAACAACCAGGCCCAGAAGTGCAACTTTTTTGTTCTTTGTTTGAGCTCTTCGCTGCTCGGTAAGCGCAATTTGGGATAGACGAGGACATTTCCCCTTTAACCTCAGCTACATGAAGTTAACTCTGTACTTGGAACATAATAGCGTGCATTTTCAAATTTATATTGACGAGAAAATTTCCAAGATTTTTAAAGAACATGAAGGTCGCGAAGTTTGAACCTGGATCCTAACCCTAAAAACAAAAGAGCTAACTGTTATCGCTGCTCAGGCAGGGGGAAAACAGAACGGTGTCGGTGCTTAATTCAGTCCAGGTTAATGTTGCCTCGAGATCGCATTGGCAAGCAGGTGGTGTCCCTTGCATGACAAATAGGCCAAGGAAAAGACAAGCGGAGTAATACCCGTATGGGTTAACAGAAATCTGCGCAGTTTAAGTTCGACCTACTGAAAGTTAAACACCCACCGAGCGTTGGCGCTTCTTCTTTGATTTCTAAAACAAAACAGAACCATAAAGATCAGTGATGATGCAGCTCCAACTAAAAACAGTCAACATTTGAAAAACTAACTAACCTTGAGGCTCATATCTTACCTTCTTGTGTTTTTTCTTTTTTGTAGAGCTAGTCTCCCTTTCCGGTTCTAAAATAATCAGAAAGACAACGGTCGTTAAGTCGAAGTTGTTTGTTACTTTGCTGAGTAGGTAGTTTCGGGGATGGTATGTCCTCAACGTGTACACCAACGACTTAAAGTGCCCCTAACCCCAAAATGTTTTTTACGCTAAAATGAATCTTTGCGCCTGTTCGAAACGCATTGCGGCAATTTTTTCCTTTTTCTAAAATTCTGCCATTTTATAGGCTTCGAAAGTTGCGAAAATCCAAGCATCTTTAGTTCACGACCGAGTCAGAAGGGGAATGGGTCTATTCCTGATGTGACGTCACAATCTACTTCGCATGCATGTTTACAAAGAGTTAATGCAATGTAAATCAGTTTGTGACGTCACATCAGGAATAGACCCACTCCCCTTCTGCCTCGGTCGTGAACAAAAGATGCTTGGATTTTCGCGAAAAAAGCATTTTGGGGTTAGGGGCACTTTAAGCCTCTTCTTCAAAGCAAGTCTGAGTGGGTAAAAAAATTCTCAGCTGGACTCTATTCGAAACCGTGGATGTTCATGGCATAGGCCAGTTTCGTATTCTAACGGTTGGACTGGATCTAGCATGAAATGGAGGCTAATGCGGGCAAATTAATTTGCATTTGAAAAGATTTGCCCGCATTAGCCTCCATTTCATGCTAGATCCAGTCCAGCCGTGAGAATTCGAAAATGGTCTATTAGGAAGTTTAAGCATGCAAGTTTTTGAGACGCGAACGGCAACCGGAAGTGGGCTGTTTTCCATTTTAACTTGTCTGTTCACTACCACCTTTATATTGATAAGTATCGTTCCTTCATTAGGAATGATTAGCATAAAAATCCGTGAGACACCACTGTCCTGGCACGCGAGATGTTCTCTTCCGGTTGCCGTCCGCGTCTCAAAAACGCACGTGCTTAAAATCCCTAATGTCACTGGAATGCCGGCCGTGTCCTGTTCTTCGCAAATTGTGTTCGGGTTTTTAATTTAAGCCCTTTGAGGACGGTGCCTACTATTGTTATTGCGCATACGTTCTGCGCACCTCGAGAAACTCGGATCTCCTATGGGTGGTGCTTACTAATACAGGGATATTTTTGCGGGGGTTCAAAACTATGCAGAAAAAGCAGAACTTAGCAAGTACTCTTGGAATCCAAAAAGAAAATTGGGGGTAACCACACATTTCAGAGGTAATTGAGCTTCAATTTAGCATAGAGCGCCATAAATTGCTTTGTATATTTTAAAGCTTTTTACAAATATTGTTGATTGATTATCTTCGAAAAATGCATGTTTACCACCAATTTTCTTTTTGGATTTCAATAACACTTGTTAAGGTCTGCTTTTCCCGCATATTCAGTAAACCGCGCAAAAATACCTTTGAATGAGTAGGCACCGTCCTTAAGATCACAATAAAACACAAAGGCACCACTTTTTCTTCAGGTATTCCACCCGGGGTTCGAACCCAAGAAATTCCGTACGGCAGTCTGATGCTCAACCAACTAAGTCAACAGGTGTGAGGTTGCATACGAGATCGAGAAACAAAATTGGTGTTGTGTGCCAAAGACGGTTACTGGTAGAAATGGCCAAATATGACTGTGGTTAATTTGCTTAGTGGGGGGCGTTTTCGCTGATGTAAGAACACTAAATGGCAAGTTGGCCGCGCAGCACTGGATAACCTTAAAAGGGTAATTTGTAGAGCTAAAAATCCCATAAACTGAGCGTTAGCCATAGAAATGGTCCCACCCTAGGAACGGCAACACCAACAAAAACAACAACAAAAAATCCCATTAGGGAATAAGATCTGTAATACCCACGGCAAGCTCCCGTCTGGCCATGTAGCTCAGTTGGCAAAGGAAGGGCGATCACATCCGAAGGTTGCGGGTTTACGTCACATTTGGATAGGAGACTTTCCTTGTGTAGGCTCATTTTAATGCCACAACGCAACACACTAACCTGATTCCGAGGCAGATGATTCGGGTGACTTGGAGCGTGACCTCTTGTGACGCTTCTTTTTGTGTGACGAGACCTTTTCTTTCTGGTATTCTTCTTCCGAGTGAGATGACTCCTTGCAACCAAAACACACCACAATCAACGGCAACCCTGATTATCACTGATGGTAAACCGCGAAATCAAAGCGCCAAATGAAAAGATTACTTAGTGGAGAATTGATTTCGGGCGAAAGCGCTAAACAGGGTGGAAGTCACGTGCTCTTACCACTCTGCCAGCCCTTCTCACCCAACCTTCTTAAGCAATAGGGGAATGACAATGTTACCACAACCTGTTATAATGTGGGAAAAGCCATCTCTCGTGGCCTCTAAATAATCGCGTATATTTTCCAACTTTTTTTTTTTACAAATTGACCTGCTCCCAACTTTGAGGCTTCATAGCTCAGTTGATAGAGCACTGCACCGGTATCACAGAGGTCACGGGTTCGAATCACGTGGGAGCTACATGAATTTTTCAGGTGTGTGTAAGAGACAATTCCTCAAATTGTCCAGCAAACTGTGAAGATCTCTCAGTTCTCTCATTTGCACTGTCTTTGTTTACAACAACTTTATTTACAAAGGATGAAATAAAGCGAAAAAGGGTGTCGACGGAGGTGATCTAAATCACCATATAAAGTTAATCCCCACTAAATCAAATCAAGCTCCGTTAAGATTATTCACTACTTAATTTCACATAGCCCAAAATAGTGAAAAAGATCGTTAATGTTGACAGTTTAGATGACTATCAGCCATCTTTACCAAAACCAATAAGGTGAAATTTATGTTAAAGATGACCTCATATTGAAAAATCGTTACGACAAGAAAAATTAAGACAATTATTAAATAGTATAAATTGATACAGAATCTTCAAATGAATATATGTGTGCACGTGTGTAACTTCTCATATAGAATTATTTTGAGTATGACTATAGTGTAAATATAGAATAGAATGGATGAATCCCGTCGAATTGTTTCAACAGGTGACGTTTGAGTCTACTCTTATATTCGCATGAAAGAACTGTAGAATGAACCGAAAGAATACGAAACTTATTTCACTGGAAGACACTTTAAGGGTAAAAGATTGCAAGAAGTATCTTTATTACTACAAGTCTTACTCCACTCGGCGAGCGTGATCGTGACCGCTTCCTGTGTTTTTTGTTCTTTTTGGCTTTCTTGTGTGACTTCGAAGAATGCACATGACTACATGCCTGGTGAAATGATAAACAAATTTAAAGTAAGAAATATAGGCTATCCGAGATTTCCTCATGAACAAATAAGTTGTTCACAGCAGCTTAGGAGGGAGGCAGGGAGCCAAGCAAGTGTTTACGTACTCTTCTATTAAGACTATAACATTGGCCATTAACAATTCATTTAATGCTGGTGCGAATTGTTCCGATACGAGGGTGCCAGTTTACGAGGACAAAAGAGATGAGGCTAAATCGCGTGGGAGGGTGGGTGGGTGGGTCGTGGGTCGTGTTTGTTTGAAGATAAAAAAAGATATATATTAGCTCCCTCAATGCTCGGTCCAAATTTGTCTTAGGTCTTAGGTCTTACGAGAATTTCCAGTCGTTGATAAAAAAGGGTTAGGTTAGGGTTAGGGACAACCGACCCACCCGCGCCGATTAGACACTCTCGGACAAAAGCCTCAGCGTGTTGGTTCTTTTTTAGTGGAGGGGAGTAATATTTTGGTCATGTTCTATTCGGATGAAATGTTCCAGGTCGATTGTTTTCTTTTGCGTGTTCTACTGGAAGAAAACCTTTGTTCATTTGATTTGGTTGATCAACCTTTTAAGCCAGCATCGACACGCGCCAAGAACGCATCGCACACAACCCCCGTTGTTTTGTGCGCTTCGTCTACAGCTGCGAGCGATACTCGCTAAGAGAGCTGGGAGTTCCCACCGCGTTTTCGCCCAAAACGGTTATACAGAGTTCAACAAAGAACCTTCAACCGTTTGTATCCAATTCTGTTGAGGTTGAAACGGATGATACCAATCGAACTTGACCTATGAAAACTGGGCTTATATTCACGGCTGGCTTTAACTTGATAAAAAAGCTGATTGAAGCCTGTTAGCTACAACTATCGAGCTGGCTCCAGTTGTTCAAACGATGGATAGCGCTATCCGACGGATAAATCACTATCCACTGGATAAGTCACAGCGAAATCAATTTGAACAATTGGGGCCTGATGCTGCATAAAAAAGGGAAATAAGTTAAAACAAAAAGCGTTCCTGTATTTATGAAAATTCAGCAGGCTGCCGGGAGTCAAAGCCTATCTCAGATTTTTGCAAAGTACGAACCCAGCACTTATCCCGGCCAAGTCGGTTGGTTGTCTTTTAAGTTATTCATTTAAGACAACATTTAGTATCATACAAACCTCAAGTGTACCAATATGTTCATTAAACAATCTTATACGCTCAGCTTCGACAGTAACAGCCGTAAATGCTGGATCTCCATCGAGCCTTTCCCTCACCTGAAAAAAGAAAATTTTACCACAATTGCTTGTAATCTCGCAATCTGATTGGCTAATTTGCCGTTGTCGATAAAAGTCTAGACAACGCTGCTCGCGTCATGCTTGTTCTACCTTGTATAGTAACGCCAAGGCCATGCATTCCAACCCAGTTAAAGAATAGAAATAATTTTTCCGGGTCTCCCGCAATAGACCAAATTTGATATATATTGATGTATTAAAATTCAGTCCTAAACAAAAGGCATCATCTCGAGGCTCTGGGGAATAAACTCATACAAATCCTTATATTTATTCCCCAGAGCCTCGAAATTGAACTTAGGCTATTCGAAAAAGTCAACGTTATGAAAAGCACTTGGGAAAAACTTGGCAAAAAAGACTAGAGATAAACGACGACGTTTAGTCATCTTGACTTCACTTTCAAGTCATCCAAATAACGATCGTTTGAAATTGGAATTAAGTGTTCGTGTTGTACGTCAGGCAAAGAATAGTCTGCACCCGGTAAAGTATTTCGCGTGAATTAAGTTTGATTGAGTGTTCAATCTGGCGTCACCTTCATTTAAACGCTGGTTTATCGGGGACCATTCCTTTCTTACCTCGTCCCAGGAGGAATTTTCCTCGATCACCGGGCTGCATGTTTTTAGTAACTGTCTAAAGGCACTCTCTCTTCGTTTTTGCTAAAACGAAGAAAACAACATTGGTGATACAACAAATTTTGCGACTTGATTCGCGGGAGTCTCTTTGAAAAATGTCACTGACATTTTCGTGGCTTTAAATGATTGCAGTTCATTCTAGAGACTGATATAATTCGCTTGGCGTAGAATACAATACTTTCAGCAAAGGTTTTACGAAATCTTCAAAAAGACACAGCTGATCGTGACAAGGAAGCAGATTATAAAGTAAACGTATCCCATGTAGCTGCAAAAAAAATAATGTCGGACAATTCACCACATATTCCAAACAGCATTTGTAAAAATAAAGCGACATGCACCCCTTCAGTTGCTTAAAAGCCGGAGATTTAAGGCATTCGATTATGCACTAATTACCAGCGCCGCATAAACAAAAATATCTAATGCGTGTGTAATCAGCGGCTTTGAGGAGATAACCAGTCTTTCTTCAAGATGGCCAAAAAGAACTCGTTTGTTGAAAACGGAAGGCTTTTCAATCTCTTTTATTTCCTTTTTCCCCTTTTTTAAATAGAAAGGGAACTTAACATAAATGCCGAGACTGACCGGCAAAGGAACGCTAAACAAAGTGTCTAAAGAGCCGGCAGTCAGTCATGGGTCCAATTACCAAATAACCAGCGTGTTTTACGCACCCACTTCAATTGGACCACGCGAGAAACCGAGTTCGATCCGAGATATTTCCCACTTGAAAAATTACCAAACAGCAAATCATTTTTCACAGCAAACACTAAAAGCAGCCTTTATATGGTTAAGATCCTACCTCTCTTTCCTCTTTTTTTACCCTTTCCTTCTCTCTTGCTTCAGCTTTTTCGATAAACTGCAACAACAAACAGTAAAATTGTAAATGGTTTGAACCCAGGAGTCATATCATTAAGTAAAGTACGATCGTCCGGGTGAGTGTAGTCCTGAGAAGGACTGTTTGAGATGACATTGACTGACGTTTCGACAACCTGAGCGGAAGTCATCTTCAGAGTCAAGTGATCGAGTACTGAATCTACTATATCATGGGATGAGGCGGAACAAAAGATTCTAAGCAGATAATACCTGGTCAGAGGTTAAATGCGTATTCAAAACTTATTTTGTCAGACATTTTGTATTTGCGCAGATATTTAGAGTGTTTTACTATTCTCTGCACCGAAACGGCGTGGAAAAAATAAGAGCAAACAGCAATAATTCGACGAGTATTTAATGATTATTCCACGAGCGCGCGATGGATGCGAGATAGAAAATAGCCAACGAGGCGCGCAAAGCCGACATAGCTATTACAAACCTCGTATCCAACAAGTGCGAATGGAATAATTGTTTCACGAAGATATTTTTGTGGTTTCTAATTCAACGGGTTAACGTATAAATTTTGCAACCTCTTATACTGTGTTTGTAGCGTTCTGGGGCAGTTGCTTGAAGCCTGCTTAGCGCTAACTGCTGGGTAGGAGGTATCAAAACCAATAGGTTTCCATAGTACTGTATGCTGGTTAAGGTGCGGTAATACATACTACGAAATCGAGCTACAAAATGGGCAACATTGTTGCGCAGCGAGTTTCAAAGTGATGTAGCACGTATTACCATGCGCGCTTCAAAACGTTGTGCAACAATTTTTTGTTGTTGCACGCTTCAGAATTTGTTGCACAAAGTAGAGAGAGCTTCTACTTCGTGCAACATTATTTCAATTTGCGCCACAATGTGATCGTCAAAGACAGATTCTGATTGGATGAACAGCCAAGTCGTCATGACGACAACGCTTGCCTGAATGGTAAGAAACAAAGATGGCGGTCACAATTGAGCTTGAAGACGAAGTTTCTGTAAAAATAATCGATGAAACGAAGAAGCAACACACTTGCCTTTGGAACTCGTCAAAAGTTGGATATAAAGACAGGATCGCTAAGGCTAATAGGGCCATTTGGAAAATTCCACATTGAAGCAAAGTTCGAAGAGACTTCTTTCCAGTTTTCTTTGGTTTTGCGGGTTTTAAAATAATCACGAGCCAAGACGGAGTAAAGGGGATTACATGTTTCAATGATGATAGCGGAAATTGCTTGGCGTGAAATTCTGAAGCTGTATTCAAGCGAGTGTAGCGTTTCTCCAGTGGCCAAACAGCCAGTCGCTAATCAGGTTTGATGAGAGGCCGAAGTTAAGTGGGTACGGTGGCTCCTTTCTGGCAACGATTGGGCTGACTTTTTCGACAAGAAAACAAAAGTGCCCCTTTGCGACCACGAAAAAGTCGCGATACGTTGCCAGATCTTCGACCTCCACCAACTGATGGTAACTTCCCTTACTCTCCCTCCTAGCAATCCAATCCCAAAGAATTTACTGAAATTTAATGAACGATTGTTCCATTCGCCCATTCAACAGATCACATCCAATGTACTCTCATGCGGAAAAATTACCAAACTTAGTACGATGTGCGAAATTCTGGTATCTCGATGGCCGACGCGAGTGCGTAAAATTAATTACCTACAACTATTTTACCTAAATGGTAGAAATGCTGCCAAGGGGAAGGAAGATGTTCAAATATGGTATATTGGTTGTGGTAATTTAGCTGTGGTTTGTGAGTGGAACAGGAAACCGGAGATAAGCGCCGGCCTGATGGGCCTTCTGGCTCGTAAGCAGTGACTTTGTGAGTGGAACTGAATGGAGATTTTAATAGGTCTTGAGCATGGACTGTACAAAACGTGAACCCCCAAACTGGACCTCTCGAAAGAAGAAAGGAAAGAATAGATGGTTTTCGTAGTGACGTCATCAAATTCGTAAATCAAAATCGCAAGTTCTTCGGAATTTTTATCAAAATGAGGCTGAAGATGACCAGGAAATAAATCTTTTTTTCACGTTTTCAGTTCCGTGACGTATTTCGCTTCGAAAATACAGGGGAACGAGGTTGACACCCTGAAACAAAGCTATTTCCAAATGGGTATTTTATCTTATGAGCGAAAAGTAAGCGCTTTCACCACAAAGTGAACTATAGATGTTTTCGTTGATTACCGGCCACCATATTCGTGGACCACATGGCGTTTCCATACAAAACTGTATAAATTTTGCGTGAAACGCTTCGACAAATAACTCAGAAACGATGTACCGCGCAGACCTGAGAATTGGAGAGGTACTTAAAAGATTTGTTTCCTACAACGTTCCAAAATCTTGGCCTTTTTCGTCGAACGATTTAGAATTTTTTTTTGTTGCCTGACAGTGTTCGAGGACACAAGAAGCGAAAGTGAAAAACAGCGCAAGCTCTTGCCTGTGATCATACCGCGCATCTTAATTCTTCCATTCGCGCATAACCACAATTCCTTGCGCCTTTGGCCACAATCCCTTGCGTTTCGAAGAAAAATGTGTTCTTCACCCGATTAGAGAGCTGCCTCGTTCGTTCGCTTCAGGTTCACTCACTGCGGCAGCAACTATTTTGGTACGTTCCCACGAGACGTTGCACAAAGTACATCGACAAAGTTCTGCTTGTTACCGGCAAAGCTGCCATTTTGCTACATACATGTAGGTACAGGGAACTAACTTACATGGTTAAATGTCATTTTAACATTGCCAGGATCCAGGGTTTGACTTCTATCATCTCCCCGAACCAGCTCGTTGAACTCGCTAAACCCAGTATTTACATCAACCGTGTAGTCAAGATCCTGAAGTCAAAGCAAAAGAAATGTGCTGCAAACTCTCTCCTTTTCACGAGCTTAAATAACTACAAGCGAAACATTTGCCAATTTTTCATCTAAGGGCCCATTCTGTTAAGACTATTCCGCACAGAAAAAACATTAAATAATCGATTTTCCCTTGAATGGCGCACACACCGGCTGCAAGGTCGTGTCCAGACTCAGTCTTTCCAGCATTGTCGCCTTCCCAAAACCATTCCGGTTACGGAACACAGGACTTCTTTTAGCAAACTTATTCTGTTAATCCTAAACCCGTATGGAAATAGAGCGGTTTTCAATTGAGTGTCGAAAGTAATTAGCGAATTGCTTTGGTTTTGCATTTAGTTCACTCAGTGATTGGTTCAAAGTTCTCGCGCTATTTTTTCAACCAATCAGAAGTGAAACCAAAATTGTGGCTCGCGCGTGCACATTTTCCCTCGCTTTGTGTCGGCTACGTATAATTAATTCGAGTTTTGATTGGTTTACTGGATTGTCTCCATCCTTTTTGATTGGCTAAAGTAATTACTTTGGTTTTGGTTTTATGACAGTCGATTGAAACTCGCTCTAAACAAACCAATCAGTTAAAAAAAATACTCTTTAAGACAATAATTCTGCACGACTGAGAGCCAACGGAGTAGCTCATTTTCGTACGCATCCAACCTACGTGTGGGGAAGTCGCAAGGTGAACTCTGGCTGATTCAACAATCGGAGCGAGTGGAGCCTATCTACAAATATCTGCAAATGGTTAGACTCTCAAGCATTCTCGGATAAAGACGATAAACCGGCCGTAGGCATCGTCTCAACTTGAGCACTTAAAGATTTAACCCTTTGTGACGTTCAAGAACCCACAAACTGTCGGCACAGAAACTCTACGTGGCACACAATAAATTAAAAGGCCCCCTCTTCGTGTGTACTGAAGCTCGCCAACCCTCAGCCGTCATGAAAAACAGCTAAGGGGGACATTTTCCTCCTTCCACTAAAACATTATCCAATAAGTTCCTTACCTTAAGTATTTCTTTTATGATTTTCTTTTCTTCACTGAATCTGGCTTTCAAGTCTTCCACATAGAACTTGAAAAGGTCCAGTGGAGTCGAACCTGTTGATAAATGCAATGCTGTTTCAAAGGTTTGCAGTAAAATTGTAGGTGCATCGCGTAAAACTTTCTAGGCAACGTACTTTGTCGTTCTCTTTACAAAAAAACGATTATTAACAAATTATTTATTGATTAGGTAGAGAGCATTATTATCAACACTTGAACCTTGAGGCTATTTTGCAATGCACGTTTGCACCACTTTGTGTAAACTTCAATCAGAAAACACGACATAGTTAAATTTTTCATATACGATGTTTGCAAAAAGAAGGAGAAAAAAAGACCTGGTCGCAGGGCTTCAACAGTGAGGACACTCAAATTACATGTACATGTGTGTAAACTGACCTGGTTGACCCACCATATTGGTGAAGCGCACATCGGCACTTATTGTTGGGTACAAATCAACCCAAAGTGACATGGAATGAAGCTTGCCCCTCTTGTGTAATTCATCCAATAACACCTACAGAAAAGAGCAACAATAACACCGTCTGCATCTTTTAGGTCCATGGCACCTTGCAACATAATGTGGGAGACTAAAAGCACGCTGCTTAAGAATGCAATTTGCAGTCCTCCAGTATTCTTATACATAGATAAAGTTACAATCATGTAGGAAAGCTCATTTATGCAAAATGATAGCAACATTGAAGTTTGCTATGAGTATGATGTTATGTTTAATAGGCAAAAATAAGTATGAAAAAATCTTTCAGTGGGAATGAGATAGCCCTTAGTATCCACAAAACTGAAGAGTCCGTATAAGCCACCCTTTTCCGAAAAGAAAGGTAATCATATCTCAGATTGGTTTTAATCACAAAGAACAGTTAGATTTTGACGCTCCCTTTTTTTTAATACAACATTTTACGCACACTTTTTCCAAACACTAATTAAAAAGGTTTGGACGCGTCAAACAATATGAAACATATTAAGGAAAACACATTTCTACATCATCTATAAATACAGTATAGCACGGTTCAATAGTTAAATAGGTTAAATATAATGTTGATAACTGACCATACATTGCTTACTAAGAAAATATCACGGATTACTTGATGGCCATCCTCATTTATATTTAATGCTACTTCATGAATTGGAGAAGCCTCCCAGTTTCCTATTTTCAAACCAATACACGACCTTTTAAACTTAGGCGGATGCAGCTAACCTGCAAGTGCAGCTTATTGCACACTGCTTACAGTACTTCATACTAAAAAACTCTATGGGCCAAGTCAACTCACCAAGAAGCCTTCCCTGTTTTTGCGCTGTTGTCGTTTCACTCTGTTTTTCTCTCGTTGCTTCTCCTCTTCTTCTTCCTGTTCCAAGGTCCGAATATGCTCTTCAAACGATATCAACATGTCTTCTTTTTCACACTCTACACAAAGAAACAAATAAACAAACAAACACAAACAAAAAAAAAACAGTTTATACTGTAATGAATGCCTGGAACTAACTTTACACTTTTTTGTTACCTTAAAATATCTGCAAAAACTTTGATCTTCAACCTGATCATGTAACTCTGTCTGTGCCCACACCCAACACCCTTATTACTGCATGTTAACAAGAACATCTAGTGTTGTTGAGATAAAACTGAACTCCACTGAGGTAAGCCTGACATTTGCCACTGAATATCGCAAGGTTTGCCTTACTATTGGTAAGGAAATTAAAGGACATTTTTCTCAACACGCAGTTCATCTATTCGGGTCATCAATATGAAGAGGTGTTTATACTTGATTACCTTGTATTTCTTCATCATCTTTGTACGCTGGATGCTCCTTAAGCAACTGCAAAGCCTGCAATCAAAGCGCACCAAGAACGGATTAAGAGTTCTTGTTGCTTCCATACCAAGAATATTTGCATCACTTTTGGAAAGGATTGTTTCTGAGAACAATCCAAAACCAAACATTTGATGTGTTAGCTTAATTCAGGCATCCGACAGGACTTGGGCAAACAGTAAACATCAATCTAGCAGAAAGACAAAGACAACAACAAGACAACAAGACAAATGGGCGACCGCAGTCGAAGGCAACCCGAAGGCTCCTTTTTCAATGTTTCTACCATGACTTCCGGCATCTACCGCAACTCATGGCAGGGGTGGGCGCAACTCCTATCCCGTTGTATACACAACTTGTCCCCAGTAGTCCCCAGCCCATTGAGCCACCCTACACCCTGCTAGCAGCAGCACCCCACAAATGCTGGCAAATTACCACTTATAGGAAAATTCTGATACTAAAGGTAAGCCAAAACAAAATAAAATACATGTAAATAAAAATAAATGAATAATTTTTGATGTGCCCAACTGAAAAACGTCCAATTTAAGATTGAAAAATAGGTGCTCCAATCAACTTTTCAAATGGTTTAGCTTTGTTCCAGTCATTCTTCAAGGAATGGTGAAAATGTATGTAGCATCACCAGTACACCAAGTTAACTTGTGCATTTGTGTGCTTCAGATAAGGACCCAGCTCTTAGTGATTTTTAATCATGCACACCAACCCAGGATCAAATAGCTTTTGATTACTGCAAAATGCTTCACTGGTGCAAGTAAACCCACCTCAGCCCACGTTGTCCTGTAGGTAATGGAGGACATAGTAGTGTACACTTGTAACATTAGTTTCCTGTTATGAGCTCGCTGTTCTTTTTCTTCCTCTTTCTCTTTTTTTGCCAAGAAGAACACCACATCATCAAACACATCCTTCCTGTCTCGTTCATGGACTGCTTCCCACTCAGGTTCACCTTCAAACATCTCTCCTGCTCTGCGCCAACGTACAGACGAATGCATCTTCTTGTGATTTTCCAAAAAGCTTCGTAGATCTTCCCGTGCCTTCTTTGCTTTTTGCCTTTGTTCCTCCTGTTCAAGAGAAAGACAAAAGGCTCTGTGTTAGGTTCAGCACATGCACGAACCAAGACAAAGTGCAACTGGATATGCAGCGTACAACTGTAAAGTTTTGTTCCTGTTTCCACGACAAATAAAACTAACCCTATTCAAAACACAGAATAAAGAAGACTCAAAGGGTATTCTTGCCTCCTTTTCCAACCTATTTCCGTGTTTATGACACATAACTTACATTGCAGCAACACAGTGTAATATTGCTGCAACAAGGGAAACCTTAAAGTGCATTCTAACCTTTTCCTCATTGGCTCGTTTTGTTTTGTATTCATTAAATGCTTGTTTCTTCTCATTCATTTTCTTTAATGCTCCATATCTGGGATCACTAACAATCATTCTCATGGCGTTATCCCATGATGAGTTTGATGGAACTTCCTAAGAAAACAAACAGAAACAACCATTAAATTTTAGTACAAAAGAATAGACTACAGAAATGTCTAATCAATAAATTCATCATACTATTTACAGTACAGTACATAGAGGATATTACATGGCCGCTTGGGGATACGACTTTTGTCTTCGAGTGCTTAAAATATACTTTCAGCACTCGAAGATAAAATTCGTATCCCCAAGCGGTCATGTAATGTTCTGTTAATTATATAGATATTGATGAAATGTCTAGATTTAATACAACTTGTTTTACTCATTTTTTAAATGATGAAAAAGTGGTCATCAACCGCTAAAACACGCATGTTGTGTAACACGCAACAAGATTTGAAAGTTATGAAAAGAAAATCTTGATAATGTAAAGTTTTGCAATAGAAATGTTATGTAGTAGAGAAGGATTATATTGAAGCACAAAAGTATCTTACAATGAAGACGAAGCTCGCGATTTATTGGCTAATTGTGTTCGCTATCATGACGACACCTATATTCTCAAATGTGAAAGATAAAAATGATATGTTAACTGCGCGCAGATGTGATTTTTTAGTAAAAGGAGAAACCCTGGTATTTCATCAGTATCTATATAATAAAATGAAATACTAGTTACAAAGTCTTTGCCTTAACTTACATGCATAGTTTCATCTACCTGCTCAAAGAATTAGCCCAGGCAAACAGCTTCGACATAGACAGCTTCGACAGGCAAACAGCTTCGACATAGCTTCGACATCCGTTTGATTTTGTTGAACAGCAATGTCAAAACCGTTTGTGTTATGTTACGTTATTTGTTAGAGCAGGTTGAAGTTGTGGCAGCTATTCAGCTGATGTGGACCTGCTATACCCACCCACCCATATACACACAGAGGACAGCCACAACACCGGGAACTTCACCAACTTTCAACAATGTTGAAACACATGTTGATTCGAATTTGAATCAAGTTCACAGTAAATGCGTAAAAAACTTTGCTTCAACAACCACTCATCACTGTTTGCCACCATATTGAACATTGTTGGATATGCATTTGCGCAGTAATCCGACCCATGTCCATATCCATAGAAACAACCGTGGGATGAATAACAGGCCTCTGGTGAAGCTTTGTCAAATCAAATGTTGATGATGCATTGAAAACGTTTGCCACAACAGCGGTCAACATCGTTCAACATCATTCAAAAAAATCGAATGGTTGTTGAAGCAAATGTTGAAGCAGTTGGCCTGGGCCTTTAGTTATTAAATGAGCCAACTTGCACATTAAAAAAAAACAAAACAAAAGTACTAATTTTTAATCACCTAATGCTCCAATACTCCATATTGCCATCCTCTTGCATTATTTTATTTATATGGCTCTGTAGTTAATTTCGTTTGAGAAATTTCCAATTTCCTTTAAAATCTTTTGTAAAATGCCTCTATTTACGAGCCAACGAAGATCCTTGACATAAATTTGCTTACCGCTGATTTAAAACTTTTGATAAAACAGGTATTTAAAAAAAAACAGGATTAAAGGACACATGCCATGCAGATCAGCTATTCCTCAGCTCTGAATCTTGGGACTTTTATCAATTTAAACTGGATTGTGAGGTGTTCCATCAGTAATTTCATACACACACACAATGTTCTAATCAAAGTCGTACAGTTCTTTCACAAGAAGAGTTCCCAATCTACTTCAGCAACTACAAAGGACAATTTGCAAGGTAAACATACACGTAAGTGCATTCATCTACACATCGAGGCTATGCAGGAGCTAACCTTTTCTCTCAGAAGGTCTTTGAAAGCCTGTTTAGCTTCCTCCTTTGTTTCGTAAATATACTCCTTCTTCTCCACAGGAACAACAGGTGGTACCTCTGTTATGTTGACTGCACTGTGGAATAAAATTTCAATACCAAGCTCTGTTATTAGTCAGCCACTTTTCCACTCAGCAATTCACTTATGATATTACCTACATTAAAATTAGCTGGCTACCAGCAATGTACAAGTGACTTCACAGAAAAATTTTGAATAAAATTTAATCGTTATAAAATTAGAAGTCTTATGTATACAGTACAGTGAATTCATGTTATAATAAGAACTTGGACACAAATTATCTTGTGATTAGCAGATTGCCAGAACACAACTATACATTACGAAAATATTTTAAAACATATTAATGTTCAGGACATTTATTAATTCATGTCTAAACAAGAGGGCACTTGTACCGGTAGCCAAGTTTAAAGCCGACTGCTTTATGGCTATGGTAAACGATATGTACATGTACATGTACATGTGCAGCAGAAAGACGGCTGATACTAAGCTTGAAAACTTGCAAAGAAAATACTACATAAAGAGGTAAGATTGCACTGAGTGAAGATTGAGAATCTGACAGAATTTGCTGTTACTAGTTTACTTATTTGATAATGCTAATGCCCCTTAAAACACACCTTGCCATTGGGTAATCTTTTGCTGTTTCTTCATCTGCCTTTTTGACATCTGATTCACCATTTTCCTGGGTTTCTTCCTCCTCTTCCTCTTCTGATTCTTCGTCTTCTCTGAAGCCGAACAACAACAACAACAATATTATCATGCTGGCCATCAAAAGTTACCGAAAGTTAAGGCACGATGGTGTGATTTGCTGTTTTAAAATTCAAATTTCCCAGTAATCAACTGTCTTATAAGAGCAAACAATCCCAAGGCATAGATAGCATCAGTGCTTAAGTCAGTGAGATCATACAGACACACTGGCAGCATATAAATGTAACTTCTCCTTTACATGTTAGTGTTCCAATAACTAATTGCCACCTATTGTCAAGTACCTGATTGGTCAAGCAATCTTCAGTCTCTTAAGTTGCCAGACTAATGATCATCACCATGTCTTTCATTAAAGAAGCCATATTAACCCTTCATCACTGTAATGCTGAACAGTTAGAGTTTGTATCGCTTTCTTTCCAGATATTTAATTAATTTGTGGACTTTTTCATGAAGTCTATCTGTTTGAATGCAGCAAAGATAACATTTTAATTCCCAAAGAAATGAGAACAAAAGATATTGGAAAAAATTGAGATGATTTCTACACAAAACAAACTTTCATTCAGAGGGTCCACACAAAGGTATAGTACATGGAAACAGAAAACAAACAATATTATTATTCCCTTCCATTGTATGGCCCCATACAGTGTAGACTTCCTTTACTGAAGTTAAATTCCAGCTTAACGCCTCATTAATAGTTAAAAACAATAAGTTTGAACTGTGCTAAATGATTATTTGTTGCATGAAGAAAATTTAACATGCGGATTGTACGTCAGCCCCAAAAGAGTGCAAAGTTCAAACAAATGACTCAAATAAGGTTTCCTTTGCAATTTTTGGTTTTGCATTAATTAAGGTATTGATAATCTGCAAAAAACTAGCTGTCACAAACCGACATAATTTATTGTTGAGTAAAAATAGTGCTAATGAGCCCTATCCTATGTTTGCACTTTTCTACAAAACACGTTAAAGCTTACCCTTCGTTTTCTTGCTCCTCCTTAATAAGTTCTGCAAAAAAGCCAATAAAATAATTTTTACAGAGATGTACTTTATGAGTGGTATTAAGCAAGTAACTAACAGTACAATTTGTTATGCAGTGCACATCAAAATTTAATGTAACTACACTTTCATTTAAAAGTGAAGTTACATTAATTTTGAAGTGCACTGCATATAAATTATGTACAGCACAACAGTGTCACCACATAACGGTGCAGTCTTGTTGCAGAAACTAATGGTGTGCTGCAGACAGTTGGCTACGTGGTTGTAAAAGTTAATTCCAAATTGGCGACACATTGTGTTTTTTTTTGCTTACACAAAAGTGACTATAGATTTACAGTGTACCAGTGTATTGCATTGCCTCCCATTGGTGTGCTTAGTTTCCCACATCTTTTGGCATAATACTATGTTTATGGTCAATTGATAACATGGTTCAGAGATTCTTTTATAATGGTCAGCTGGGCTTGCATTGTATCTCAAGTTGAAAAGCAGCAGGATAATAATATTTTCATCACAATGGGCCTAAACATGCCCAGCAGTTGTCTAGACATATGTTCATTGTTCATAACCTGCAGGGTAGCCACAGGGGCTTGCCCTGCCATGTGGATATGGGAGGACTTTAGTCGTCATATTTGCATTTTTGCTTAGTACTCTGCTGATATTTGCAGAACAATGCTTTTGCCTATTTTGAAAAATTTAGTGTTCAGCCCCCCCCTCCACCCCCCATTGGAGTTGGCCCAAGGTTAAGTATCAGGTTGGGTAAGTATCGTCACTGAAGTTCCTTCAGTGTGATGGTGCTGGTTGGTGGCCACTTGCAGGGCAGTTCCCACTTACAGGGTTGCCATGGAACCTGCCTGCTGCTTCTTTTATGAGGCTCCCACCAACCTTTGATGGCACCAGTTCCCAAGTTCATCTATCCACAATCAGTTTAAATGCCTTTCATATTAAAAAAACTGAGAAGATCAAAACAAATTTCAATGTGTTCTGCAAAAGGGATCAGGAAGAAGTGCAGTTAAATGAAATATACCGTATTTACCCGTGTATAAGTCGATCCCATGTATAAGTCGACCCCCCATTTTTGATGGCAAATAACGCAAATTTCTTAATTTCTTTGTCAAATGTTCATGGGACACTAATCTTGTATTCTTCGATTTCTGGAAATGTGGATACACAAAAAAATCAGGGCCTCAAGCGCTTAATAGTCTTGTTGTTCAGCAACTGTTGTATATGCGGACAATTTGTCCTTGAGTTTCGAAAAAGTTCTCAGAAAATCGAACGTATAAACCTGAAACTCACCTGTTTCGTTGTTCAAGGATAAAGGCTTTAGAGGATAAGCACAATGCAACATCACAGTAGCCTGCGTGGCAGGCGCAAAATCCCTATCCCCTATCCCCTATCCCCTACCCCTACCCCTTTCGACGCCTGCTACGCAGGCTACATCACAGAAGCAGGAGTCAATCTTTGAAAGTAACTTGCGAACGATGCGAAAATGTGCAAGGTTTAATTGGTCCTGGACTTACAATTTCTCAAATGACAAACAAAACAAAACTCATAAACCAAACAATACGAAGTTTGCAAAAGCATTTAAATCTGCCAGGTTTGTATAAAGAATAAAAAACAATCATTACCAAGCAGCATTTTCACGCAAACACGAGTGACGATGCTTGCACGCAAACACGAGGTATTGCGCCAGGTTACTAAGCCGTTGAACGATCGTGTTTTATTCGAAGAAACAGAAATGCCTTTTAAAGCTTTCTGCCTTTGGAAAACGAAAATTTCCAGTGTCTATTTTATATTTGTGCTTGTGAGTATCTTCAACATTTAGAGTTGGACAAACCCTTTTTCATTTCAACTGGAATTGCTTACATTCGTTTTGAAGTCTTTTGTCATTCATTTTGAAGTCTTTTACAATGTATCGGCTTTTGTCCACTGCGTTTGTTATGCCCAAGACAACATTATTATGTTAAATTTGAATAGATTACTTAGCTGGAACTTGGCTCAAAATCTTTGACCCGTGTATAAGTCGAGGGCGATTTTTGGAGCTTCTTTTGAGGCCATAAAAGGTCGACTTATACACGGGTAAATACGGTAACAAGAGTGCAAAACATCACTGCAACCAGTGGCTTAAAAAATACTGTATTTCTATACCTTTGAGTTCGGCCAATTCTTTAGGAATTGTCCAAGTTGACTCTTTTGTTTCAGTATTGTGGTAGTATATTCTGCCTGTATCAGCTTTGTGTTCTTTCCATGGACATGAATCTAGTTGAATCTGTCCAAAACAACAACAACAAAAATCTCCTGCTAGAATTTCAATCAAAAAAACACAAGGGAACAAAAACAAAGGAAAACTAGTTTACTCTTTTAAAATAAATGCCATTGTTATCTTCTCTAGCACACAGAAACAATCACAACTTCATTTGTTTACAAATAATATCACTAAGGGTCTTAAAAGGATATGCCCTCTGGTCCCAGTTGTTCGAAGGGTGGATAGTGCTATCGACTGGATAAATCACTATCCACTGGATTATAACTGAATATTGGTTCGGCTAGTGTTTATCCACTGGATAGCGTTATCCACCTTTTGAACAAGCAAGGTGTGGTCAGTGCACCTCAAGGCAAAAATGTTTCTTTCCACCTAAAGCAAACACATTTTACAATTTTCACCTCGAAATTTTGCTTTTCATGTGTTGCACAAGCCATGTAAAGTTAGTAAAAGTCATAGTAATTTTGACCCAAGACCATGCTGTGAGAGGCATGGGCCTACTTGATTTTACGTCACAAACTGCTGTGCATTCAAATTTTCAAAGAGTTTTTGCATTGCAAAACAGTTTGTGATGTAAAATCGAGAACAGATCAATGGTTCTGACAGCTCGGTTGTGGGTCCAAATGATTGCCAGTTTTGCTAACTTTGCGTAAATTGCCTGACACATAAAAAGCAGAATTTTGAAGTACAAATGACAAAATATGTTTGCTTTGGTGGAGAGATTGAAATTAGAAACAAAAAATATTTGAGTTTAGGTGCCAAGAATGGCGAAGAAAAAAGAAACGTCCTTGGGAAACAGTTTACACAATATTATTGGAGGGAAGACAGAAAGTGGCTAAAAGGTACCAGTTTATTAAAAGTTTTTAGAGATCAACAAAAATTGAGAAACGTCAATACAAAGGTTGCACTCACTCAAGTTTTCCAGCTGACTATTTTTAAGAGTACATGTTAAATAAAACATAATGTCTCGTATGACAGTCGGGTCTGGGTTATCATGGGTCAAATTCTACAAGCATTTCATGTATGTCATGTTTTATCTTGGAAGAGATAATGAAAAATTCAATTATCCAGTAGATTTTTCATCCAGCAAGATACATGTATGTACGAAATTCAGAGATCCCCCACTGATCACACGATAAGGGGTTACTGGTATTTTTTAAGAAGAATTTTCGTTAGTAACAAAAAACCTTTACATATCGATTTGTCACTTAAAGTACATATTATTCAACTGTACATCATCTTATCAAAAATAGCATTTAAATCATAGAAGGCAACCAAGAGAACTTAACAGAATGTCAAGCTGTTTCTGCATGGTCTTGGTATCACATTGTGCTCCGAGAGTCCACTTTACTTACCGAATTGTAATGAGACAACAGAATCACAGCACTGTTGAGCACAGAGAGGGTAGGAGTGTAAATTTTGCTCATGAAAGGGAACTGACAAGCATACAATGGGCTAAAGCATGTCAGCTCATTCAAACTTTCTGCAGGGCAACTGAAGGTAAAACATTATAAATAACATAATACCTCGCCTGGAGTCTTGAGTTCATTTGGCTTTTGCCAAGTAGACACTTTAGTTTCAGTGTTATAGAAGTAAGTTCTGCCATCAGGAGCCTTGTGTTCTGTCCATGGAGTCTGTTTTGTCTACAAACAAGGGAGGAAAAGACACAGTTGATAACTTGTAAATATAATTTTATTTGAAGTGCAGGTTATAAACAAAGGAGTGAAGTGATCCCTGCACCTACATATAACAATCATCAAGTCATTTCATGGGAACACATAAGCCTCCCAACTGTATGGCTTCATAGCTCAGTTTGTTCGAGCATTGCACCAGAATAGCAGAGGTCATGGGATGGAATCCTGTTGGACCCACCTGAAATTTTCAGGTGACTATCACAGACAATTGCTTAACTTGTCCAGTTAAAGTGCGAGGATCATTTCACTCTTTCGTCACAGTTGATCAGTGTACATGTAATAAGCTTTTGCTCACTAGATACATGTAAGTGCTCTTGTATTCCCAATATTGTGTATATTTTGAGAAGAAAATTTAAATTATGCTAATTGTTTTTAGCTTGATACATGAATGTGTGTCCGACCTCAGTTATTCTAGGAATTCCCAATTCCCTCCCCTGCCACATCAAAACTAAACTGCATAAATTATTTATACATGTAATTATTGATCAATACAAAATGCAAATCATCATCAGGGTTTCCACTCTACCATGAAAACATAATTCCCTGACTTTTCCCTGACTAAAGCTAACTTTCCCTGACATAATCTTTTAGGATTTTCTAGTAATCTGAGGACAAGACCAATTTTAATGTAGAGTCAGTTTAATAGGGACCTTAAGCAAGGAAGACGACGACGGCGGCTACGAGAACGTTGCCTAAAAATATTATTTCCTGTTACTGTTTCTCGGCTTGGAAAGTGAGAGTACACATTCCAAGAATAACATTGATGAGAATGGTGTGTTTATTCAGATTGAAAATTGAAAATTCATCGTCACGAGACCTTATCCTCCACATAACCTTAAATTTGATCATTTTACTTCCATGTCAAGATGAGAATGGCAAAGAAATATCAAAATATAAAACCCACATACAGAGCATGCAGAAGTATTGTTTTTGCTAATTAAACCTACTGTTATACGGCATTCTAGTAGCCATCATCATCATCCTTGCTTAAATTAAGGTCCCTAATAACAGTAAGTACTTTTTCAAATTTCCTCGCAACTTGCTGCCCTTGAAAAATTTTCAGGTTTCCCTGACTTTTCAAGGTGAGTGGGAACCCTGAATTTATCAACTTTCTGTGAGTTCAAACCTTAGCCTTGGGTTTCTTAACTTTCTTTTTCTCTTTCTTTACGTCTTCAACTTTGCCATCTGGCTCCTCTGTCTTATTGGTCTGTGATGGACTATCTGCTGCTTTGATCTCTTGTTCTTGTATTTGCTTTACAACTGACGGTGAGTTCGAGCTTTCAGTACCAACTTGTGGGGCTCTCACAGGAGCTGGAACTATACAGTTATCAGAAAGTGAAAATATTGAGGTTGGAATGAGGCCTTTAACTACTGCCCCAAAGTTATCATTATAAAATCCACATTATTTGTACTTACCACTTAGAAATTTTACATAAATTTGTATAATATTATTGTAAGCTCTATGCAGAATATTTTCTCTTATCCATTCATGAAAGTTCTAAATTTTTTACGTTGAATAGCAGTTAAAGGCCTCATTTGAACGTTAATATTGTCAGCAACGGTTGTCAGAAAGCAATGTTGCTGTTTGTATAATTATGACAAATAGGCAGAGCATTTTTTTTTAGGAAAATGTTATACCATTTTAATTTTAAACAGCCAGCCTTAGACAACAAAGCATGTGAGTACAGTAGGTGCTAACACTTTTCTCAGCAGCAAGCAAATTAAGACAGACCAATTCAATACTACGTATGTTCAAGTAGTACGAGTCAAATGTAACCTGAAACGTGATCCTCATCCTCCACTTTCTTCAAAATCCAGGAATCATATTTTTAGACATTTGAAAATATTTTTGAGGATCTTGATTAAAGATTCAAGACAGCAACAAACCCTTGCCACCATACTCCAATTTTTTTAAAATGGAGGATCACGTTTTGAGGTGCTATTGAGTTACATTTAACTTGTACTGTATTAATTTCACTGTGTAAATAAAAAAATACAGCCTTCCACAAAGCAGCATAATGACTGGTCCTGAGGGAAACAGTTCATTTTGTTTCCCAGGAATCTCAATGTTTCCCCTCGGTGCAGCCGAGGGAAACATTGAGATTCTCGGGAAACAAAATGAACTGCTTCCCTCAGGACCAGTCATTAAGTGATTTGTTATATAGCACAAATGAAAAACTGTGGTCATCGGTCAACATTCACGGGTAACAATGCACTGTTACCCTCTGACGTCATAGATTTTGCACTGTTGCCTGCTCAGAGGCTTTTGGCGGGAAATATATAGTTAGCTGTCATGTGACCTTGAAGTAACCAATAAGAGCGTGCATTGCTGGGGGAAAATACTCAGCCATATAACAATATTACCCTTTAACTCCCAATAGTGCCACTTACAGATTTTGCTCTGTCTAACGCCAGACGATTTTACTCGTCAATGGGGAACCCCACGGGGCTGAAAGGGTTAACAACAGCTAGACTCACTCAAAAACTATGTCCCCATTATACCTTTAACTCCCAATAGTGCCACTTATAGATTTTACTCTGTCTAAAGCCAGATGATTTTACTCGTCAATGGGGAACCCCACGGGGATGAAAGGGTTAAAGGAAGGAAACAATCTAGCAAAACTTTCAAAATTGGTTTAATGTCTTGCTTTCACAGAAAAGTTTAGCCCTACTCCCTTAAAGGCTTTAGCTACATGTACTTTTATAAGGATGAATAAACAACAAGGGTCATTGTACCTATTTGAGGCCTTATTTAGCCTTACACAATACACGAGGTTCAACAAAAATAAATTTTGAAATAAAGAGCAGGTTTGAGAAGAGCACATGTAACTGACTGTATCAACAATAACTGTTCTTGGAGGGGTCCGGGGGTCTAATTTTTGTAGAATTGAGGTGAAAGGTACACTTGTTAAAACAAATAATTATTAAATTGTGGGTAGGTCTGAAACAAACTTTCTTTAATGACTGTTTAAATACATGTACCCCAAAAAGTACCTGACATTCTTTTCAGCAAAGCAGCTGAAGCTTTTTACTGGCTGATGATGTTTTTTGAACCCCCTGCAGGGATTTTGCTGGCAATTAGGAGGGCAATACCTTGTAAAATCATTACAAGTGCAAGCTTACTTATCATTGCTGGTGATCCAGTGTTAGCTATTGGCTGAAAAGTCGCCACCACAGGGGCCTGCTGTATGTTTGAAGTTAACGGAGGTGCATATGCTGTTGGCATTCCTGGCATACTACCATGAGGGTACATCATTGGTTGACCTGTTGTCATGGCTACTGGCTGAAATGGAGGCATTCCTGGAGGAGCATACCCAGGTGCCATCATTGGCATTCCAGGCACCTGTGGTATAAATGAGAAAAATATTAATAATAAATAATTCACACCAGTGATCAAAGCCCACTTTCACAAATGTGACTTCATACATTCATGATCACAGAAATACATGTAATTGTTTAACAACTCTTGTAATCAAACCTACATGGATTCCCGATAGCCACTGTCAGTTATTGTTGAGACTTGTATCATATTTGCAACTGCAATTATCACAGATGCAAAAGCTTTTCATTATTCTGCCGTCAATCATTAGAGCACGACTTGTGTAGTTTCCTTTAGAACCCAATGATTCCAAGATTGCAAGAAACATTGAAGTCATTATAAAAAGTAGACATAATCTAACTATGCATTTTGTATTGTTTACACATGAATAATAAGAATAGATGATTGTTGAGAACCTTATGATGACATTTTAATTTGAGAACATTGTATGCTTTTGCAGACACGTGGAATAATGCCATTCCTTTTAATTGGTTAATAATAATATTATTATTGAAACCTGTACACCCAGTGATTCATTTAAAAATTTAAAAATTACTGATGCTGTTCTCACCAGGCTGCACCCTTGCAGGATTCCCACAAGAAAAATAGAAATGGTGCATTAAAGCCATGCAAATGCGCCCACTTGGGCATGCACAAAGATGCTATGAGCAAAACAGACTTTTACACATAAGTTAGCAGTGTTTTAATGGTCAAGTGAATACTCCAGCTCCTTGCTTCTGCAACTGAATGGAAACAGTTTATCAAAGTATTCAAAGTCTTCAATTTTATTGACTTTTGCCTTCCTCAGTCACACCAGTGAAGCACAGCTTCGACGTCTTGACCACCATATTTAATCAGGTAGGTACTTTCAGTAACAGATAATTAATTTTAGAGTGTGGGCTCAAGTTAATTGTCACAGCACAGAGAAATTTAGAGAAAGTGTAAAAGATCATCAAAATGCTGGTGAAGGGGATGAAGGAAAAGACAACGTAGCAAGCAAAGATCAAAAAGCTGTTTCACTGTAGAACAACTGTGTTTTTCATCTGGAGTGAATGCCAATTGAAATACACAAGGTTTGCCTATGATCTCGACAAAAAGATGATGACCCGTAAGACTCTCTTGGGGCAAACAAATCAAATACACTGACAGTACTGTTGAAGGGCCACCATTGAAAGAGTTCCAATTTTAATGTCCCTTGATAAAATGGACAGAGAAATCACGATGGACTTTTCCCACCCTAGTCATGAAGCCCAAGTAACTTTGTCCCACTTAACCCTTTGACTCCCAAACCGGCCTAAACTGGCCCGACTTAGTATTTTACTCTGTCTAATGCCAGACAATTTACTCGTTAATGGGAAACCCTTGGGAGTCAATGGTTAAGCTCCTGCAGGGACCCTCTTTTTCAGGAAAGGGAGCCCTGGGACTCCCTAAGACAAAATCGTGGTGAAAACACAAAATGCCACAGTCACTGTGACAGCACTTGGAAGCTGCCAGAGCTTGAGCCAACACAGGAGCTCCAATATACAGCCCAAAGGCATCACCATTCCACAGCCCCATAAAATGAATAGATGATCAGGAATGCCTGAGTGAGCAGCAACAGTCGCAGCACCAATCCTGAAGCTGTGACTTGAAAAGATCACTGCATAGCAGTAGCAGTGCAAACATCTTCAAGCCAACGTGACAACAGAGAATGAGAGAGGGGGCTGACCAGATGAAAGGGGACACAACGGCCGGTGACTGGACTCAGAGAGGCAAACACTGCATGAGCGCAGACAAAGCTCAGATCGCAGGACAACCCATGCCATTGCAGAGGCAACAGCCCTTCTAAAAGGGTCAATCGTGGAGGCCCTGGAAGGTGAGACCTGAGAATCCACAGCAATGCCTGGCTGACCACAAGGTTGGCGATGGAGTTGACGGCTGACAAGCAAGTTTGGAGGAGAAGAGAAAACCAAAGTAAGCAAGGGTGGTGGAAAAGGAGAGGGACTTGTATGCAGCAGTATATCAAAGACAAGCCAACAAAGTGAAGCATAAAACTGTGGGTCTTGGCTGATAGCTCAAATGCTTATGTCCAGCATTTTGATATTTACATAGGTAGGAAGGCGGGGCAGCAAATCAGTGAGCAAGGCCTTGCGAACAATGTTGTAATGACTACTTTGACCAGGGTTATCATTTATTCATATACAACTCTTACACATCAATGGCCCTTGCCAAGCACCTCTTTGGCCATAGAACCCTTGTTACTGGTACTATTCTAGATACCAGGTGGGATTTCCCAGCAACTCTTAAAATGGCAAGGTATGGGGGAGGGGTAAGGCTAAGGGGACTATGCGTTGGGAGAGGGATCCCCCTGTTCTTGCTTTGCAGTGGGTCAATAACAAGGTGGTCTCCATGATAACTACATCCGGTAATGCAAATTAAACCAACCAAGTAAACCGAAGGAGGAAGGCTAGTGGTAAAGGAGAGTGACAGAGGTGATTTTGACACTGTTCACCGTCCCTTTTTCCATGATACACGAAAACTGTGTTTTTCCAATGACTGCAAAATTCTTGTGCATTCATTGGTTAATTTTTATTGTCAATAAGTGGACAGGCACATAAATTTATAATTTATGCGATATTGATGCGATATTGGTCACTTCAGATTGATTTTGTCTCATTTTCTTCTCGTGTTTTGACTTAATTTTGACCCCTCTGCCTTTTTATTCTTGTACATGTAGTGGGATAACTTAGTAATGTTTATACTGTTGGACAAAAACTGCTTTCAAATGTTTCACAATAGGCAGTTTCATAAGCAGTAGCTTGGTCTCTTAATGCTAACACCGCACAGTGGTTGGTCTCTGTCTCTGCCGTGTTAGTGCTCAATCTCTCGGTCTCCGCGTTGTGAGTGGTCCTCCTGGACTAACTTAGTAATGTATACATGTTGACTATTGTTATCACTTACTACTGCCCTTTTTTTAAGTGTGGTGAGAGGTGGGCCCCCCATGCCTCCTTTTTTTTTCCAGGTAGTTCCTCAAAGCAGATAGTCTAACAAGAAAGGAGTGGTGAAGGTTTTCTGCACATTGGTCACTTCCATCAGTGCCACACAAGTTAAGTTCATAATTAGTTTTCCCACAACAGTAATTAATTAGCTGATTTTAGCTGTCACGTCATGGAGCAATTATTACTTTTGTTGATAAGATCTTTACTTCGAGATTGGTCAAATTTGACATATTTTGTACTTAGAAGTGCCATATCTTCTGTGTTAGTTGTATTTCATTTAAATTTGCTGTACATGTCATTTATAGATCAGGAAACATTTAGACGTACCGGTAATTTTGGTTTGCTTATTTGAAATTGCCTGGTCATCAGTTGTGCCATCACTGTAGTTTTGAAAGCAGTCATTCAATTAGTATTGGTAGTTGTGAGTTGAAATGTGTGTTTTTGGAATACCTTTTCACTTATCTTTTATGGGAAGTATAGCTTTTCACCTGAGTAAATTTGTACGACAATGTCAGATTTTGCTTTTTTTGGGTAAATTTCTGAAAAAATTCATAAAATATTCTCTTTTCAGTCTATTTCAGCAAAATTGAAGGACGTCTTCTCCATATGGTAAAAAACATTTCCTCTTTGACTCTTTCACAAAGGCAAAGTTTTGTGTTAATCCACCTGACAAGATTGGCCATAGAGTTGAAGAAACATGGGGAAGACCCCAGACTGAACAGGAGGGCCAGGTCCACAAACACCTGAATGCCACTCGAATGCCACTTCATGCCAAGAAGGCACAAATCACAGGAGTGAACAGCAATGTTGTGACATGCAGACCAAACACCAAGCTTGGCCCTCAGGGCCCACCCCACCAAGTTTGCAGACCATTCCAATGACACCGTCATTTTGTATAATTTTTTATTGCAGTGAGTAATCCTTGGGGTAGATTCCCACACCAACACAAGCACCAATAGGAGATAACATGTCCGCAACACGATGCCACTCACCAGATTGGCCTCCTTCAGACATGACATCAAAACCAACGACATGCAAACTAGAACCCAAGGGAAAAGGAGGGACCAGCCACATGTCCCACAGCAACTTATAAATATGTACTCTATCAACGATGCCAGGATGCGAAGAGGATGCCTTGTCCCCCCTCCCCACCCCCCTCAAAGAATGCACAAAAGCACCAGGGTTGAAGCCCAAACAAAACCCTGTCAAAGACACGAAAGGACCACAGACACCAAGGCCTGGTCAGGGTGGTGCCAAAGCCCCAGGCCAAACCCACCAACACCAAGGGGAGAAACCCGGGACACCCACTCCGAAAGAAACGGGGAGGGAGATGAACAACCCGCCCCAACTCAAACCAGGAAAGGTAACACACTGCTATAGACAACAAGCACTGCAACACACTCACAGAGTAGAAAACAAGTAGTTTTCTTCCCTACTAGTCCTCTGGACACTCTCTGAGAAATACATGTTTATGTTTTGTATCGTACCAATGAGAGCTAAAAGCCTCGAAACAAACGAAGAATAACCAAAGGCAAACATTTCAAAAACGAACAGGCAAACAGTGCTACGCATTCTCTTGCTGAATAGAAGTCTGGGTTCTACTTGAAACAAGATGCACTGTAGGATACAATATGGCAGCTTTTCATTTCAAAGGTCCGACTGTGGGTATACGAGTGCCTACACCAAGTAGCTACTCTATTGTGATTGTTATTTACTTTCCTTTGTCAAAACGGAAACAAGTGCAAGTGCAAGTGCAAGTGCGAGGAGTCATGGAAGGATAAATACAACCAATGCTTCTACTAGTGAACAAGATCCTTATTCTCACAGATCAATAGCCAAATACAGAAATACATTGAATGAACCAACAAAAAATGTAGAGAGACCACGATGAAGGAAAAATTGTTACAACTGTGGATCGCCTAGAAGGTGATCACAAAGAAAAACCACACGTGTGATTACAGTGTAATGGATGTATTGTATATTCACCCAAAGTATTCAACCTTAATTTTCAATTCTAAAAATTTATTTTTCACTCTCCTGAAACGAGTAGATTGTTATGCTTTTCGGAACAAAGTAGCATAAGATCCTTGGAAGATAACACAGCCCAGAGAGAGGAATTTAACAATCAAGATAACTAAAAACATTGTAGTACATAGTCTCTTTTTTCAACAATAATTTATGAGCCGCATGGCCGCATGGAAAGCCGCGTGGCCTTGTCTCGAGCAAGATTTAATGGCCTGGATCACAGAGAAGCGTAACGATGGTTTAGCGATTTTACCAAACATGGTCAGGCTAAAAGCATTGGAACTCTCTAGAGATCCTCAGTATGACATCCCCGCCGACCAGTTAAGGCTTCAAACCATTGCTGTCAAAGATTCATGAAAAGGAATGACTTGTCGCTGCACCAGAAAACAATGCTAGCTCAACATCCTCCACTCAACTACGAGGAGAAAAATGAAAAAAGTGCCTGACTGTCATCTTGGCATGCACAGGAGATGGCTCCAAACTTAAACTGCTGGTCATTTTATGTTATTTTAGCATAAAATAAAGGTTAATGTTGGCAAGCAACCTTTTCTGAGATGAGCCCACACTCGTCTCTCTGCGGTAATTTACAACACATGCCCATATTTGGCAACTGCTATTTAAGCATAGCATGTCATGCGAGTAATCAGTTTGTCCCTTCTCTGAGACCTGCAAGTTTGTACTTTGCTCCAATTGTAACATCGTGTTTTATTTCCGTTTTTCCCGCCACTAACTGATACTCCACCTCATGGAACTCTCCGGGCTTAGCAACGAAGTCCTACGTCTTCTGTTAGCGCAGAACAACTTGCTAATCACAGGTTCACGCGAACAGTTGATCGAGCGGCTCGGCTCGATCTCCCCTTCGAATCCCTCGGCCACACGCACGCGAAACTCTGACGCCTCTGCATCAGCCGCCAAACGTCCACGCACCAACCGCCAAGAACCAGGGAGCAGTGACCTTCCGGACGAGCGCCGCGATCCCACGCCGGAGGATGAATTACCCGGCGACACACCAACCGAACCAAACGACAACAACCCAGAGGATATCCAAGATGGCGGCCGCAACGAGGCCCCTCCCGCGAACTCTGCATTTGACCCAGCAAATCTGGCTACGCTGATCGGCAACATCGTCGATCAAAAGCTGAAGAACTTCAGGCCAGCCGTGCAAAGTGCCTCGTCACTTCCAACAGCGCTTCCAACGTCCTCTTCGACACCTCAGCTCGCAACAACTCGAGAACTTGGGGACCCAACCTTCGTGGCGAGTCTCCTTTCTCAACCATCTTCGTCAACAAGCGCCGACCTTCATCTACCTTCCGTTACACCGTCATCTTCTCTCGCTGATCACGTCCCTACAAAGACCAAGCAAGCTGTTTTACGCGGTGAGTACGTTGAGTTTGATTTGCTGCTGCCAGAAAACTCGTCCCTTGTAACTGATAACGAGCTTACTGGGTTGTCCATATCCGTTGGCGGGAAACAGGTAGAACTCCCTAACCCCCGCAGGAAGAAAACGCATGTCGATTCTATCGATAAATGGTTGTCCGCCTTCGCCGTATACTGTACTATTTTGTTAACTTCCTTCCCCCGGAGGGCGGTTGAGATGTTCGCCTACCAGGAGATCATCCGATCAGCCCAACGGAAATTTGCCGGTTTTGCCTGGCTCTCCTACGACATCGATTTCCGTCGGAAAGCGGCCGGAAACCTTCCCCTCAATTGGGGAGAACGTGATACACAACTCTACCTTATGAAGTTTACCGGGCAAGCCAAATCTTGCTGTTCTATTTGTGGTAGTGGGGATCATTATTCTTATGGGTGCTCCCTTTCCGCCCTTAGACCCAACAATACACAGCGGGGACTCTGCAACAATTACAACCGAGGGACCAAATGCAGCCAAGACCCCTGCCCCTTCAGCCACCGCTGCAAAACCTGCCACGGAGACCACCCAGCTTTCCGCCACGATGACCCCCCTTCAAAACCTAGAAGCCAGACTGATAAGAAATCATCAAACCGCTGAAGCCCTGTTGTCCATGACGCCTCTGACCCCTGTGAATATTCCCCTCTTATCCAACCTTCTCAAGACCCATCCCAATCAGACCTTCGTAGCTAACCTAACTGCTGGGCTAACCGAGGGTTTTCGGGTGGGCTACCAAGGCAGCCGTCTTCCTAAAACAGCCAAAAACCTTCCTTCGGCTTACCGCCACCCCTCAATTATCGAAGGCAACCTCCTAGAAGAAGTTGAACTTGGTCGCCTCGCAGGCCCTTTTGAATCCCCCCCCCTTTCCAAATTTTCAGATCCATCCCCTCGGGCTGGTTCCCAAAAAGAATAGCCAAAAATGGCGCACTATTTTCCACCTCTCCTTCCCCAAAGGGTCCCCTGGTAGCCTGAACGCCAACATCCCACTTGAACTTTTCACCCTACAATACATCTGCATTGACGACGCGATCTCATTGGTCCTTGAACATGGCCCCGGCTGTTTCATGACCAAAACTGATATTCAATCGGCCTTCCGCATTATCCCCGTTCACCCCGCTGATTGGGAACTATTGGGTATGTCCTGGAAGGGTCGTTTCTTTTTCGACAAAGCTCTCCCCTTCGGCCTTAGAAGTGCCCCCTACCTTTTCAATCAACTCTCAGATGCCCTGGAATGGCTAGTAAAAAATCACCTCAACATCCCCTCCATTATCCATATCCTGGACGACTTCTTTATTGCCCAGCCCCCTCCACTCTCCCGTTGTGCCACTGCCCTTTGCCAGGTTCTCACCCTATTTGAGGAGCTTAATATCCCCCTTGCCCCAAAGAAGACCTTCCGCCCCACTCAGTGCCTTGAGTTTATGGGGATAACTCTTGACTCTGTCCGCATGGAAGCCCGTCTGCCAATCGACAAACTACACAATGCCCGCTTAATGCTTGCCTCCTGGTCCTCCAAAAGATCTTGCCGCCTACGTGACCTCCAATCTCTTATTGGGACTTTACACTTTGCCTGTCGGGTTATCTCCCCGGGTCGTCCTTTCATGCAACGGATTATAAATCTTACTCGGGGGGTCCGCCACCCTGGGCATTTTGTTTCACTCAACCAAGAATTCAGGAAGGACATTCTCATGTGGCAAATCTTCTTAGACCATTGGAATGGGGTAAGCCTTTTCCTCCCCCCTTTTACTGAGCCCTCTCCCCAAATTCACCTTTTTACAGATGCGGCCGGTTCCCTTGGCTACGGGGGTTTCTTCAATAACCTATGGTTCCAGGGTAAATGGCACCCTTTCCATCAGCTCAACCCTGCCACTGGCATAAGCATCCAGTGGCAAGAGCTCTACCCAATTTACTTGGCCTGCATGCTCTGGGCTCCCCTTTGGGCTAATAGGAGAATTTGCTTTCACTGTGACAACCAAGCAACTGTTGCCATTCTCTCTGCGAAGAGCTCAAAAATACCCCGGATTATGAATCTCGTTCGCCTAATCACCCAGCAGACCTTAAAATTCAATTTTACCTTTTCCGCCAAACATGTCCCTGGCCTTGACAATGGTATCGCTGACAGTCTCTCTCGCTTCCAGATGGCCCGTTTCCGCCTTCTCGCACCGGATGCATCGCCTGTTCCTTGCCAGATCCCTCATTTCCTGACCAAAGTTTGAGTCTGCAGGCGGCCAGTTTCATCTACCACTCCATTGCACCGACCACCCGCCGTACATATTCCTCTGGTGAACGCCAATTTATTCGCTTTTGTTTACACCATAGGCTTGTTTCCCCCCATACCCCTCTCTTACCCAGCAGTGAGGCTACCTTAATTCACTTTGTTACCCACCTTTCCAATACAGTTTCCCATGCCACTATTAAAGTTTATCTGGCAGCAGTAAAAAACCTGCATATTGAGTTTGGTTGTCAACTGGACTTTACCTCCATGCCCCTCCTTTATAAAACTTTACGAGGCATAAAATGTTCACAGACCGTTTCTAAACGGGCACGCTACCCCATCACTATTACGGTTCTCCATCTAATCTACTCTAAGTTACAACCCTTTCACTCCCAGGCTGTTGACTCTTCCATGTTATGGGCTGCCTTTACGCTGGCCTTTTTCGGTTTCCTACGAAGCAGTGAATTCACTTGCAATGGCAAGTTTGACCCCCATACTCACTTATCCAGGGCAGATATCAGCCTCGAACCTAATATTTTCAGTCCGAATTACCTCAAAATTACTATTAAGAAGTCCAAGACTGACCCCTTCCGCGAGACAGCCAAACTCACTATAGCTAGGTCAGACTCTAACGTCTGCGCCGTAACTGCCCTTCAAGACTATCTTCTTCAAACACATGGACAAAGTACCTCTCAGCCTCTCTTCAAATTTGCCGATGGGCGCAATCTTACCCGTGCATCACTTACCAACAACCTGCGCGCTCTACTGCATGTTTGTGGCCTGAACAGCGCAAACTTCGCCTCACACAGCTTTCGTATTGGTGCTGCCACAACAGCAGGAGCGGTGGGACTCCCTGACTGGCTAATCAAAGTCCTCGGAAGGTGGAAATCTAACGCTTACCAAACCTATATCCAGACCCCCAAAGAGGCTATCCTCCAAGTACCCAGGAACTTGGCATCTTGCCTTAACTGACACCTATTTTAGATACATTGAGAACACTGCGATGTCTCCTTGTTCCTGTTTTTATTGTTGCATTTATAGTGTGTTACTTAATTTTTAAGTGTATTCTGGTATTACATGGGCCCCAGGCCACTTCCTCCACAGGCGGCTGGCCTCGCTGTCACTCCCCCATTTGGGGCCAAGGTCTCCCTATGCCTAATCCCTTGCACCTCCTGTGGAGAGCTGGCCTGGGCTACCCTGTCTTACTTAAATTTATGGGCCCCACACAGGGGACTTTCTCGTTACACTCGGCGTTTGTGGGCGGGGAATTGCTGCCTGCGGCACCCCTTCAGCCCTGTGCTGGAGCCCCGTCAGGGAGGGGACATCTGTTCTCTG
>NC_090885.1:41688703-41691203 GCF_036669925.1 Montipora capricornis
GAAATAAGTGAAAAATGTTTTTCTCATGCACCGCTGGGGCCTGGGTATAGGTCACGTGACCCATCGGGCAGGCAGTTGCCGACTTTATTGTGTTGTTCCAACAAAAATCCACTCGCTAGTTAGGTCAGTTTATGTTTTTACTAATTGCAACCTAATGCCAAAAGACAACACGTTCGGGTACGAGTTCTGGAGCTCTCAGACGTCTTGAACCGCATAATGCAAGCCCGGGCGATTGCGAGCGATCTCGCCAGTCAAGACACAGTAGTGCTGACTCAACTCGTGAGCAAGTGCAGACAACAATAATCATGGTAGCATTGCTGAAGAGCAAGAATTTGTATGCCATGAAGTGGTTAAGTTGCTAGCATCTGGTGCTGTGACAGAGGTAAGAAGAGAAGACTTATGGTTTGCAACCCACTGGGTGTAGTTAAGAACTTTGCACGCAAGCCACGATTGATTGTTGATTTGCGTTATGTTAACCAGCATCTAAGGTCACATACCGTAGTTATTCGGTTATAAGGTGCACGGTTTTTTCAAGAAAAATCTGTCTTTGGGTGGCAAGTTAGTGCTAAAATTGGGGTGCGTCTTATAGCCAAGTATTTTCGTGCAACAAAATCTTAAGATCACAATTTGAGAAGAACTTGCAGTTTAACCCTTTCCAGCCCAAGAGTGCCATATGGCACTCCCCTGTACCACCCCTCAAAAGCCCAAGAGTGCCATATGGCACGCTTTACCTCACTGCTTTTCAACCAATTAAAAACGCCCTTCGTTTGTTGTTCAACCAATAGGAATACAATTTACTTTTCATTTGAGTCTACTTTCGGGAGTAGGGTTCATACAAAATTTTGATGATATCGTAGGTTGAAAGTTTTGTAATGGAGGCGCTCTTCGATTCAGATAGCGAGAAAGAAGAGTTTTTGGGATTCGGTCAACAACTCGAATCCAGCGGAAATATCTCAGATGGTGAGTCAGATATATCTGTGTCAACTGTAAATACTGAAGACCTTTCGGATTTTGAGCTTACCGACTAGGAAACCGAAGAAGACAGCGTTGTGGAGTGGAACACAAATCGTGATCCAGTTGTAGTGAATCCCTTTGTTGAAAATACTGGTCCAGTCACCGATGTCACCGGAACATCTGCCCTTGATTTCTTTAAACTGATGTTTAAAGAAGATAATTTCAACAGAATTGCCGAAGAAACCAACCCCTATGCTCGGCAAATGATGGCAATCAAAGCCGACCCAGCGTGGCGTGAGACAAACACCGATGAAATCCGTGCATTCTTCACAGTTAACATAATGTTTGGAATCAATCAGCTGCCAGAAGTCCATTCATACTGGTCAAAGAATCCTCTCCTTGGCGTTCGGGAGATCCAAAAGGTATTTTCAAGAAATCGTTTCAAGAAGGTTTCTCAATATCTTCATGTGAATGACAAGAACAGAGAATTACCACGTGGTGATGCCAACCACGACAAACTTTACAAAGTGCAGCCGCTACTCGATTCTGTTGTTTCATCGATACGAAGCGAATACAGGCCAACTAAAAATGTTTCCATCGACGAGGCAATGATTCCCTTTAAAGGCAGGCTCGGAATTAAACAGTACATGCCGCTAAAGCCAGTAAAAAGAGGCATTAAAGTTTGGGAATGTGCCGACACTTCGAATGGCTATGTTTGTAACCTGAGTGTTTACACAGGGAAGGAGCGACATGCTAATCCCGAACAAGGACTTGGATACCGTGTTGTCCACAACTTAACACGGCCTTTGGTTGGCAAAAACCACCATGTCTTTATTGACAACTTCTTTTCTTCGATTGTCCTAGCGGAAAATTTGCTGCGTGACCAAATTTATGTTTGTGGAACTGTCCGTTCAAATCGGCAAGGCATTCCACGGGAGATCGCGCCAACAACGCAACAAGTGAAACGTCTTCGACAAGGAGAATCGCTATTCCTACGAAAAGAGAATGTGATCGTGACTGTGTGGAAAGACAAGAAACCTGTGTATTTCCTAAGTACACAATCTAATCCTGTCGGCGATGAGCGAGTAAACCGGAGGCAGAGAGATGGAAGTATTGTTGAAGTGCCGAGCGTTCCCGTTGTCAAATCTTATAACAACAACATGGGCGGTGTTGATCTTAGTGATCAACTTCGCAGACACTATATGACGGGAAGAAAGTCAAAGAAATGGTGGCGCTGTCTTGTTTGGTTCCTCGTGGATGTTTCCATCGTCAATGCCCACATTTTGGAGAGATAATCTCGGAATCACAGAAACAGAACTCAACAATACAATTATTTGAACCTTGTTTTGAATTCCGAGAATCGTGTTTGTCGCTCACATGAAAAGTTTCTTCTCTGAACAAACAGTGTGGAGATAAAACATACGTTCTTCATTCATCCAGCCTTTCTTGTGCATTGAAATTTGCATCCTTGGTGGCATCTTGATATTCAGCTGTCAAACACCTTCGAATGACTTTCGGTGGGAGTTTTTTGCCGTTCGCTTTTGCT
>NC_090885.1:41696203-41726203 GCF_036669925.1 Montipora capricornis
ATTTTCATTCATTTGCATCACATTGACTTTTTGTAAACATTCATGCAAAGCAGTTTATGACGTAGAAAGGAGACTACAGTGTACACTTAGGTCCCTCGGTACACGTAGCTCAGTCGTGGACCAAAAGAATATCAATTCAGCTACTTTTTGTTGATTTTTAAGTGCTTAATTTAATAATAATTTTATTAGGAACTGTGAAAAATGTGTGTGTTTTTCTAACAACTACAAATTTTAAGTTATATTTTAGCAGAAAAAAATTCAGGGTTAGTTGCACGTTAAAGACTGTTGACACAAACTGGACTCTTAGGGCATCACTCCCTTGATTCTTTAAAAGATGAACTTTGTTAATCTGGTCACAGTTACTGCCATAAGATTTTTCCCTTTATCCTCCACAATACTTCATTTCAAATAGTTGACATTGTTGGGTTCCAGTACCAAACGTCCTCTATTTTCACAAGACCTATTGACTAGTAAAGGACCAACTGTACTTGCCAATAATGACATTTCATTATCCAATGGCTAATTTGGTACTGTACTTGTAAGTATCAAGCCTTGTATATATTCTCCACATGTTTGGTTCCTGTTTTGTAGAAAGTAACTAAGTGCGCTGACCACAGAGCACTAAGCATTTTATACTTAATATTATAATAGTTACATTTTTATCATGTTACATGTATTTGGTGACACTGAAATTAAAAAACTTATCACCTGAACACATGTAAGTATACAAAATAATGTTAGCAGTGGGTCATGTTTTGTACAATGTGACTTTGTTCTTCTTGACTAAAGAGCATTGAACATTATTGAAATATTTACATGTAAGTAATATAATATTTTTACTAATGATATTTGTTAAATGGGCTGTACAGTTTACAGTGATTTATTATTAGATGTTCATTATTAAGACTGACTTGACAAATTGACTTAATTTGTTTGTTATCATGAATTAAAAATCACAAGAAATGAACCTCCCTGATGTTCCTGCACTCAATCCATTGGTTGTGTGTTGATGGCCCTGCAATATAGCTTCCTCTCCACTCACCTCTAACTTGCACCATTTTATCACAAACAAGAACGTTCTCAACACCATAATGTACTCTAATTCTTGATGGCCATAGCTCTCAGTCTCTCTCAACAGCACTCAGAAACAATCCCAGAAATGTTTCGGCTGTATTATTGGGACTACACGATAGAAAGATTATTCTTCTAGGAAATTTGTCTATGCAACCATGAATTACAGTGTACCAGCTTCCATCTAATCAATGAGTGATATCCATCAAAAAGTCAAAGTGAGTATGGGCAAGACACCTGGTACTTCCTGTGCTGTATGGTAGCACCACATCTCAAGGCATTATTTTCGGGATCTAGCTTTGCCAACCTTTCTCTGACTCTTTGACGTTGAATCCGTAACGCAATAGACTTCAGGTAACCGGCTATTATGTTGCAACCAGAAGCCAAGGTTGCTGCCTAACGGTCACCCGGTTGCCTGGGGTGTCCTATTTGCAAGCGCGGGCGACCAAATTTCTGAACAAGTAGCCCGAGCGGTTGCCTTACTTGATTCATCCTCACTTTCTTGTAATATGATCCCAGCTGGAATTTATTAATTCTGGGCTCTTGAAAAAATGACTCGGGCTACTAACTTTTAATGTTGGAAGGCCGAAGGGCTCCTGGACAATTTTCTTAGGCAGCAGCTTTGAGAAGCACTCCCGTGGTTGTTTATTTAATCTCCAAACCACAAAGAAAACATAGATGTACGCCATCATAAGGTTGCGTGAATAAAGTGAAGTGTTTCCAACAATGTTATATGACAACTATCCAACATTGTTAGAAGCGCTCTTTTGACAATGTTGGGATGTGTTCCTCTAACAATGGCTTTATGATTTAACAGATGAAACATTATACGAAACGGTGAAGTGATCCCCGAACTTATCTGGACAATTTAAGAAATTGTCTCTAAAAGAAAAATGAAAAATTCATGTGGCTTCAAGTGGATTCAAACCCATGACCTCTGCGATACCGGTGCACTGCACAAAATAGAAACGCAAGGATCAAAATGAATTGAACAAAGCAACAACTTGAATTGGAGCTAGTAAAGCGCTATTTGCCAATTAAATATATATCAGCGCGCAGATATAACCGCGCTGTGTCAGTTACCATTGAGGTAAAACAATGTTACAGGTAAAGTGACGGAAATTTTGCAGTCCCAAGTATGCTCTAGCTTTACACTAACTTATTAAAAATGACACGTTAAAATAAAGAAGTTTTACCGTGTAACCTCCAGGCGCCATCATGACAGGTGTAGGATTACTAGAATAACCAGCTGGTTGTGCGCTTCCCGTGGATGGAGGATACCCTCCTGACGCCTAAAGATAGATAAAATAACTGTTAAGGCATTCTGTAGCATTCGCTTGCGCAGCGTTCACCGTTAAAAGCGAAAACAATGCGTACCATTTTCAAGCCAAAATGTTAGACGTCTTGGACGCTTTGATCTTCAAGCAACGCATGTGGTATCCCACAAGTCAACTTTCATTTTAGATGTTATGTAAGAGTATACGAATCTAAAATTAGCGCGTGATCTGGACACTAGTGCATGCAGAATCATTGCTTCGGCTTGCGTTGACATGGTTAAAGCGTGAAGGGCTACTTTTTTCCGAGATGTCTTCTTCGAGCGCTGGCCAGCGCTTTGCCGACTACTTCGTAGTAAGTGGCTTAGACATCGTAACAGGGCTTGAAGCCGATCAGTTGTCAGGTTAGTGATAATTTGTATTCGATTTGGTTTATAATTCCCTCAGGTGGGTGGATGGACTGCTTGTGTGCCAGCCATCGTTTTAGACGCTTTCTTCCTACACCGAGCGAGAATTTTTTTGACGGAGAAGAAATGTGAAACGCTAATTTTTATAAACTGAGGACGTTTTTCCAAAATCACTTATACCATCTGGAGAAATCTTGTATTTGGAAGTCCAAATTATTCCCGAATATTTGTGTATTATATTATCGCGTAAGATTTAGTCATCTGTGACTGTGGGACTTCTCTTCAAACAGAAGACATCAAGGCAGCCAGATTTTTCGGAATTCTTCCTTTCTTCAGTTAAAACCCAAAATGCAAGAAATGTTCTGGTGAATACCATATCATTAAATCTGAGTCCATCGCAAAAAAAAAATTCTCGATGACTTCAAAGGTTATATTTCCTCAATTTACGTCATGATCAGAAAAAGACCGTTCTTTCCTTTCCTAAGAGTTTGCGGGGTAATGTTTCGATTTTGACAATTATATCGTGTCATTATGAAAGTATTATTTGCCACTTCGTTTGCCATTTGTCGGAGATTATAATAGTTTTCTCTTGCGGTTCGTTTAATAGTATTTATGAAGTTGTGGCTTGCATTCATTACACAGGATGTGACGTACTGTACACTTTGAGCTTACTACTTGCATGTATCAAACGATGAACGTTAATATATTCTGTTTTCCAGATCAATCTGTTCTCAGTTGTGGCATGTGTATTTCCAATACATGCTTTCAAAGTTTATAGTGGCTTTACCTGGCTAGTGGGTATGCCAATATCTGTCTTGTTTAACCACTATTGTCATCTTATATTGTCACTGTTGGAAGGGCAAGACACTGATGGCAGTGTGTGGTTATCACATGGAACTGTGTCAGCTTCCTTTGTAGTTCAAGCTCTACTGCACAGTTGTACTGATGAATATTACTACATAAATTGCAGGTTGTAAGTGTAGAATTTCCTATGGGGAGATTGTAAGGGAGAATATTGTGCAAGGTGAAAGTTAAAATTTAAGTATCTTTCTTCCAGACTTGATATTGGTTTACATCCTTAACATCAATGACACGATCCTGATTAAAAAATTTTAGCACTTTATGTAAGGAAACAAATTCATGTTAATATCTATAATCTTATTTACGTTGTTGCCAGTTAAAAATATCTTATGGTCAATTTTTGTACTTACTTCAATAGTATTGATATATTTTATTTTATTTCCTGGTATTATTGCATTTCAATGCAGCAAAAAATTATGTAATTGTCGACCCAACCATAATTATTATGTTTTTCTTACTGTTCTTGTGAATTGTTATTATCAAAAAAATCCCACAACAACTGTATTGGCCCATTGAAAACTGTATTTGTAGCCACTTGAGTGATTACCACCTGAGATGGCTGAGATGGTTGACATTCTACATGTCAAGTTACATGTATTCCTTAGGACTACAAGTCACTTTTAAAACATGTTCTGAAAAAAAAATATATAGTGTAAGGCTTTGTTTCATACATGTACTGAAAATGTGAGCAAATTCTTTCATGGTTGAGAGCTTTTCTATTAAAAGGAATAGAAACAATGAGATATACAAATGTAGGTTTGGTTTTGATGAGAGGATTTCTGTATTGCTTTTTCAAAATTAAATAAGTGGTTTTGTTTTTGGTCTCACAGTGAACCTCTGCTTGGGCTAGAACAACCAGATAATAATAATAATAATAATAATAATAATAATAATAATAATAATAAAATATTTATATAGTGCTCAATCCACCATTTGTCCATGGCACTTTACAATAAGAAGATATGTAACATGCTAAAAGTTCCACAACATTATAAAAAAACCATCGCGTAAATTGCATCAATAAGTTAAAAATCATCTAAAAGTTAAAAAGCTTGTCTAAAAAGATATGTTTTTAAATGTCATTTAAAAATGTCTATCGAACTCCCGGGGGGGAGGGGGGTACTCCCAGAAAAATTGGGTAGGGGTGTGCAGCCCGCGTCCCAAAACCCTATTTATGACCAAAATCTGCGATTTTCCCTACCCTATTTATGACCTGACCAAGAATTTGATACCCAATTTATGACCTGACCCTTAAATCAATACCCTGGTGCAGACCTGCCTTATAATTATTTCCCTAGTTCAGACCAATGTTAAAGGCTATGTTTATCTGCTTTTATTAGGTAAACGAATTCAAGACTAGAGTGCAAAAATGGATACCCTATTTATGACCAAAATGGTGGAAAATTGGCCAAAATCGATACCCTATTTATGACCAAAACGGCTGAAAAACCCTACCCTATGGGTCCGCACATACCTATATAGCCCATATAAGGGAGTACCCCCCCCCATCCTGGGATCGAACTACTGGATCTTAGTTCAAGTGGGATAGAGTTCCATAGTCTCGGTGCTTTGACAGCAAACGCTCCCTCTCCATATGTTTTCAGAGAATGTGGGATTATGGATAAAAATTATTTTGAAACAAAGGCTGAAAAAAAACGTGTGTTGTTGACTCAGGCAAGAATCTGATGCCCAGTAAAGAAAGCATGCAATACACTGGAGAGGAATGACCTTCAGCAATTTCAATCTCCCTTAATTGCCTTCCACCATTAGCTCTGCAGTTCCACTGTAGATTATATGATTTCTTCTTCTTCTTCTTCTTCTTCTTCTTCTTCTTCTTCTTCTTCTTCTTCTTCTTCTTCTTCCTACAAAAGTGTTATAAATTCACATAGATGGGAAAAAATGTACTGTACAGTTTCCAGCTAAAAATAAAAGTGGTAAGGATCGTTCATTTCAGTTATTTTATTGAACTTCTTTACCTGCCAATTATCTTATCCAAGAGATTGACATGTAGTCTTCAGGTTACACAGTACATGTAGGAAGATCCTACGATTTATCTTTCCTTTCCAAATTCAGGTGACTCTTTACATATATCACCTTTGGAGCGTTCCTATAAAGCCAAGGTTTTATTGCATTTTCCTTCAAATGTTGATTGGAACCCTTTTGATGAGGATGCTGTTCGAATGGTAAGTTTTTTAAGTTCTCAGTAAGTAGGTTGTAAGTGAATCTATAAACAAATTTATTGTTGGATATCGCACAAGAAAGTATAATGCTGTTCTAAATGAAGTACCGTAAACATCGGCGTATAAGCCACACCTTTTTGCTCATAAAAAACTACACCACATTTAATACGCATTGATCATTGCGTTTGCGAGTTTGGTGGCTTGTAAAAGAGCCGTTTTTGTTTGAGTTTACACGATGATTAAACCTTTTTCGTTTAAAGACCTTTTAACCGGTTTAACATTGCCTTTCTTGAGCAGGTGGACTTCAGTCGGCAGGGAATCTCCATTCCACCACAAAGTTGTTTAAAATGTCGACGATGGCCGCTCACTCACAGGGTCCAGAGGAGATATGTTTGTCGTTAGAACATCAAAACCCGTCGAAAACATCTGAAATAATGGGTTATTTTGATCGCGTAGACGATCGCGTTACAGTTTCGTTACACATTCTGTATACCGCAGAACGAAGAGACTGAGGGCTCGCAAGATCGGCTTACAGTATAAAATACGGAAAGGGAGGAAACTTGTACCACGTGACTTCGTGCGATGTGAACCGCAGCACTTGGTGACGGAAGTGAATTGGCACCGGAAACGCAAAAGCAACAGACCGTTCGAGAATCAAAACATCAGCTGTAGAGGGAGTTTTAAAATAATGGCGGCTTCTCCCTTGAAAAGACCCGTTCCGTTGCGAGAAAAGCAGCCGGACGAGAGGAGATCCAAAGTATCGAACAGAGAAAAACACGTGTTTGTTTCTAAATGGTAAGATATCAGACCAGTTGGCTTTCGAACGTGAGCCACAAATTACCGTGTTTGATTTTTCCCTGATCGAACTTGACTATTTTACCTGCAGGCTTTCAATGAATTATCGAAGAGACGAACAAAACTTTATCTCCGTACAAGAAAAACTCGACGACTATGTAAATAACAGCTCCGAAAAGGAAAATTTTCCATTGCAAGTCAAAGAACTGGGGATTATTTTAAAGGAGGCCTTTCCACGGGCGAGTAGAGTCCAGTGAAGAGTTAACGGTGGCCGAGTATGGCAGTACCTACTTTCAAAAACCTCAAGATTCGAAGAAGACCGTGTTAAATGGGAAGACTTGCCAGCTTTCACAAAAGAATTCGATTGGCTTTTATCTAGCGACGATTTCTTTGAATGGATAAAAGTCCAGTCACAAGATCTATGCGAAGGCAGCCGAGTTATAACTGAAGTAAAGATCTTTAAAGACTGGACATTTGTTGTACACGTCAACAGTCGAAAGTGCAAAAGAAACCGTTGGTGTTTTCGAACTTGGGGCATCTTAAAATTACTTCCGATCTTGCGCACATTTACTTTACCGCGTCATTTCCGTCACCATATGTTGCGGTGCACATCGAACGAAAGCTCTCTCTCGAAGCCGTAAATTTCGGTCGCCGAAAATGAATTTGAACGCTTTCTTATGCCGTTCTCCCACAGTATTTGGCAAATACATAACAATTCTAGATCACGTTAGTAAAATCAGGCAATTTAATTCAATTCCATTTGAGTTTCAGGGATTCGAAAATCGGCCCCAAATTAGTTTCCTCCCTTTCCGTATTTTATACTGTAAGCCGATCTTGCGAGCCCTCAGTCTCTTCGTTCTGCGGTATACAGAATGTGTAACGAAACTGTAACGCGATCGTCTACGCGATCAAAATAACCCATTATTTCAGATGTTTTCGACGGGTTTTGATGTTCTAACGACAAACATATCTCCTCTGGACCCTGTGGCTCACTTCGACAGAAATCGATCTACCACGAACAAGAATGCCTGGTTACTAAGCTAAAACGAACCGAAACGTTCGTCAGTCGTCTGCAGGTGTTGTTGCATGTAAATTCTAATGAGAAATGGACAGGAATGAAAAATACTGGCTTAAAAATGCCAGCGAAAGATCAAATTTATGTCCTAGTCGGATTTTCATACTATTAGAGGGTCAAAATTATAGGTAAGAGTTTTTGTATTCTCTGTTACAAACGTTAGTGAGTTACATATAATACGCGGGTTGACACGTGCAAGAAACTTGAAGAAACAGTGCATTTACATGTAAGACATCTTTGTCAAGACTCCACTTTTGATTTATTTTAATTTCTCTCAAATTTTTTTTTTCCAAAATCTAAGTTGCTAAATTCGGGATGCGGCTTATCTACGAGTGCGGCTTATACGCCGGTGTTTACGGTACATTGTATTGGCTTGGTGAATTCCAGACAACTCGGGGGAGTGTGAAAAAAATTGTAGCTCAAATAATAATTGTTGCAAAGGAATGGTGAAAACCATCTGAGACTTTCCAACTTTCTGGCAACATGCCTAGAATGATTAATATATTTCAGTCTCATGTAAGAAGAATTCTCTCATGATAATATAGTTGTACATATAATTTTGGCCTTTCAACCACAACTTCTTTTTTCACGAATTCTTATTCATAATTGCTGAATTTATGTACCGTTAGGAAATATGAGATGTACATGTAAACTGCTTCAGCTTATCTTGCAAATTTGAAAATTTTATTACTGTGACTGTTTCTATAAAGGGATCAAGTTAAAAATCAAATAATTACTAAATGACTTCCATAAAGTAATCTCAAAGAGAGCGAAATTTCAAACTTTAAGTAAGAACGAAATGCTAAAATGTTTGTACAAAAAGAAAATTGTGTACTTTATTAAAAATTACAAAATATTTCAGCTGTACAGGGCTGAAAATACTCTAATGGCCGGGCAATGGACAATGTCCGGTTTATTTGTGGTTTTGACCACAGGCTCCCCAAGCTGAAAATACGTGGTGTATGCGACAGCTTGTGTATATAGAGAATTGTATGGGAAAATCACCGATCGTAAAAAAATTGTGTAAATAACTATCTCATTTGAAATAAAGTTTTCCTACCTCAAATGTGTGACGAACTTGCCTCTTGTGCCGATTTTAGAGCCATTCTGACGCCGTTTAATGAAGTCATCCGGAAACCGTTACTAAAAGAATAGGAAGGCCTACCACTCCATCCATTGCTGGCCAGACCTCACTCCACAAATCGTTTTCTCCTCAACAGGAAAAGTCCCGAATCGCAATTAAAACAACAGTTCCATAAAGCCCAATAGATGTCACTCCAAATACGTGTGTTTTGGCGGCCGAAAGACTTGTAAAGAACAAAAACTTTGCCTTAAAATTCACCTCTTCGGCTTTCCTCAGAGGCTTGTGACCGGGCAGTCAACAACGGCCGCTTGCAAGGGCTCTCGCAAGGTGGTTTCACCTTCAACTCTGATTGGTCCATTTGAATTTGACTGCGCGCTGGCAACACGACCCTCCAATCAGAGTTGAGGGTGAAACCAGCTTGTGAGCGGCCGTTGTTGACTGCCCGGTCACAAGCCTCTAAGGAAAGCCGAAGAGGTTAATTTTAAGGCAAAGTTTTCATTCTTCATGAGTCTTTCGGCCGCCGAAACACATGTATTTGGAGTGAAATTTATTGGGTTTTAAGGAACTGTTGTTTTTATTGTGATTCGGGGCTTTTCTTGTTGAGGAGAAAACGATTTGTGGAGTGAGGTCTGGCCAGCGATGGATGGAGTGGTCGGCCTTCCTATTCTTTTAGTAGCGGTTTCTTGATGACTTCACTAAACGGAGTCAGAATGGCTCTAAACTCGGCACAAGAGACAAGTTCGTCACACATTTGAGGTAGGAAAACTGTATTTTAAATGAGATAGTTATTTACACAATTTTTTTACGATCGGTGATTTTCCCATACAATTCTCTACATACACAAGCTGTCGCATACACCACGTATTTTCAGCTTGGGGAGCCTGTGTTTTGACTGGTCAAACTTTCAACTTGCCAGTCATTTTGACCGGTCTGAAAAATACCAAAGTTTCCATGCTCTTCATTTGTTTACTATCTTCAGGCCTTCTGATATTGCGTGATGGGGCTATTTCGCACAATCGACCTCAAATGGCATCCGATTGCACAATTCACGAAAAATCGTATAATTCACGAAAGAACGCATAACATTTATAAAATAAAACATAAATCAAGTTTGTTAGGAATTCCTGCATAAATATGCCGTTTTAAAGATGATTTACCTTGGAAAAAGGCTAAAAAGCCTTTGTTACCTTTGATTTCGTAAACATTTGAAGTTCAAGGCGTTATTTTGCATGTCAGGGGCCTGGTACAAGCCTCATTCTTAAAGAGTCGCTTATTGGTGTAACACAAACACGCCCTTTGATCAGATTAGCAAATCTGTTCAGAAATATAATACTGCATATAAAAACAAAGTGTAAGAAGCTAGTCATAGCATACAGGAATATCAATAATTATTGATCATTCATTTGGCATTTTAGCTGTGTCCTTTCAACTTTTAATGTGGTGCACCGATAGTGCAGAAGACCTCATTTTTTACTTATCCCAACTTATATCGATCAAGATTCATAATTACTGTTCCCTTGTGTTCAAAATGTCTTTAGTGCAGCAAAAACATATTTTTCTTATCCTGAAACCTTGAAAAACAAGCTAAGAAAAAAATCACATAATTTACATTTATCGCATAATTGGCCTTTCTAATCGCATAATCTGCCCTGCAAATTTCGCATAATTTGCATTTTTTCATCGCACCCTATCAGAAGGCCTGTATATTCCCCACTGCTGGTTTCCTAATTGTGGAAGTACGAGCTGAAACGAACTGGAACTGTTGTTTAAAAATTGCACTACAAATCGTTTACAGTGGCGTCACACCACATTCTCACACTTCCGGTCTCGTATTTTCCCTTTCCCTTTTCGTAATTTTCAAGTTGTTCATTTCCTCCTGCATTCAAAATTTGACAGTAGTAAATATTGTATTTACTAAAAAAGGAGATGGCTACCTGTTGTTTGAGGGATGAGGGGCTTACACTTAAGTTGTGTTAAGGCGAAAATAAATTATTGACCAGCCAGATGCGAGGTATGTCCGAGATAAAATTTGTTTGGCTGGTCATCTTGTCCAGCTATCTTGTGGCAGTATTTTCAGCCCTGCTGCAGGTGTGTCACTGTAACCTACACTGACATTGATTTTCCCTTTCTTTTCTTGTTTCAGCTTTCTTTACCTCAAGGATTAACATTCAAAAAGCAATCCGAAGATCACGAACCAAGCTTCCATTCTTTTCTCATAACCCGTGAGGATGGATCAAGAGTTTATGGCTGTGCTCTTAAATTTTATGAGGCTGTTGAGGATCCTCAGATCTGTAAGGCTATGGACACACTGCAAGCCATGCATGATGCTGAATTGGCTCTTGCACGATCAAGGTCTCGTTCAAAATCACCTTCTTTGATTATGACAGGGAGTGCAGGCTCTGTGGAAACTTGGAGTTGCAGTGATAAGTTAAACTCGAGCTCTCAAATATCAGCTATCTCCAACCATAGAATATTTAATGTTCATAAAGATACTCTTCTAGTTTCAAAATGCATCTGCATAATAATGCCTCTGCCATTTATCTCTGCTGGGAAAACATACCTGGAACAAATTTACCTTTCTGCACGGAGTGGGGACAATCTTCCGCTTCCTTTAGAGTCCTACATATATAACTTATTATTTGAGGTGCCTCTGCCACCAGCTGGAAAAACAATGAGATTTAGTTGCCATGACTTGAACATTACATGTCAAAGACCTAGTAGCAATGAGCTTCCACTGTTTGATTACTCCTGCAAGGAACTTTTTACTTTGCTTGGTGTTGAGAACATTGTCAAGTTGTTTACTTGTTGTCTGTTGGAACAACAAATTCTTCTGCTCTCAAATGGTAAGTTATAGTTAGCTTAGAAAGACCTAAATGTTTTTGTTTAATTGGTGTATTGTGCTTGTTGAGTTAAGTACGGTGCCTACTTATTCAAAGGTATTTTTGCACGGTTTATGAATATGCAGGCAAAGCAGATCTTAACAAGTGCTATTGAAATCCAAGATGAAAATTGGGGTACACACAAAATGAAATGTTTTCAATGGAACCCACTGGGAACTCGAATCCCCAGATGGGATTCAAACCCACGACCCTCCATGATCAAGTCGGATGTTCTAACCACTGAGCAACTGCAGACTATGGTGAGCAAGGGTGAAATGTGGGTCTTTGACTCGAGCTCCATTATCAGGGCTTGAAATTGCGACTCACTGGTCGCCAATGCGACCAAAAATTGAGTGATGGCGACTAGATTTTCAGAACTGGTCGCCAGCTGGCGAATCACGTTTTGTCTGATAACTGAGGATAAACATTAGACAACTGTTGTATTTGAATCTTTATAAGATGAAATCGTTCGGAACTGGTAGCTAGAACACGACTCACCTTTCTTTCCCCATTAAAATAATGTATAAATACTACAAGAAAATCGGTTTCTCAGCACATTGTTAATTAATAGCACAAAAGTACGTCGTTACTTCGATCACCGTGTTTACTAGGGGCCATATTGTTTCAGCGGCTTCATGGGATTGTGGGCGCACTTAAACACGGTATGCTTCTTGCCGGTTACGGAAGACGAAGATTAGGCAAGAAGGTTAATTGAAAATTTAAATCTATCGTCAGTTGTGAATGCTTAAAACGTAGATTTAGCCATATTACCTAAGGACCTCCTCGGAGCTACAGTGCCGTTCGGAGATAAGCGAACAACGCAGACGCAAAATGAACGCACGCAATACGCATATACGCGTTTTTTTTGACGCGTCTAAAATTGCGTATCGTATACGCGTTTGTGCCTTTGTTATTTATAACCATAATTTTGCTTTTCCTGTATTGTTTGCGGAGACAAAAGAATAAATTGCGTGACTGCCGACAAGTCGAAAATTTGCATACGGTATGTGGCTTTGATTACTGTCAAGTTCGATCCGCAAGTGCTGCCGTTGAAAGCATCCACAGGGCATTATTTCGAAGTTTAATACCCTTTACATGCAACATAGGTCTCGAGAGACGAGCGAAATTAAATCAGCAAATTATGACCCGAAAAACCGAAGACATGATTTTTTTCAGTGTTTGCCGTGACGTGGTCTTTACAGTCATTTCACGATGTTTTGCCGACGCGTGCAAAGTCCAATAATTCCTTGTAGAAAAATCAAATAAATTCGATTGGAATATTACAGAAAGTTTTTAAAAAATCTTTTCTTTGTACTGAGAGCATTTCACTGTTTGAATCAGCGAATTATGTCCCGAATTACATCACGATGGCCTCCCGCCGGCGCGTGCCCAAAATTAACCCAATAATTTTCCTTGCAGAAAAATCAAATAAATGTGATCAGCGCATCATTGAGCCTTTGAAGAAAAAAAATGTGTCTGAAGTGAAAGCATTGTAGCCGTTGAAATCAGAAAATCGTACCCAACTGGACTGGAGATGTGGATATTACATGAATTAAAATCGTATTGTCACGTGCCAGCAAAAGTGTGTGATTTCACTATCGGGCTGAAAATCCACGGCAAAAAATCATTCTTTACTGCTGAATTTACAACAAAACAACTCAAGCTGCAAAATTCTCAGTCTTAAATGATGAATTTCTGCACAAAACTGCTAATGATGAGTCCTTTGCTAAAGAGTTGTGTTGTTAAGTTTAACGAGTGACAGACGCAACGGCTTTGGACCCGAAAGTTGTTTGTATTTTTTCACCATCGGTGAGCGTCACGCTTTACTTGAGTATTCACATCCAAAACGACAGAAGGAGTTAAATACTCAACTTTAAATGATGAATGGCTGTACAAAACTGCTAATGACGAGCCCTATGCTTACGAGTAGTGTTTTTTAGTTTACGACTAAACGGATGCACCGGCACGAAGTTTGTTTTGATAATATCGCTCTCAACGCTTTCATGTAAATTTCGATGTTAAAAAGGTTCTTGTGTGCAGTTTGTCGCTAGCTTTATATTTCTCCAAAAGGAAACTTGATGAAATTTTTTTTTTGGCTTTGAAACACAAATATTCAGCCAGAAGGACTTTGCGGCATTAGAATAAGCATATGGTGAGATTTTTTGCGCACCGACCATAGAACACGCAAATTATTTTCAAATTCACCACACCGCAAACGATTGAGACTAAACAAAGACAAGGCGACAAAAGAAAGACAAAGGAAGAGCTCATAAATACTAATGAGCCTTTTTGCGTATGTGTTGACGCGCATCCACGTTTTTTTTGACGCGTTTACGCGTTTTGCGTATGCGCGTTTTTTGCGTATATTTTGGTTCGCTTATCTCCGAGCTGCACTGTAGCTTGATATTGATAACATATTGATAATGAACCTAGATATTGCACAATGAGTTTGAAATTTACATGGAACCTTCAAAAAGCAACCTGTACCCTTAACATAAAGTGCGTTGGAGAAATTGTCCCCTGTGTTAGAAAGCGATTACCTGCAAACTTGACTGCACAAGGTGATTAATAAATGGAGATAAATATCGGTAGAAAAGTACGTTAAGAAACCAAGTTCCTCTGATTCTAGAGGCTACTGAAACCGTATACGAGCCGCTCCTTTTATTTTATCTCGGTCGGAGACTGGTACGAGCAATTGTAGTATTGCGTTTAGTCGCGATAAAGGTAAATTGCTTGCTACGCAAGCTGTAGGAGAATAAAGAACTACGTTTTGAAGACGTGAAAAGCAAGGGTAAAGGACCCATCTTTGCCTTGCTATGGAAAACACGGACGGTGCTTCGCTCCATTTCAAATAACCTTAAAGAATACCATTACCAAACTAAGCCGAAAACAACAATGGCTTTAGAGATCCTTCTTGTGCTGTGTTTTTTTCTCTGTGCTATTTAATGATTATGACTTTCCTTGCATACAAAGTTGGCGACCAAAATTTATGCTCTGGCGACCAAATTTTTCCCATTAGTCGCCAGCTGGCACCCGAGCAAAAAAGTTAATTTCAAGCACTGATTATGCAGCTACAGAGTCAAGTAACTACTGACAGCATAGCTCATAACTGAATTGCATAGTCACCTTAAAGCACATCTGAGATGCGGCCAACCAACCACCTAAGTGAGTGAATTTGAGAATGATGTACAAATATAAATGAAATATGGCCTGCATAGCAGGCAGTTTGGTGAATTTTAGACGCTTCCTTCGAGTGATCATGGCTATGGGAAAAGCAAGCGAAGGGGGAGGGAGTGAGAAGAACAATCGAGGAACTGCTTGCAATCAACTCCACAACATTTTCACAACCTCCCATTTCCAATCATGTGTGACGAGCACATGTTTGATGTCAACTCTCAACCAATCATAGCACGCCTTTTGTTAATATTGGCGGTAATACAGTTATTTCGCTTGGGAAAAAAATTTACAAGATCTATCTGAGATTTCAACTTCCCGTTAACATTTCCCTGTTCATGATTTGTCGACAATGATATATGTATATATAAAGAATAATATAAAAAGAAGGTGATCGAATCAACAAATGATCTGACTAGCCATTTTATTTATTTACCAACTACTTTCATACGGCACAAACTGTGTGGCACTCTTCAGATAAAATAGCTAAGTGGAAACTTCATTAAAACGCATGCTTATACGTGATAGGATTACACTCACCCACCAAATTAGAATTTAAGCAGATGGTTGGTGGTATTCCATACATCATTTAAATGTTAAAACAGTGGATGCCTGAGGTAACCAAGGGTATTCATTGTGGCCAGCCAGTCCTTAGAAAGATCTTCAGCTCAATCTCTTACATGCATGCCCAGAAGAAGTGTAGCTTAAATCAGATGCAAGCTCAATTTTGATAAACATCCATAAGTGACAATTTCAGTCTTAATTCCAAGAACCTTTAAAAAATCACAAAAAGGTAAGGGATTTCTTGAAGGTTTTTGAGTTTCTTCATGGTCGAGGAGCAAATACTGGTAATAATCCTCGCACAAAACTGGGAGCCAAGCAAGCAAGCCGACCACACAACCAACATGTAATAAATAAATTGTAACAGACTTTATCGAAAAACTCATGAACACTGTTTTTAAACTGAATGGAATGTGATAAACATCCTAAAAAAAAAAGCTACAAAGCTGCACTGAAAACACCCTTGAAGGGTGAGTGGGAAGGGAAGGTCAGGCAGTGGCAAATGGCAAAAAAAACTGAGCTGTGACCTGAAGAACCCCCACACTCTGAACCTCATTCTATCAGCTGTGTGTGAGAAAAACCTTTTCCGGTTTATTTGTTCTTCAGCTAGTGGAAAAACTCACTTAGTAAGTGATGTTTCTAGAGATTAGTGATGTGGAAATAGAGGAGAATGGAAAGAGAACACTTCGTGGTACCTAAAAAAAACAGCATATGTGAGCTTGATTGCGAGAAAATAGCTGCATCCTAGTTGCTGAGGGTTGTTTGAGCTCATGAAACCACTACAGGAAAGGTTCCCTAGACTGGAAGCAAATCACATTGTGACCTTTGACTTGTACATGTACAGTACATTTGATGGTCAGCTGTGACACTGACAGCTTGCAGACTCATTAACCCATTCACTCCTGTACTGCCCCGCCCCACCCCACCCCCCCCCCCCCCTTGACAAATACATGTAAAATAATTTACAATTATTCACCTCAGGCTCAGTGAATATTCACCGATAATCACTGAGCCTGAGGCGAATAATTGTTTTAGTATAAATACACAGGTGATTATTTCAAAAAAGAGAAAAAAAAAAGCATTTCAAAACGAAATCATCTTCACTTACAGTGGGAAAACGACTACTGGCAACCATTTTGTCCGTCGAGGTGATTATCGACTGATAGTCCGAGATAGCGAGCCAATGAGAGCGCGCGATTTTGTATAATCACCTTTGTATTTATACTAATTAACAATTATTCCATGCGCGTGCGTTGGATATGAGGTGATAATAGATAACCAACGAGGCGTGTAGCCCCGAATTGGCTATAAGCGCGAGTGAAATAATTGTTTTATTAAAAATGCCCCCAAAATAATATTATAGAAAACTAGACTACAATAAAAATAAAACGGCCCAAAAAATCACGTGTATGCTTGCCGTGTTTGTAGATCATGGTATAATGGCTCATAACCCATGATGGCTTAGCCAATCAAAACTCTTGAATGGCATTATCCAATGATCCAGTTTTTGATAATCTGCCATTAGACAGTAAAATCTGTTTGGTCCCACTCCTAGGGATCAAATGGGTTAAGCATGTTTTACTATGTAATTTTGCAAAGTTGTCCTTTAACACGTAAATGAAATGTTTAAAAATGGGTGTCAATTTTTAATGGATTTTCATGTTACAGATTTCCACAATTTGATGTTGGTAGCAGAAAGCATGTCGGCTGTTCTTTTCCCTTTCATTTGGCAACACGTGTATGTCCCAATTTTACCACCAGCTCTGTCTCACTTTTTGGATGCACCAGTGCCATTCCTCATGGGAATATATTGTTCATCAGAAGAGGACAAGAAAAATCTTGCTTTGCCATCAGAGGTACATGTAAACGTGACTGTTGGAGTAGAGGGGACTAAAGATGGAAAATCCATTCCTCAGTTGTTTTGTTTTCTTGTCTGTTTGAGTTGCGAGTTTCTCTCTTACTTGGTGCAGGGACACTTATACCCACTTGTTAATTTTATATCATTTTTATTTGAATGTTAAGTTAAACTATATCTTGTTTTAATTTTCATTTACAGGCTTCTCTGTGCCTAGTAGATATAGATAATTGTACAGTAACTACACCAGAGGATCTTCCTATGTTCCCAGATTCACAAGAACTGGTTGAGGAACTTAATGAAACAGTTAAAAGATTCAATGTGTGTATTCCCCAAGATGGAGAGACCAGCTTGTCTGAAAGTGGTGTCAATAGCTTAGAAAACTCACTAGAAATTTCTCAGAATTATGCATCTAACGGTAGTTCGGACTACGAGACTGCAAGTAATTCAGGATCACCTCAGGAATCACCTAGATCAAGGTCACCATGCTTGGAGACACCATCTCCTCGCTCAGAGTCACCAAATCTCAAAGCCAGGAAAGTTAAAAACAGAGACCCATCTAAGAGACGGGAGTGGGAGAGATTGAAAGCAAGTAGATCTGAATGGAAAGTTCCAAAATCAAAATCTTCCACATGTTTGGATGTTTCAAAGAACCCTAGACTACAAGCTATTGCAGCAATTGCAGAGAGGACAGGCATCATTGCTCCAATTTCAACTGTTGCGTCAAGCTTGGAAAAGTGTGTCTCTGATACCCAATTAACGCAATACAATGACAGTGATAATGAGTTTATATTTGGAGAAGAAGCTAAAGAAATTCCACGTAGTCAACAGCATGAAAATGAATTTAACACTGCAATTAGAGAGATTTTTGCAAATAGATTTACACAGCTTTTGTTGGAGTATGAATCATTTGTAATTCATCCAAATCAAGATCTTGAGGATTGGACATCAAACAGGGAACAAATGCAAAACTTTGACAAAGCGTCTTTTCTCTCTGATCAACCTCAGCAGTTTCTTCCTTTTCTTTCACCCTTTACCGAGACTCAAATGTTCGCAAGTTTTATTGACATGAAAATCATGGGAGTATGGGAAGAGCTGGATCCTAGGTTGGCAGTGTTCGATCAGCGAGTGGAGAGTTTGAAGACAAGACTCGGAATCACCAGATCACCATCCTATGAGAAATGCATGACCCTCAAAAATGCAAGTAAGTTTGTAGCTTTTGATATTCGTTTCTGCATACTACACTAAGCTAAAACCTGCACTGAAGCAAAATTTTGTCATCAATACTATAAATTATGGTTGGGCAAAAAACTGACCAATTTTCTTTTTGGATTTCAATAACACTTGTTAACATCTACTTTTCCTGTATAATTATAAATCGGGGCAAAAATACCTTTGAATTAGTAGGCACCGTCCTTAAGTAAGACAAAAGTAAAGAGGTGTGATTTGCTAATTAATCAGAATTTGTTATGAGCTGCACTATGTGCTTCTGCAGAAGGTAAAATTTACAAGTTCACATGAGAGCAGTAGCTGCTTTACCAAGCTATCCTGGTCAGTTGAGCTGTGTTTTTTTGTTTGTTTATTCAACTTTTTGGCATTTGAATTAATTTTGTTTGTAATTTTCTTAGTCCAAGTTCTTTTGCGGCGTTCCAATTCTGTGGATCACATGGCAATTCAGCCTCATATGCTGAATCTACCAGATAAGAAAGGTACATCCTCTTACATGTAGGGGTGAAGCTATATCGAAGGTGTTGATCGAGGAATCAAGCACACACATTTATGGACAGCACTTGAAGAGTGTAGCACATCTCAAGCTACATGTTTTACCAATACAGCAACAAACCTAAACATTCATTAAAGCTAACCTTAGTCCTAATTAGACCTAAACAAGACCTAATAATTAGCAAGGCTGCTGCCTAAGAAAATTTTAAAGGGGCCCTCAGAGCTAAATGCTGAGAACTTAGGAGCCCAACATATAAAGTGAAAGGTGTTGCTGTGAAAAATTAAGGAGCCCAGAGCTATTCTTTGGGAGCCCCAGCAGGGCTCGAAATTGCGACCAATACGGTCGCATTTGCGACTAAATTTTTCCCTTTGCGACTAAAATGTCGGGAGAAGTCGCAAATTTGCGACTTGTTATCACCTTCGTTCTTTCGAAACAAAAGGGTTAGAAGTTGCCACTTTGCTGCTACTTTTGCTAAAATAAATAAATAAATAAAATTAATAAGTAAATGACAAAATTATTTTGTTTCTCGCTGTGAATTTTCTCTGAAGGTAGCGCAATAATTGTATAGTAATTTAGCTGTGATGTTACGTGCACAGCTCCATTCCTTCGATCATTCGCCATTTTGAGCAGTTTCTTTACACACAAGTACTGCGGGCTCATATTTTTTTGCTAAACCGCTGACAACACAATGCAGCGCAGCGATTTTGCGACTAAAATTTGCGAAATTGCGACTAAATTTTCGTATCTTATCGCAAAATGCGACTGGATTTTTTCGTTAATTTCGAGCCCTGCCCAGGCTACCGGGCTCCTGTTAGACAACAGCCTTGATTAGACCTACATATGTATGTAAACAAGAGTTTCTAGTGAATGTTTAGGTTTGTTTCTGTATTGGTAAAACATGTAGCTTGAGACGTGCTACACTATTCGGCGGCTGTCCCATTAACAGGTGTGCTCTATCAACCCCCTCGAAATGCTTCACCCTTACATGTACAGGCTTATTATAATGTTGTGGTTCAAAGTTGTTTTGGTTTAATAAAGTTAAATGCTTATTTAACTAAGTTGACCACCATGAGCATAGTGTTCAGTGTTCTAGCAGTCATCACTTCTCTTGGGCCATCTTCATTCAAGCTGTCAGCAGTCAGACTCATAAGTGCAGGCTCACGTGGATCTTTGTGGTTTTTGTCAGCCAGGTTTTTATGAGTTTTTGGAGTGGTTTTCATTGTAAGGTTTTGAGCTTTCACCCACCCCACCCTACCCTCAATTTTTCCTTCCACTGAGTCTATTAGTTTGTGTGACAGATACCTGGAATGGCGGCTCATGGCTGGGTTGCGAGGATTTGCCATGGGGGCAATTTTTTATCTAGGGGCTGGCTGGCCAGAGTGGAAGCCCCTGGATACTCCAGGCAGCTGGTTAAAAGGTTTTCAAACCAGTTCAATCTTGATTTTTCTTTTGTCTGAAACAAAGGAAAATCAAAATTGAACTGGTTTAAAAGAATTTGAACCATGCTTGTTATTAGTAACTGTTGCGTTCTTGTTGTGATGGCATGATAAAATAATAAAATAATTTTTTTATTGTCCTTTGCAGTAAGTCATCATGGATACTTCATGACTCTGAACTCTAAAATATTGAATGATGGCCCTAACTCCAAAAGGTACTATATAGCTCACTGGTGATTGTTAATATTTAACATATTGTTGTCTACACAGTGCTTCTGACAGGGTGCGTGGATGCAGGACCGCACAATTCGATCAAACCCGCACAATAGTGCACAATTCCTAAAAATCCGTAAAATCCCATGCGACATTGAGTGATGTGCTCAGAGTTTTCATAACTAAACGATTTTACTGTTGTAGATTTTTCTTTTCAAACAATTTTCAGGCCATTTTCTTTCCAAACAACACATTTTTTTTTTGCTTCTTTGTTAAACAGCTTTGTCGAACATTGATGAAAAAAATGTTGCTCTGCATGATCTTGAGTACTAGCTCAGTTCCCCTTCATTTGGCAGATCGAGATTGTAGGGTGATTTCCTGTGGCGTTTTTCTAATTCCCAAAACAATAAAAGTTCTTTAACAACAACCTACCGTTCTTATTCAGCTATAAGCCGAGCGATTTTTACACAAATCCTCACTCAATTTGGGCAAATTTGAAGCCGTAGAAGGGGTCTCGGCTTATAGCCGAGTATTTTTGATAACAGGAATTTTCTCAGCAAATTAAAACAGTAACAAATGAACGTGTATTCACTTACAAGCCGAACTAAATTACTTGTAAAATGAAGAGAAGTTGTTGTTGGTGTAATGTGGACTTTTATTCGTGTTGTTGTGTGATCGGGATCGATCTTTTAGCTTGTCTTCTTCCTCGCTGTCTGTCTCATTTCATGAATTTTGTGCATCCTTTTGTGAATTATGCGATTTTTCGTGAATTGTGCGATCGGATGCGATTTGAGGTCGATTGTGCAAAATCGCAACATCGCGTAATATCAGAAGGCCTGTCTATTATTCATAGCAGGCTTAATCGAGCTGTGATAAAATACCAGAGTTATGCCAATGCACAGTGTAATAGCGAAAATGAAATAGATTTCTCTAGAGAACTAGAGGAATTGAAAAGGCTCACAAATAAATTGTTGTTTAGAAGATGATTTTTACAATTAAGGCCAAACATTTCTTGAAAGAAAAAAACAGAGAAGCAACGCGGCTAACAATCAAAACGCCAGCTTTCAAATTTCTTGACAGTCAGGGCTGTCACTAGGGGCTGTAACCCATAACACCTGTTACGGCTGAGCCCAGTCAATGTTACGGGTGATGGTTGCTGCAGAATGAATATTTGTGGGGCAAAACAAATTGAAATTTATTTATGAACATTTACCTTCTGAGTCGGAGGAAAATATAATTACTGCCTTGTGTTGTATGTGTTCCTGATTCTAAGAAATGTTAAAATCCAAACCTTTTCTGTAAAAACCTTTGGAGAACACCCCCAATCCATTTTCAGTAACAAAATCATTATCAATGCACCACACTTGATATAAATGGGATTCTGCTGACCATTTTTCACAATTCTGTGATGCATGACCATTTCCACATGGTTAGTAAATATCCTTATTCATATTTTTACCCTGTTTTATTTTCATCATCTTTTGATTGATTGCACCTCTGAGGGCTGGAAAATGCATTTCCACGGGGTCCAATTGAAAGAATTGTCTGTTGAGCATGACCTTAGATCCTCCTAGGGGCTCAGTCCCTTTGGGCCTTCCTTTACATGTCCTTTGATCATGTATTTACATATTACAGGTGAAATCTTGAGCGTTACACCTGCTTCAAAACTCAATGACAACCCTGACAGTGGTCAATTTACCATATCAACTCACTTGATAAACCCTTTTCTTATTTCACTTTCCCACCAACACAGCACCACAACGTCTTTTGAATCCAACCCCTTTATCCTACATCTGAAAGAATGCTTTACACTGTATTTCCAATAACCATGAACCAATATTCTTAACCCAGTGACCAAGACAACGGTTGCTTTAGACTTAACACTTCAAATAAGTGATTACTCAATCACTACAATGCGTGCCAGTCCCTTACCTAGAATGTAGTGTCTGACACCTGTGCAGACTGTAGACTGACAGATTAATTAACAATTATTCCATAAGCGCGCGTTGGATATGAGATGGTAAATAGCCAACGAGGCGCGTAGCGCCGAGTTGGCTATAACCAGTCTCATATCCAACAAGCGCGAATGGAATAATTGTTTTATTAAATTCCTTCGACTCCAAAAGTTTGGAAGTACGAAATACGAGCGGAAAAAGCGAGCAAATCCGAGCGAAATCGAAAAAAACTTGATGAGAACTGATGCGATGTTATGTAATACCTTGTTGTCAGACAGACGCAGGCTAATCACAAAAACATTTCTTGCTTTTTCGCGTACTTCTAAACGTCGGAATTGATCCAAACTTTTCACAAAAAAAGTTTTTTTTCTCCTTTTTGGCTTTATTCAAAGAGAAATTTGGCATTCCGACGAAAACATTTTTAGTTTAGCAAAGCTTAACGCAATCATTTACCATATAAGGTCAAACCAAGGTATATGAGCTGATAACCGAAATTGAGTGAACCAATCAGAGCACGCGAAATGCATTATCCGAGGTTGAGAATTTAATAATAGATTTTATCCTGTCTGATGCCAGATGTTTTTACCCTGTCTGATGCCAGACATCCTAGGGTGTTTGAGTTTCTAAATGGGTTAAGCTTTCATTAGGGTTATGCACTATCTTATTTGAAACAGTTAGCATTCCAGGAGGTGTATGACAACCGCGGACCACATACTGCAGATCGACAGTGCTGATAAACATTATTTCAGTCTAAGCACCCATTTTAAAATGGTTAGCTTTTAATAACTGTGATTTAGGATTAGTGGGTTAACCCTAATTCCTAAAATGCAGGCAGTGTCCCTAATCTTACATGGAAGCTAACCATTCACTTGTTGGTCTTTGATAGCACCAGAGACAATAATTTATTATCCACCACAATAATCTTAAAATGACTTCTCTAGTTTATTGTACATTGTATGCATACTCCATAAAGAGTTCTTCTTAAAGTGCACCTAACCCCAAAATTTTTTTTTCGCTAAAATAAATCTTTGCACCTGTTCGAAACGCATTGCGGCCATTTTTTCCTTTTTCTAACAAATCCTGCCATTTTATAGGCTTCGAAAGTTGCGAAAATCCAAGCATCTTTTGTTCACGACCGAGTCAGAAGGGGAGTGGGTCTATTCCTGCTTTGACGTCACATACTGATTTACATTGCATTAACTCTTTGTAAAAATGCATGCAAAGTAGATTGTGACGTCAAAGCAGGAATAGACCCACTCCCCTTCTGACTCGGTCGTGAACAAAAGATGCTTGGATTTTCGCAACTTTCGAAGCCTATAAAATGGCAGGATTTGTTAGAAAAAGGAAAAAATGGCCGCAATGCGTTTCGAACAGGTGCAAAGATTTATTTTAGCGAGAAAAATATTTTGGGGTTAGGTGCACTTTAATAATAGAAAGATGTCCAGCTATGTTGAAATTAAACTGGTTGAAAAAAAATGAAATCGGGATAAAATTGAACTACAATAGCTAATAATAATATTGATGATTATTATTATTCTCACTACAATAGCAAGCTAAAATAGGTGACTGCTGACTGAGGTCTTCGTTTTCATTGGAAGAATTTATGAAGCAATGCTAGTTCCTTTTGTGTTGGCAGTGCTTCAATTGTGTTTTTATTCTTGACCACTGCAGCCAATATCAGTCCAAAGTCAAGTGGAGGAAAAACAATCGCAAACAACAGCAGTCAGAACACATTTCCCTCAACACAACTCTTCATAAGGTTTGAAATGTTTTTTTTTCAGTGTGCATTAATGCCGCCACCAACAATAATATTAATATAATAATATTGATATTGATATTAATAATATTATTATTATTTAACTATGACTACCAGTATTACACAAGTTTTGCTTTTTGTTAACACTGAAGTCTTGTTTTCTGCCATGAGAAATTTTCATCCAGTGGTGATGATATTTTTTTCAAAAATTTGCTACAGTTTTATGCATCTGCATTTGATGCAAAGAAGAACAAAGTGTGGCCCAGTACTGTCAGACTTATTTATATGGCCCCCTACTCAGTTAAATACAGTAGCTATAATAAAGTGTTACAGTTTTACAGTAATCTTTTTAAACTGTAGAATACTTAAATGTTGCTTTTATTTTAAAGTTTGTTAATATTTAAAAAAGTACCGGTATTCTAATTTCACCAATTTAAAGATATAGTAGAAAGCTTATCTTGCAGAAAGTCATAGAGAAGTAAATGAAAAGTAAATTCAACGATTCTTTTCTTTACTGGAATTGAAAATTGTTGGGAATTTTAGGCATTTTGGGTTTTTTTAAGGTCTCGGTAAATGAAAACGAGGTGCCCACAGAAAAAAATTCTAGTCGCTCGAATATTTTCGCTACAAAGACAAGTTATGTATCAAATTAAAGCTAAAAGACTAAATTATGTTATAAAAGATGTTATTTCATCGAATTTCAAAAGGCGCTTAATTTTTTTGCTCTCGAACTCAGAGGTATCGATCACTATCCATCATATCTGAAAGTTTCAAAGCGATAGCTTAAAACCTGTCCTGACTGGAGGTGGGAGAATTTTGATTTTTGCGTCACGCAATAGTGTTTTGTCACGCAATAGACAGGGGCTGTCAGTCACTTTTCACGCGCAACTTATGGCGGAAAACAGAAAAGGCTCATTTTAGAAGGGTTAAAAAGCACTTTCTGATTTTCTTTTTCTGCCAAAATAAAGTTTAGGACCCACTCATGCCCAAAAAAAAATTGCAAACAACAAAATCGAGTAATGTAGTAAAATTTTCATTTACCGAGACCTTAAATGAAATGATTTCAATGCTTTAATATTAGTAATTAAATTAAGAATGACTTGTTAATTTAAAAATGTTAAAGTGAATTAAGATAATAATAACATTTAAAGTGTTGTTACAGAAACATAAGCACTCAGGGAATCATGCTTACCTTCATTCAAAAGATTCTTCTTTTGTTTTGTATGTTGATTGTGTGACTGAAATATAAGATATTGACTCAAGGCGTGGTGATATTCAATACAAAGGAATGTTTAACATCACAATATCCTCAAACTGTTTCCTATGACTTTTTAGTCCCATGAAGAAAGTCTGAAGGTTTTATTAACTCTCAATATGTGGGTGTTGTTCATTCACTGTATGAAATGCAAAGAAAAGAGTTGTTTCATTTGTAAATATGACCTGTTTTGTTTAGGATGGAAAGAAGATGAGAGATAAACTGGCATCAAGCATTAAGGCAAGTGACCAACTAAACAATAGCTTTGTATTGTTTATTAATCAAATTGGGACATCTAAATGTCTTGCTGTATGAGAATAAGAATTGAGTGTTAAGAGATGAATGATGAATATACAGTCCTCTGTACTCTGACTCAGAAGAAAAATTATTTGATTTTAAATTTTATCCACTTATTTATCGTTTGTGTATTGAGCAGATGACAGAGATATAAATCATTAAGTAACAAACTTAAATACAATGCAACTATTGTGTACTATTTTGTAGACATATTATTTTGTACATGTGTGCCTTTCTGGTAGCCCTTTGGTTATTTACTTTTCTCTCAGTACACAGAATACTTAAAATAAGAATTTAAAAATAGAGGAGTCCATTAATGTTAAATTAAGTTCTCCTTTCCTCTAGACAAAATGAAGTATTATATTTTTTGTTTCAATTTTTTTGTTCTGTAGAAGTATATGCAGGAGAATAAAGCCAAGAGTTCTCAGTTTGGGGACATGGAGTCAACCCAAACTGGCTTTGTTCAAAAACTTCTCAAGGAATGCAAAACAAAGGTAATTAGGCTGTGAGCGCATTGCGGCAACCTCTAAATGTAACAAACTTTATTCAAGCCTTCAGCCATGTTTCTTACATCCCATTCATGACCGCAACACTGCTGACCCTGCAATACTTGTCACATTTGTTGGAACACCCATCCCTGTTTCCCCCCTCCTTGAATGTTGATTTTCACAACTACTAGCAGTCGCCCAAACAATTCTCACACAACATTGAATTGGGGGGAGGGGGGTGCGACAGAAGCTGTTAAGCTGCGATCTTATTACACAATGATTCTAGACCATTTTTTAAGTGTTCCAACTAAATGTGTTTGGTATTGTAGGTCAAAACAGTCCCACTCATAGGTTGCTTTGTGTAAATAACCTTATGCCTGTATGAGGAAAAAAAAAGTTCATAAAACAGCTGAATTCTGACCTTTCGTGGGATCCTTTGAAATTGATGAGTGACTTGTGCCTGGACCGGCCTCAAGAGATGGTATTAGGATAGTACGCACACTCTCATTGGTCAATAGCTGTGTTTAGATGAGAGTATGCAAAAACAGCTGTGACATCACACAAATTTTGATTGGTTACACTGTATGTGTTCTCAGATGCGCGTTTAGATTGGCTGGTAGGAAAAACGAGGTTTGCACAATTGTCTTGAATTCTCTCAAACCCCTCCCACCCCCCTCCCCCCCCTCTTGTTTAGATGAGGCTATGGAAACACGGAAAAAGTCCTCTATTGCTTACATATAGCTGCTTCTACATCCAATATTGTCAGCAGATTGATTTTGATTTTTCCTTACTTTTTGGTCAACTGTCAAACTGTTTGTAAGTTGGAGTCCAATTTCATGTACATGTAAGTCAGGATATGCCAAGGAATAGAGTCTTGGCCAACCAGCATCAATAAAATAATTTTGTGGGAGTGACAAGCACTGCTTGTTTTGACAATGGGCAACTTCACAGATTTCATGGATTAAGAGGCTGCTAAATACGGCCACACCCAATTTTGGCAGTTGTCAGAATTTTCTCATCGAGTTATTTTGAAGTTGGACTGCATGGGTTCTGTTTCTAGGTTAATTTATCAACTACTAAATAGAATGAAAGGGTCAATATAAACAATTAATGAGAAAATTTAACTGGCAATTGGCAAAGAAAGAATTGCTATTAACACCATCAAACTCACAGGGCTGTTTGTGCTTCAACTTCTTTTAGTATTATGGACATGTTAATGTGGCAACAATAATAATTATTATTAGTATAAATACACAGGTGATTATACAAAATCGCGCGCTCTCATTGGCTCGCTATCTCGGATTATCAGCCGATAATCACCTCGACGGACAAAATGGCTGCCAGTGGTCGTTTTGCCACTGTAAGTGAAGATGATTTCGAGTTGAAATGTTTTTTTTTCTCTTTTTTGAAATAATCACCTGTGTATTTATACTAAAACAATTATTCGCCTCAGGCTCAGTGATTATCGGTGAATATTCACCTCGACTTCGTCTCGGTGAATATTCACAGATAATCAGTTCGCCTTTGGCGAATAATTGTTACTTAATAATTATTACTTATTTTATTATTATATTGATAACACTATTTTACCCACACTAACATATACAATGTTAAGTTTACATGTGGGGATTGATGCAAAAAAATCTTATCAGAGTTGCATTTTCATTGTTGAAGGTGAAAAAGATTCTTGTGCAAAAGATGGGACAGGAAGCAGTTGATCTTGGCCACTCTGATGCCAATGTGTCTGGTGTTGAAGAGAACACTTTGATTGCAAGTTTATGTGACCTGTTGGAAAGGGTTTGGAGCCATGGGCTACAGACTAAAGAGGTACCGAAAGTCACAATTATTTATTTAAAGCCAAAAGCAACTGAACATGTAGTTCTCAACCCTCCCATTATATGAAGACCAATGTACCAAAGCTTCAATTATGGTGTAGACGTTCAAGCTCAAAGAAATAACAATATAAAATCAGAACTAGTACCCACTGCATTGTAAAAGCTTATCAAAGCTATTGATCAGCATCAGACAGTTTTCGCAAGATTTTTTTATCACTGGCTTTTGTTTTATGGTATAATTATTTTTTAGATTTTGGGGATCAATGATAGTTAAGAAAATTTTTAAAATATTTAAAAACTTAAAACTACTGAATTCCCTTGGCAAAATTTTACCTTTTGCAATCACATCCCTTTGATTCATTTCGTTCAAAGTAAAATGTAGGTACAAGTGCATATATAGTGTTGTATTGCATTACTACATGTACAAAATATTGCCATTTCCCTCTCCCTACATCAGTATCCCCCCTCCCCCTCCCCCTCCCTGGTTACTGTTCCTTGTCATGTGTTAAAATAATTTTAACACATTTCTAGTCACAGGCACATCAACTGAGCGACTCCAGTGAGACTGTTTGGGATATTGGGTGGCTGAGCATTTAGATGAAATATTTTGTTCTTTCAGATAAATGCTCGGCTGTTCAAAATGCCAATAATTTTAACACATTTCTAGTCACAGGCAAATCAACTGAACGACTCCAGTGAGACTGTTTGGGATATTGGGAGGCTAAGCTTTTAGAGGAAGTATTTTGTTCTTTCAGCTAAATGCTCATCTGTTCAAAATGCCAATAATTTTAACACATTTCTAGTCACAGGCACATCAACTGAACGACTCCAGTGAGACTGTTTGGGATATTGGGTGGCTAAGCTTTTAGAGGAAGTATTTTGTTCTTTCATCTAACTGCTCAGCTGTTCAAAATGCCAATAATTTTAACACATTTCTAGTCACAGGCACATCAACTGAACGACTCCAGTGAGACTGTTTGGGATATTGGGTGGCTGAGCTTTTAGATGAAGTATTTTGTTCTTTCAGATAAATGCTCAGCTCCTCAAAATGCCAATATGATGGGATACATAATCACTGCATATAGCACCTAAAAATTAAATTGTGCAGACATGTAATACTTATAATAGTAAATAAGAGGTATGTAACATCCGTAGCAATAATATTACCGGTATTAGTTTTGTCTGTTGCAATCACGTGCAAATAGGAGTTCTTATGGATTCTCTTTCTTATCACAACCCCCATCTTCACAAAAAATTATTATCATAGAAAAATCACTAGCGGGATGTCAAAATAATGATTAGTGTGTAACTAGCACACTAGCACACAAAATGGCAGCATAAAAGATAAATAATCACTACATGCTTTTGGAGAATTAGAAATAGCAGTTTATAGCATTTACAAGTTGAAAGTGTGTGGACATGTACTGGTAACTATATTAAATACAGAGTATTTTAATTGATGAATAAAATTCTTATCTGTTGTAATAATGGTCTCCCTATTGTCAAAATCCCACTACAGGAAAATCTGTATCATTTAAAAAATAATATGTTAAGGGCTATCTTTTTTCGCATGTACCGGTAATCCATGTGAGTGTTAGTCCTACAGATATGTCCAGAAATGATTATAAAGTAAATGAAGTAATAATGTAGAAGTGCCCCCAGTTAGATGAACTTGATTTCAATAAGCGTCTCAAAGTGTCGCCTTGTTTTTATCTTCCCAACTTGAACATCACTCATGTCTCGGAATACAGAGAATTCATGTCATAAAGTGCCTCTCCAATGCTGTAGCAGAGGCTTAGACTTGAATTGTGTTGGGTGACTGGGCA